>NC_141002.1:10711054-10741054 GCF_052327205.1 Somniosus microcephalus | reverse complement strand
ACCCAAGCCTATCCAATCTTTCCTCATAGCTAAAATTCCCCAGCCCAGACAACGTCCTCGTAAATCTCCTCTGGTGCAATCACATCTTTCCTATAATGTGGCGACCAGAACTGCACGCAGTATTCTAACTGTGGCCTAACTAGTGTTGTATACAGTTCAAGCATAACCTCCCTGCTCTTATATTCTATGCCTCGGCTAATAAAGGAAAGTATCCCGTATGCCTTCTTAACCACCTTATCTACCTGTCCTGCTACCTTCAGGGATCTGTGGACCTGCACTCCAAGGTCCCTCTGATCCTCTGCACTTCTCAGTGTCCTACCATTTGTTGTGTATTCCCTTGCCTTGTTAGCCCTCCCCAAATGCATTACCTCACACTTCTCCGGATTGAATTTCATTTGCCACTTTTCTGCCCACCTGACCAGTCCAAGTGAAGTCACATTTGGATCTGAGTCCAAAACCCATGGTTTAAGTCCCATTCAATGCACGGAGAGAGTGCTGCATGGTCAGAGATACCCTCTAGATAAGAAAGAAAGAAGAAAGAAAGACTTGCATTTCTATAGCGCCTTTCACGACCACCTCATGTCTCAAAACGCTTTACAGCCAATGAAGTACTTTTGAATTGGAGTCACTGTTGTAATGTAGGAATGTTCAAGTCAGGCCCCATCTACCTGTCTCTGTCGTTCAAGTGGATGTTAACGATCAATAACACTTCTTGAAGATGAGCAGAGAGCTCTCCCACCATCCAATCAACAATCCCCGCCACAACCAACATCAAAACTGATTAATTGGTCGTTCATCCAACTGCTGTGTGGGACCTTGTTGTCTACAAATTGGCTGCTGCACTTTCCAGACCTAACGTCCACTCTACATCAAAGTCACTCGTTGCAGGTGAAGTGTTTTGGGATGTTTTTGAGAGATAATGCACCATATAAATACAAGTCTTTCTTTCAATCACTCACACAAAGCACATGTTTGTAAACCATCTGGACCTCTTATCAATTTTCAAAGGTGAGTGACTCAGAGAGTTTTCCAGCTCTGTTAGTTACAAAATCCTGCAGAGTGCTCAGGACACGTGTATAGGGAGTGATGCTGGGCAAGGGGTACTCTGTCTCATATTGGGGAGCAGTACACAACATATTGGGGATCTGCCTTTCGTGAGGGGGCCGTGTGTAAGGGTTTGGGGCTTCTTTAAACTGGTTTAAAGTAATTTTCCTGGTCTTGCAGCCTTTGCCTGCACTCAGACCAATTTTAAAACAAAACCAATTTTAAACAGCGGTTTCGAATCGCTACCCCACCTTCCAGTTCTGACTGCAGGGCTTATAATTATTGATATTAAAACAGACACGTAGTTTGGATGAGAGAAAAAAATCAAGTTTTATTAACTAAAAGAAACTATAATCAAAATATCAAACTATCCCACACGAACACAATAATTACAGTAAAACTATATTACAGGGGTTGCAGACGGCGAAAACGAGGGATACAATGGCTACAATGTTATTTAAACAATCTTAGCAATTCCCTTAAATCACCATCCCCCAAACTCCTTAATTAGGTTGCTATGCTGAGAAGTCAGAACACTCGGCTCACCTGTGGTCCAGCGAAGTAAGAGAGCGAGATAGCTTCAGCATCTATCTTTATACCTGGTGAGGCCCCTGCCGTTCTGCCTTGCAAGGGCTGTGTGCGAAATTCCCCACCCAAAAGGGTCCAATACACAAGAGAAAGCTGTGATTGGCTAACTCAAAGTGGTTAGACTGGGTTAATGTGTCTTCCGGAGCTTCCTGGGCTGAAACAAAAGGGAGATACAACTGCTCTATTGTCCAGTGCTGGGTGATTTAAAACCCATTCAAATCTTGAACGATTCCCATTCAAGGTGCAAAAGTCTCTTCTGCAGTTTAGATGTATCCACTTGATATACAAACAAATGCTAATAGCATTCAATTGCTTTGTAAACAAAGAAGCATTGTCCTTTGTCTTCAGCCATGTGGTGACAGCCATTTTTATCCCTGGAAATTTAAAAGCACAACGCCCAGGGATTCTTTAATCAAGAAAATGAATCTTCAGAACTGTAAATTATTGCGAATTCTTACAGTCCGCCCTTGGATACTTCCAGCTTGCTTGTAGTATCCTCTTGAAGAAATGAGCAATAATTTCTGACCCCCCACAAACAACCATCCCCTGTATTTACCTAATAGCTATCTGCCACTGATCCCCGTCCCGTCTATTCCCCTTAAATTCAAGAAAAAAACCATGGTACGGTAGGCATCTTACAGATACTTCAGTTTTCAATAAGGGGCCTCATACCCCTACACGCTTGTAAAATTATACAGTGTAAACCAAATTTACAATCACCTTTTTTTATTACAAAATGTTGCAATCTTAGTTACACAATGTACTCAAATTATCGCAAGCACGGAGAGGGTCCTACGCCTCTGCTCAACTTGGAGTTGTCACAAACTGGTCCCAAGCACGGAGAGGATCCGACGCCTCTGCTCAACTTGGGGCTGCAACACAAAATACAAAAAAATCATTAAACAACATGCTTAAATGAACCCCGATCATCACGTGCCGATGATGGGTCGCGAAATTCGAGTGGGTATTGCTCCTCCCACTCGGGCAGTAAAAATACCTTCCACCCCCCTTTGATCAGCTTAAACTTTAAAACAGGCAGAATGGATTTACCGACCAGCCTGCTCCGCCAGCCCCGAACCGTTCCCTTGTCCCTTTGTGGAGGCGGGGTACCCCTCACGTTTAAAATTACCTTGGCACTGACCGAGACCGGGGAGTATGGGATCTCATGACTCCCAGTCCCTCCCCCTCCCATCTTCCCTCGACTGGCTGCAGAAAATGATGGGTGCCTGTGTGGCAGCACTCCCTGGCCCCACACTGATCCGGCCACCCACTCATCCTTCCCAGCCACAACTTATCTTCTTTGCCCGTGGGCCCCCGGGTGAGTTCCTCCCTCCCCCGACCGCACCCACGTGACTCTTGGGTCTCCCCCCTCCTCTATACAATCATTCCCGGGCCATCACCACCCACCCCCGAGGAACGCGTCCCTATGAACAGGCGCCCGCGCTTCCCCATCGTGACTCCTCGACAGCGAGGTCTCCCGCAAGTGAACTTCGGTCAGGATAGTGCTGGGTTGGGGGCCGTGCCCCACCCAGCTGGGGCCATCTCCTCCCCGTAGGAGGAGTAGGCAAGTTCCTCCGGACTCTGTCCGGTTTTTCCCGAAGATCGCTGCGGGGTCTCCTGGATTCGTCCAGTGGCGAGGTGATCCCCAACATTCCGTATCTTCATTCGATGTCCAGCTCGGGCTGGGCGAACATGGCTGCTTCATTTTCCCATCTCCTGCAAAAACTTAAAAGGGACATGCCGCCAGGTCTCACTGACCTGCTGCCTTAGGTGGAGACATGGTCGGGTCCCTCGACCTCGGACCAAAATACAAACATTTGGCACACATGTAAACTTAAACTCTTTGCACTTTAACTTGAAACTAGTTAAATCAACAAAACTTAAAATACACCTTAAAGCAAGCTATACACACACATAGCTATAATACAAATGCTGCCAGTCTCCGGACGGCCAGGCTAATCTCTGGCACTGTCACAGATTGCTGCTGGCTGCAGCGAAGCTGGACTGTCTCCTGTCTCTGGTCCCTCGCAGCTTATGGCGGTTGAGTGGGGGCCTCTGTTCTCTGGCTTCTCCCTGGCTCGGGAGACCGCCCTACTCCACTGTAAAGTGGGTGACCATGCTTTCTTAGGCTGGGGCACCCGCTGAGACCTCCTGAGGGGTGTCTCTATGGGGGAAACTTTGGCTGGCAGACCCTGAGCTTGGGCCACAGCCCCAGCTGGCTGGGAACCTTCTCCCCCATGTCCAAATAGCCCGCACTGTATAATGTACCTGGCAGCCTGCCGGTGCAAATCTCTCTCTGGGTTTGTCTGCTTTTCCCTGGAAACAAGTCACAGTTCCTGTTTTTGTAGGCTGTGAACTTGAACTTGCATGGACAGCCAACTCATGTTCCCTCACCCAGGTGGCTTTAACTGGGGAATCTTGGACCTGCCTTTTTCCTGGGGCCAAAACTATCCCCTGTGTGCCTCCCTTGTCCCGGATTTCTGCTACTGGACCTGCTCTACAGGGGTCCCAGAACTCTCCTGTTCCCTGGCTTAAACAGCTTACTCTGAATATGAATGGCTCCTCCCCCCACACAAGCCACAGTGCTTGCCTGTGAACTCGAACATGCTGTGGGCTGAGGATTCCTATTCTCAGGCTCACTCCTCACGGGCGGACCGTACCTCCGTTGTTGGAGAGGGTACACTGGTCCTGGTCCCCGCCTGCCTAGCGGGACCTGCTGGTGATCTCCTACCACCCCATTGTCCACCCCTCCTCACTGCCAGAGCTCCTCAAGACTCGGAGCTGTGGGCTGCGGTCTTGGGGTCTCTAATTCCCAATCCAGCACTGTTCTGGGTGCTGCCTGTGGGATGGTTCTACTTGGGCTGCCAGTAAAGTCCGGCTGACCTGCCTTCGGGCTGATCATGCAAATCATTCCCTTTGATGCCTTTAAAGCCATGTTAAGGCTTTCTATCTCTGCCCTACAGGGGCCATGATCTGCTTCACCAAACCTGACATTCTCTTCCCGCAGTCTCATCTCATTTTCCCTGGCCTCAGTGATTTGGTACTTTAGGAATTCTATCTCGTTTCTCGCATGGCTCTCTCTCTCGCTAGCTTCTTGGGTGAGGTGTGCATTCTCCTCTTGTAGCCTCATCTCTCTGTCCCTCGCCTCTGTGACTTCCTGCACAAGGCGTTCTATAAATGCCTGGCATTTCGTGACCTCTAGTGTGAGGCGTGCATTCTCTTCCCGCACCCTCGTACCACTAGCTCTGGCCTCATACACCTCTCTGAGGCGTTCTACCTCCGCCTGGCATTTTTCAAGCTGGGACTCCCGATTCTTGGCCTCTTTAAACTCCTCCTGCTCTCCCATCTCACCCTTCCTAGCCCAGCCACCTATACCCCGATAGGTCAGCTTACACACTGCCACTACCTTCCGCAGGGCTGCCCACAGACTGAAAGCAAGAAAGACAATAACTGATGCTTTCTCTAGATCCAGACCACTTATCATATCAAAAACGGCCTGCAGTCCTGCCCACGGTCGCCATTGTAAGGGTTTGGGGCTTCTTTAAACTGGTTTAAAGTAATTTTCCTGGTCTTGCAGCCTTTGCCTGCACTCAGACCAATTTTAAAACAAAACCAATTTTAAAACAGCGGTTTCGAATCGCTACCCCACCTTCCAGTTCTGACTGCAGGGCTTATAATTATTGATATTAAAACAGACACGTAGTTTGGATGAGAGAAAAAAATCAAGTTTTATTAACTAAAAGAAACTATAATCAAAATATCAAACTATCCCACATGAACACAGTAATTACAGTAAAACTATATAACAGGGGTTGCAGACGGCGAAAATGAGGGATACAATGGCTACAATGTTATTTAAACAATCTTAGCAATTCCCTTAAATCACCATCCCCCAAACTCCTTAACTAGGTTGCTATGCTGAGGAGTCAGAACACTCGGCTCACCTGTGGTCCAGCGAAGTAAGAGAGCGAGATAGCTTCAGCATCTATCTTTATACCTGGTGAGGTCCTGCCGTTCTGCCTTGCAAGGGCTGTGTGCGAAATTCCCCACCCAAAAGGGTCCAATACACAAGAGAAAGCTGTGATTGGCTAACTCAAAGTGGTTAGACTGGGTTAATGTGTCTTCCGGAGCTCCCTGGGCTGAAACAAAAGGGAGATACAACTGCTCTATTGTCCAGTGCTGGGTGATTTAAAACCCATTCAAATCTTGAACGTTTCCCATTCAATGTGCAAAAGTCTCTTCTGCAGTTTAGATGTATCCACTCGATATACAAACAAATGCTAATAGCATTCAATTGCTTTGTAAACAAAGCATTGTCCTTTGTCTTCGGCCATGTGGTGACAGCCATTTTTATCCCTGTAAATTTAAAAGCACATCGCCAGGGATTCTTTAATCAAAAAAATGAATCTTCAGAACTGTAAATTATTGCGAATTCTTACACGTGTGCAGCATTTGGGAAAGACATTGATTGAGGGAGCCCTTCACAGCACCTTGTGGGGCTATGCTGGGTGAGGGCACATTTCTCAATTCGCTGGTTTGTGAGTGGCACTCATGCCATGTTGTGGGCAACTGCTGGTTTAGTAGGTCCTCCTTACTGGAGGCGGTGCCAAAAGGGGAACCCTACCTGGGTCTGGTGAGTGAAGGCCCATAGGGTATATTTTTCAGGTATGGTTGAAGACAGAACAGGAATATTATGTACAGTTTTCAGAAGAGAGTGAACTGGGTCTTTATAACCATTATTGTTTGAATTCCATTCCAATCTTCTCTGCTGTCAGCTTTTCATCAATGTATGTTTGATAATGGTTGTGAAGATGGACTGTTAACAGCTCAGTACTTGAAGACTAACTGTGTTTTCACCCCATTTTTGTAGAAGCAAATCCAGAGCGATTTAACAGCCGCTTTCGGAATAAGATGTTTTATGCGGGGGTAAGTGGTGAAAATATAAAAGAAGCAAAGTGACTAGAGAGACTTTACAGGAAAACCTCTGAGTTTCTGACCACCTTCTGCAATTTGTGATCCCATTTACAGAGCTACAGAAATGAGCAACAGAGGATAAATGATAGCGCAGCTCCAAAGTACAAATCAAGCTTTTTGCAGTTATATCTGTGTTGATCCCAGGCTCATCCATTGGCACCAAGAAAGTAGTATTGAGTTTAGTGTTGTTGGGTGTGGGTTATTTATCACTATTCACGGTGGGTATTTCATTGGTATTGAGTAGTTTAGTGCTGTTGGATTTGTGTAATTTCTGACATAACAAAAGTGGCTACACTTCAGAAGTACTTCATTGGCTGCAAAGCGCTTTGGGACGTCCTGAAGTCATGAAAAGCACTATGTAAATCTAAGTCTTTCCTTCCTTCCTTTCCGTCCTTCCTTTCCGTCCTTCCTTTCCGTCCTTCCTTTCTTTCCTTACTTTCTTTCCTTCCTTTCCTTCCTTCCTTCCTTCCTTGAGCACTTTTTTGGTATTGGTTGCTTTAGTGCTGTTGGATGTAGATAGTTCAGTCCTGCTGGTTGTGGGTAGTCTAGTGTTGTTGGGTGTAGATAGTTCAGTCCTGCTGGTTGTGGGCAGTCTAGTGTTGGGTGTAGATAGTTAAGTCCTGCTGGTTGTGGGTAGTCTAGTGTTGTTGGGTGTAGATAGTTCAGTCCTGCTGGTTGTGGGTAGTCTAGTGCTGTTGGGTGTAGATATTTCAGTCCTGCTGGTTGTGGGTAGCCTCGTGTTGGGTGTAGATAGTTCAGTCTTGCTGGTTGTGGGTAGTCTAGTGTTGGGTGTAGATAGTTCAGTCCTGCTGGTTGTGGGTAGTCTGGTGTTGGGTGTAGATAGTTCAGTCCTGCTGGTTGTGGGTAGTCTAGTGTTGTTGGGTGTAGATAGTTCAGTCCTGCTGGTTGTGGGTAGTCTCGTGTTTGGTGTGGATAGTTCAGTCCTGCTGGTTGTGGGTAGTCTAGTGTTGTTGGGTGTAGATAGTTCAGTCCTGCTGGTTGTGGGTAGTCTACTGTTGGGTGTAGATAGTTCAGTCCTGCTGGTTGTGGGTAGTCTAGTGTTGGGTGTAGGTAGTTCTGTCCTGCTGGTTGTGGGTAGTCTAGTGTTGTTGGGTGTAGATAGTTCAGTCCTGCTGGTTGTGGGTAGTCTAGTGTTTGGTGTGGATAGTTCAGTCCTGCTGGTTGTGGGTAGTCTAGTGTTGGGTGTAGGTAGTTCTGTCCTGCTGGTTGTGGGTAGTCTAGTGTTGTTGGTGTAGATAGTTCAGTCCTGCTGGTTGTGGGTAGTCTAGTGCTGTTGGGTGTAGATATTTCAGTCCTGCTGGTTGTGGGTAGCCTCGTGTTGGGTGTAGATAGTTCAGTCTTGCTGGTTGTGGGTAGTCTAGTGTTGGGTGTAGATAGTTCAGTCCTGCTGGTTGTGGGTAGTCTGGTGTTGGGTGTAGATAGTTCAGTCCTGCTGGTTGTGGGTAGTCTAGTGTTGTTGGGTGTAGATAGTTCAGTCCTGCTGGTTGTGGGTAGTCTCGTGTTTGGTGTGGATAGTTCAGTCCTGCTGGTTGTGGGTAGTCTAGTGTTGTTGGGTGTAGATAGTTCAGTCCTGCTGGTTGTGGGTAGTCTACTGTTGGGTGTAGATAGTTCAGTCCTGCTGGTTGTGGGTAGTCTAGTGTTGGGTGTAGGTAGTTCTGTCCTGCTGGTTGTGGGTAGTCTAGTGTTGTTGGGTGTAGATAGTTCAGTCCTGCTGGTTGTGGGTAGTCTAGTGTTGGGTGTAGATAGTTCAGTCCTGCTGGTTGTGGGTAGTCTAGTGTTGGGTGTAGATAGTTCAGTCCTGCTGGTTGTGGGAAGTCTAGTGTTGGGTGTAGATAGTTCAGTCCTGCTGGTTGTGGGTAGTCTAGTGTTGTTGGTGTAGATAGTTCAGTCCTGCTGGTTGTGGGTAGTCTAGTGTTGTTGGGTGTAGATAGTTCAGTCCTGCTGGTTGTGGGTAGTCTGGTGTTGTTGGGTGGAGATAGTTCAGTCCTGCTGGTTGTGGGTAGTCTAGTGTTGTTGGGTGTAGATAGTTCAGTCCTGCTGGTTGTGGGCAGTCTGGTGTTGTTGGGTGGAGATAGTTCAGTCCTGCTGGTTGTGGGTAGTCTAGTGTTGTTGAGTGTAGATAGTTCAGTCCTGCTGGTTGTGGGCAGCCTAGTGTTGTTGGGTGTAGATAGTTCAGTCCTGCTGGTTGTGGGTAGTCTAGTGTTGTTGGGTGTAGATAGTTCAGTCCTGCTGGTTGTGGGTAGTCTGGTGTTGTTGGGTGGAGATAGTTCAGTCCTGCTGGTTGTGGGTAGTCTAGTGTTGTTGGGTGTAGATAGTTCAGTCCTGCTGGTTGTGGGCAGTCTGGTGTTGTTGGGTGGAGATAGTTCAGTCCTGCTGGTTGTGGGTAGTCTAGTGTTGTTGAGTGTAGATAGTTCAGTCCTGCTGGTTGTGGGTAGTCTAGTGTTGTTGAGTGTAGATAGTTCAGTCCTGCTGGTTGTGGGCAGCCTAGTGTTGTCGGGTGTAGATAGTTCAGTCCTGCTGGTTGTGGGTAGTCTAGTGCTGGGTGTAGATAGTTCAGTCCTGCTGGTTGTGGGTAGTCTAGTGCTGGGTGTAGATAGTTCAGTCCTGCTGGTTGTGGGTAGTCTAGTGTTGTTGGTGTAGATAGTTCAGTCCTGCTGGTTGTGGGCAGTCTAGTGCTGTTGGGTGTAGATAGTTCAATCCTGCTGGTTGTGGGTGGTCTAGTGTTGTTGGGTGTAGATAGTTCAGTCCTGCTGGTTGTGGGTGGTCTAGTGTTGTTGGGTGTAGATAGTTCAGTCCTGTTGGTTATGGGTAGTCTGGTGTTGTTGGGTGTAGATAGTTCAGTCCTGCTGGTTGTGGGTAGTCTAGTGTTGTTGGGTGTAGATAGTTCAGTCCTGTTGGTTATGGGTAGTCTAGTGTTGTTGGGTGTAGATAGTTCAGTCCTGCTGGTTGTGGGTAGTCTAGTGTTGTTGGGTGTAGATAGTTCAGTCCTGCTGGTTGTGGGCAGTCTAGTGTTGGGTGTAGATAGTTCAGTCCTGTTGGTTATGGGTAGTCTGGTGTTGTTGGGTGTAGATAGTTCAGTCCTGCTGGTTGTGGGTAGTCTAGTGTTGGGTGTAGATAGTTCAGTCCTGCTGGTTGTGGGTAGTCTAGTGTTGGGTGTAGATAGTTCAGTCCTGCTGGTTGTGGGTAGTCTAGTGTTGGGTGTAGATAGTTCAGTCCTGCTGGTTGTGGGTAGTTTAGTGCTGTTGGGTGTATATAGTTCAGTCTTGCTGGTTGTGGGCAGTCTAGTGTTGGGTGTAGATAGTTCAGTCCTGCTGGTTGTGGGTAGTCTAGTGCTGTTGGGTGTAGATAGTTCAGTTCAGTTCTGTTGGTTGTGGGCAGTCTAGAGTCATCGGGTGTAGGTAGTTCAGTTCTGCTGCTTGTGGGTAGTCTAGTGTTGGGTGTAGATAGTTCAGTCCTGCTGGTTGTGGGTAGTCTAGTGTTGTTGGGTGTAGATAGTTCAGTCCTGCTGGTTGTGGGCAGTCTAGTGTTGTTGGGTGTAGATAGTTCAGTCCTGCTGGTTGTGGGCAGTCTAGTGTTGTTGGGTGTAGATAGTTCAGTCCTGCTGGTTGTGGGCAGCCTAGTGTTGTCGGGTGTAGATAGTTCAGTCCTGCTGGTTGTGGGTAGTCTAGTGTCGGGTGAAGATGGTTCAGTCCTGCTGGTTGTGGGCAGTCTAGTGTTGTTGGGTGTAGATAGTTCCGTCCTGTTGTTTGTGGATAGTCTAGTGTTGGGTGTAGATAGTTCAGTCCTGCTGGTTGTGGGTAGTCTAGTGCTGTTGAATGTTGGTTGTTTTCCCTATCTCCAATTTTCTCTTCAGCCCTCCTGAAGGTGCTGACTCTTGTTGGAGGCTCCACAGAAGCTAGCAGTCATCCAGCACTTTGTACAAATAATCATTCATCATGCGCAAGCCTTGACAATAAGTATCAGGAAGTTACTTGATCAAAAAGGGCATCATATACACTTTGCAGCATGGGCCACTGGAATATAAACCTGGCACTCCTGGTTTATTTGGCTCAGTGCTACACCGGACCAAAGGGGGAAGTCCCCAGGTCTCGGCACAATATCACAGTTCTTTTTTATTCATTCTCAGGATGTGGACATCGCTGGCAAGGCCGACATTTATTGCCCATCCTTAGTTGCCCTGAGAAGGTGGTGATACAACTATCTTCATAGGGTAGTTAAGAGTCAACCACGTTGGTGTGGGACTGGAATCACTTACAGGCCAGACCGGGTAAGGACGGCAGGTTTCCTTCCCTACAGGACATTAGTGAATCAGTTGGGTTTTTGCGACAATCCAACAGCTTCATGGTCACTTTTACTGATTTCATAGAATCATAGAATAGTACAGCACAGAGGAGGCCATTCGGCCCATCGAGTCTGCGCCGGCTCTTTCGAAGAGCAATCCAGTTAGTCCCGCTCTTTCCCCATATCCCTGCAATTTTTTTCTCCCTCAAGTATTTATCCAATTCTCTTTTGAAGGCAACTATTGAATCTGTATCCACCCCCCTATCAGACAGAGCATTCCAAATCCTAACCACTCGTTACATAAAGAAGTTTTTCCTCATGCCGTCTCTGGTTCTTTTGCCAATCACCTTAAATCTGTGCCCTCTGGTTATCGACCCTTCAGCCACTGGAAGCAGTTTCTCTTTGTTCACTCTAGTTTTACTTATTTAAAAAAAAACTGAATTCAAATTCTCGAACTACCATGGTGGGATTTGCACTCAAATTCTCCAGAACTGTAGAAAATCAAACCTTCTATTAAGATTGTGGGGATCAACTGTGCTGATTTCTGAAACCTATTAATTACTGAAAATATTGAAGCCTTTTTTGCCTAAATAGCATGTGGCAATGGGACTAGCATATTCAGTGTGAGGCACTACCAGACAGGAGGCTCTGACCTGTAGCACGCACCTGGCACTGAGAGAACCAGTGTGCTTGGCACTGGCTTCAGTTACTATCTGCTGCTGGTTTTGGCTGCCAGTTGGACTTTGCCCTGGTTCCTATTGGTAGTTTGACACCAATGAGGGCAGGAATTTTTACCCGAACAGGAGTTTAGCATTGGTGCTGCCTCGCTGTTCCAGAGCCCGTCACTTCAGAAATACACGCATCATCTCCGTTTTAGGAAAAGGAGAACAGATAATTGAATCTTTCACTGGATGGATTTACTGATATTTCTGACGTTCATTTTCAGGCAGCTTTTTCAGACTTTCTGCAGAGAAGCTCTCGAGATTTATCCAAACATGTCAGAGTCGTGGTGAGTGTTGTCTCTGGCACAGTCAGATATTCAGCTGTGGAAGGACATCTCATGGAGTGCAGAGATTGTTAATTATGAAAACCTTGAAAAGATTTATGTGTGTTTATCTGAGTGTGTGTGTGTATATTTATTTATATATATATATTACAGCACAGAAACAGACCGTTCGGCCCAACAGGACCATGCTGTTGTTTATGTTCCACACGAGCCTCCTCCCACCCTTCTGCATCTCACCCTATCAACATGTCCTTATATTCCTTTCTCCCTCGTGTGTTTATCTAGCTTCCCCTTAAATGCATCTATGCTCGTCACCTTAACTACTCCTTGTGGTAGCGAGTTCCACATTCTAATCACTGTCTGGGAAAGAAGTTTTATTGAATTCCCTATTGAATTTATTAGTGACTATCTTATATTTACAAAAGGTAAATCGTGCTTGACTAATCTACTGGAATTTTTTGAGGATGTAACTGGCAGAATAGATAAGGGAGAACCAGTGGATGTGGCGTATTTGGACTTTCAGAAGGCTTTAGATAAGGTCCCGCATAAGAGATTAGTGTGCAAAGTTAAAGCACATGGGATTGGGGGTAAGGTACTGACTTGGATAGAGAACTGGTTGGCACACAGGAAGCAAAGAGTTGGAATAAACGGGTCCTTTTCCAAGTGGCAGGCAGTGACTAGTGGGATACCGCAGGGATAGGTGCTAGGACCCCAGCTATTCACGATATATATTAATGATCTAGACGAGGGAACTAAATGTATTATCTCCAAGTTTGCAGACGACACAAAGCTGGGTGGGCGTGTGTGCTGTGAGGAGGATGCAGAGAAACTCCAGTATGATTTGGACAGGTTGGGTGATTGGGCAGATGCATGGCAGCTGCAGTATAATGTGGATAAATGCAAGGTTATCCACTTTGGTGGCAAAAACAGGAAGACAGATTATTATCTGAACAGCAATAGACTGGGAGAAGGGGAAGTGCAATGAGACCTGGGTGTCCTTGTGCACCAGTTGCTGAAGGTAAGCATGCAGGTGCAGCAGGTGGTTAAGAAGGCAAATGGTATGTTGGCCTTCATAGTGAGAGGATTCGAGTACAGGAGCAAGGATGTCTTGCTGCAGTTGTACAGGGCCTTGGTGAGACCACACCTTGAGCATTGTGTGCAGTTTTTGTAATGATATCAGCAAATAGTGATGTTATTTGCCTGTTTGATTATCATGCCTTACCAGCATAGTTGCCTGATTGATTGCTTGTGCCTGACCAGTAGAGGTCATGTGACCGAGACAAGCAAGGTAGTTTAGTGAGTTTAGTTTCAGTTTCGTTCTAGATGCATCACAGCATCATGTCTCCTGTAAAAGCTGTATAAAAGAGTTGAACAAAGCTTTAGATTAAAAGACATTCTCTTTCATAAATGTCTCCTCATTGAACCCACGAAGAAATCAATACAGTTTTGGTCGCCTTATCTGAGGAAGGATGTTCTTGCCATGGAGGGAGTGCAGCGAAGATTCACCAGACTGATACCTGGGATGGCAGGAATGACATATGAGGAGAGGTTGGGTCAATTGGGCTTATATTTGCTGGAGTTTAGAAGAATGAGAGGGGATCTCATTGAAACTTATAAAATTCTAACAGGACTAGACAGACTAGATGAAGGAAGGATGTTCCCGATGGCGGGGGAGTCCAGAACCAGGGGTCACAGTCTAAGGATAAGGGGTAAGCCATTTAGGACTGAGACGAGGAGGAATTTCTTCACCCAGAGAGTGGTGAATCTGTGGAATTCTCTACCACAGAAGGCAGTGGAGGCCAATTCATTAAATATATTCAAGAAGGAGTTAGATATATTTCTTAAAGCTAAAGGGATCAAGGGATATGGGGAGAAGGCAGGGACAGGGTACTGAATTTGGATGATCAGCCATGATCTCATTAAATGGCGGAGCAGGCTCGAGGGGCCGAATGGCCTACTCCTGCTCCTATCTTCTATGTTTCTATATTTCTATTTATGACCCCAGTTCTGGTCTCCCCCACAAGTGGAAACGTTTTCTCGATGTCTACCCTATCAAACCCTTTCAAAATCCTAAAGGCCTCTATCAGGTCACCTCTCGGCTTTCTCTTTTATGAACAGGAGAACATAAGAAACAGGAGCAGGAGTCGGCCAATCAGCCCCTCGAGCCTGCTCTGCCATTCAGTAAGATCATGGCTGATCCAATCTTGTCCTCAACACCACTTTCCCGCCCTCTCCCCATACCCCTCGACTCCCTTGTAGTTCAAATATCTGTCTACCTCCGCCTTGAATATATTCACTGACTCCGCCTCCACAGCTCTCCGGGGTAGAGAATTCCAAAGATTCACGACCCTCTGAGAGAAGAAATTCCTCCTCATCACCATCTTAAATGGGTGACCCCTTACTCTGAAACTATGCCCCCTAGTTCTAGATACCCCCACTCGGGGAAACATCCTCTCAGCATCCACCCTGTCAATCCCCCTCAGAATCTTATATGTTTCAAAAAGATCCCCTCTCATTCTTCTAAACTCCAATGAGTATAGGCCCAATCTGCTCAACCTTTCATCATACATCAACCCCTTCATCCCAGGAATCAACCTCGTGAACCTTCTCTGTACTGCCTCCAATGCAAGTATATCCTTCCTTACATATGGAGACCACAACTGTACGCAATACTCCAGGTGCGGTCTCACCCGCGCCCTGTAAAGTTGCATCAAAACTTCCCTACTTTTATACTGCATACCTCTTGCAATAAAGGACAACATTCCATTAGCCTTCCTAATTAATTGCTGTACCTGCATGCTAAATTTTTGGGCTAGAATTTCCCAGGGCAGTGGAGGCGGGATGGAGGCGTGTGGGGTGTTAAAATCGCGAAATCGGGGGGCACGAACCCATCCCGCCTCCATGCCCGTTTCCCAGGAGGCGGGTACCCGACCTCTGCTGGGAGCCGCCTCCCTGAGGCGGGAAGGGGATTAGTGCCAATTAACTGCCTGTTAGCAGGTAGTTAACAGGCAGTTTTTAGCCGAATCCCTATTTTTAGCCCTGAAGTGTGGGATTCCCGACGGCTCCAAACCACGCCAAGTTAGCGAGGCGGACCGTCGGGCTGAAGGACTTGGAGGGTTCGAGATGTCCGGTGTTCAGGTGAATGATGGGTGCATGAGTGCAGAGGTAAGTGTGTTTGGTGTGTGTAAAGTGTTTAAATAAGTTTTACTTACCTTTACTTACTAATGCAGGCTTCCTTTCTTCAAGTCTCGGGAGTCCCTCATCTCACCGGCACAGAAAGCAGAATGGCCGCGAGCTGTCAAAATCTGCAGCATTCAGCTTTCTGTTCTGGAGAGATCTCTAAATCAGCCTGAGAGGAAGGAATTAACTTAGAGTACAGATTGTCAGTGTTTGACAGCTTCCCAGAGCTGTCAAACGCTGATATTTCATCTGTCAAAAGCTCTTGACAGATGAAATGTCAATCTGTGACGTCACCTGTTGCTGGGTGGCTCTTAATTGGCCTGCTGAGCCCACTGAGCGGACTCAACAATGTCAATCAAGGGAAAATTGAGTGGGTTGGCTACAACTCGATGGAGGCGGGACTACAACCCCAAAAGTGGGAGTCCCGCCTCCTACTCGCCTCCATTGATAAAATTTAGCCCTATGTGTTTCATGTACAGGTAGACTATCCTTTATCTGAACTTCCGAAAACCGAAAACCTCTAAAAATCGAAAGTTTTTTCGTTCAGCGTAAGTCGTGCGCACGACACCGACCCCCCCGCCGACGCCGACCCCCGACCCCCCGCCGACCCCCACCCCCGCCGACCCCCACCCCCCGCTGACCCCCACCCCCGACAAATTTCCCAGTCTTATAAAATACCTTCTGAAATCCGAAATTTTCCGAAAACCGAAACACGGCTGGTCCCGAGGTTTTCGGATAAGGATAGTCTACCTGTACTCGGACCCCCCGATCCCTTTGTACCGCAGCATTTTGTAGTCTCGCTCCATTTAAATAATAATTTGCTTTTTCATTCATCCTTCCAAAGTGGATAACCTCACGTTTTCCCACATTATACTCCATCTGCCAAATTTTTGCCCACTCACTTAACCTATCTATATCCCTTTGCAGAGTCTTTGGGCTGGATTTTATCAATGGAGGTGAGTAAGAGGCAGGACTCCCACTTTTGGGGTTGTAGTCCCGCCTCCATCGAGTTGTGGCCAACCCACTCGATTTTCCCTTGATTGACCTTGTTGAGTCTGCCCAGTGGGCTCAGCAGGCCAATTAAGGGCCACCCGGCAATAGGTGATGTCACAGATTGACATTTCCTCTGTCAAGAGCTTTTGACAGATGAAATATCAGTGTTTGACAGCTCTTTGAAGCTGTCAAACACTGACAATCTGTACTCCAAGTTAATTCCTTCCTCTCAGGCTGATTTAGAGATCTCTCCAGAACAGAAAGCAGAATGCTGCAGATTTTGACAGGTCATGGCCATTCTGCTTTCTGTGTAGGTGAGATGAGGGACTCCCAAGACCTGAAGGAAGGAAGCCTGCATTAGTAAGTAAAGGTAAGCAAAACTTATTTAAACACTTTACACATACCAAACACACTTACCTCTGCACTCATGCACCCATCACTCACCTGAACACTGGACATCTTGAACCCTCCAAGTCCTTCAGCCTGACGGTCCGCCTCACTAACTTGGTGTGGTTTGGAGCCATCGGGAAGCCCACAGGCAGTTAATTGGCACTAATCCCCTTCCCGCCTCGGGGAGGCGGCTCCCAGCACAGGTCGGGTACCCGCCTCCTGGGAAATGGGCATGGAGGCGGTTTGGGGGCGGGATGGGTTCGTGCCCCCCGATTTCGTGATTTTAACACCCCACATGCCTCCATTCCCGCCTCCATGGCCCTGGGAAATTCTAGCCCTTTGTGTCCTCCTCACAACTTGCTAACCCACCTATCTTTGTATCATCAGCAAATTTGGTTACTGTACACTCAGTCCCTTCATCCAAGTCATTAATATAGATTGTAAATAGTTGAGGCCCCAGCACTGATCCTTGTGGCACCCCACTAGTTACAGTTTGCCAACCGGAAAATGACCCATTTATCCCGACTGTTTTCTGTTAGTTAGCCAATCCCCTATCCATGCCAATATATTACCCCCAACCCCGTGCGCTCTCATCTTATGCAGTAACCTTTTATGTGGCACCTTATCAAATGCCTTCTGGAAATCCAAATACACCACATCCACTGGTTCCCCTTTAGCCACCCTGTTTGTTACATCCTCAGAGAACTCTAGCAAATTTGTCAAACACGATTTCCCTTTCATAAAACCATGTTGACTCTGCTTGATTGTCTTATGATTTTCAAAATGTCCTGCTACTACTTCCTCAATAATGGATTCCAGCATTTTCCCAATGACAGATGTTAGGCTAACTGACCTATAGTTTCCTGCTTTCTGTCTCCCTCCTTTCTTGAATAGTGGCGTTACATTTGCGGTTTCCCAATCCGCTGGGACCTCTCCAGAATCCAGGGAATTTTGGTAGATTACAACCAATGCATTCACTATCTCTGCAGCCACTTCTTTTAAGACCCTAGGACGCAGGCCATCAGGTCCAGGGGACTTGTCGGTCTTTAGCCCCATTAGTCTGCCTAGTACATTTTCTCTAGTGATAGAGATTGTTTTAAGTTCCTCCCTCCCTATAGCCCCTTGATTATCGATTATTATTGGGATGTTTTTAGTATCTTCTACCATGAAGCCCGATACAAAATAATTGTTTAGAGTCTCTGCCATTTCTCTATTTCCCATTATTAAATCCCCAGTCTCATCCTCTAAGGGACCAATGTTTACTTTAGCTGCTACTCTTCCCTTTTATATACCTGAAGAAGCTTTTACTGTCTGTTTTTGTATTATTTGCTAGTTTACTCTCATACTCTATCTTCTCCCTCTTTATAATTTTTTTAGTCATCCTTTGCTGGTTTCTAAAAATTTCCCAATCCTCTGGCCTACCACTAATCCTCACAACATTGTTTGCCTTTTCTTTCAATTTGATACCATCCTTAACTTAGTTAGCCACGGATGGTGCATCCTTCTCGTAGAGCCTTTCTTTCTCACTGGAATACGCCTTTGCTGAGATTTATGAAATATCTCCTTAAATGTCTGCCACTGCTGATCTACCATCTTACCCTTTAATCTATTTTCCCAGTCCACTTTAGCCAACTCTGTCCTCATACCCTTGTAATTGCCTTTATTTAAGTTTAGGACACTAGTTTCAGACCCAAGTCTCTCACCCTAGCGGAAAGAGCCCCAGCCTGTTCAATCTTACCTAATAGGTATAACCTCTCAGTTCTGGTATCATTCTGGTCAATCTTTTTTGCACCTTCTCCAATGTCTCTATAATCTTTTTATAATATGGAGACCATAACTGGTCACAGTACTCCAAGTGTGGTCTAACCAAGGTTCTATACAAGCTTAACTTAACTTCTCTGCTTTTCAATTCTAACCCTCTAGAAATGAACCCTAATTCCTTGTTTGCTTTTTTATGGCTGTATTAACCTGTGTCACTACTTTTAGTGATTTTTTTTATTTGTTCATGGGATGTGGGCGTCGCTGGCAAGGCCAGCATTTATTGCCCATCCCTAGTTGCCCTTGAGAAGGTGGTGGTGAGCCGCCTTCTTCAACCGTTGCAGTCCGTGTGGTGAAGGTACTTCCACAGTGCTGTTAGGTAGGGAGTTCCAGGACTTTGACCCAGCAACGATGAAGGAACAGCGATATACTTCCAAGTCAGGATGGTGTGTGACTTGGAGGGGAACTTGGAGGTGGTGGTGTTCCCATGTGCCTGCTGCCCTTGTCCTTCTAGGTGGAAGAGGTCGCGGGTTTGGGAGGTGCTGCCGAAGAAGCCTTGGCGAGTTGCTGCAGTGTATCTTGTAGATGGTACACACTGCAGCCACGGTACGCTGGTGGTGGAGGGAGTGAATGTTTAAAGTAGTGGATGGGGTGCCAATCAAGCGGGCTGCTTTGCTTTGGATGGTGTCGAGCTTCTTGAGTGTTGTTGGAGCTGCACTTATCCAGGCAAGTGGAGAGTATTCCATCACACTCTTGACTTGTGCCTTGTAGATGGTGGAAAAGCTTTGGAGAGTCAGCAGGAGACACTCACCGCAGAATACCCAGCCTCTAACCTGCTCTTGTTACCACAGTATTTATGTGGCTGGTCCAGCTAAGTTTTTGGTCAATGTTGACCCACAGGATGTTGATGGTGGGGGATTTGGCGATGGTAATGCCTTGAATGTCAAGGGGCAGTGGTTAGACGCTCGCTTGTTAGAGATAGTCTTTGCCTGGCACTTGTGCGGTGCGAATGTTACTTGCCACTTATCAGCTCAAGCCTGAATGTCGTCCAGGTCTTGCTGCATGCGGGCATGGACTGCTTCATTATCTGAGGAGTTGCGAATGACGCTGAACACTGTGCAGTCATCAGCGAACATCCCCATTTCTGACCTTATGATGGAGGGAAGGTCATTGATGAAACAGCTGAAGATGGTTGAGCCTAGGTCACTGCCCTGAGGAACTCCTGCAGTGATGTCCTGGGGCTGTGATGATTGACCTCCAACCACCACAACCACCTTTTTTGCTAGGTATGACTCCAGCCAGTGGAGAGTTTTCCCCCCGATTCCCATTGACTTCAGTTTTACTAGGGCTCCTTGATGCCACACTCGGGCAAATGCTGCCTTGATGTCAAGGGCAATCACTCTCACCTCACTCTGGAATTCAGCTCTGTTGTCCATGTTTGGAACAAGGCTAAATGAGGTCTGGAGCCGAGTGGTCCTGGCAGAACCCAAACTGGGCATCAGTGAGCAGGTTATTGGTGAGTAAGTGCCGCTTGATAGCACTGTCGACGACACCTTCCATCACTTTGCTGATGATTGAGAGTAGACTGACGGGGCGGTGATTGGCCGGATTGAATTTGTCCTGCTTTTTGTGGACAGGACATACCTGGGCAGTTTTCTACATTGTTGGATAGATGCCAGTGTTATAGCTGTACTGGAACAGCTTGGCTAGAGGCACGGCTAGTTCTGGAGCACAAGTCTTCAGCACGATAGCAGGGATGTTGTCAGGGCCCATAGCCTTTGCTGTATCCAGTGCGCTCAGCCATTTCTTGATATTACGTGGAGTGAATGGAATTGGCTGAAGACTGGCTCCTGTGATGGTGGGGACCTCAGGAGGTGGCCAATATGGATCATCCACTTGGCACTTCTGGCTGAAGATGGTTGCAAATGCTTCAGCTTTGTCTTTTGCACTCACGTGCTGGGCTCCACCATCATTGAGGATGTAGATATTCATGGAGCCTCCTCCTCCTGTTAGTTGTTTATTGTCCACCACCATTCACGACTGGATGTGGCAGGACTGCGGAGCCTTGATCTGATCCGTTGATTGTGGGATCATGTAGCTCTGTCTATAGCATGCTGATTCCACTTTTTAGCATGCATGTAGTCCTGTGTTGCAGCTTCCCCAGGTTGGCACCTTAGTTTTAGATATCTGTACCACTAGATCCCTTTGCTCCTCTACCCTATTTAGACTCTTATTTCCCAAAGAGTATGTGGCGTCTTTATTTTTCCTACCAAAATGCACAGCCTCACACTTTACTATCAGTCTCATATCACTTATATACGTGTGTATATATATCTGTGTGTGTGTGTATATTTATATATAAATATGTATGTGTATATGTGTATGTATAAATATATATGTGTATGTAAAAATAATACATCTAGTTTGCATATCCTTACACTCACACCTCATGTCACACTTACATTTCTGTGTCCCACTTCAAAAACCATTATAAAGAAATAATTGCAGCCATTACCAATATAAAGAGAAACTTCCCAGGGACAGAATGTACAATAGATATTGGGGTAGATTTTCAACATGCCAATAGGGCGCAATAAAGCTGCCTGTTATAGAAATGAAAATTGTGCGGTTTCCATAATGGACAACTGACCAATAACGTCAGTTTTAAGCCTGGGCGGTAAGTTGAAAATCTTCCCCATCCTCTTAATTGACCTGAACAATCACAATTAAAAATTGGAAAGCAGCCTGAAGACCAAGGACACTATAAATAACCTTGGTGATGATACATTCCCACTTGCAAAATTTCCTGAACAAACAGCAATTAAACTCCGAATGACCTGAGGTTCTGTTTAATTGGCGATCAGACTTTTCATCCTAAACAGTACACCGGTCTACCTTTCCTGTAGGATGATGCACTCTACATTACATGTAAAGCAGCCTTCCCCTTGTAAAACACTGTGATTCAACTTACTGTGAGCAGCTTTTGGGGACGATGATAATAAGACATCTTATAGAATTACAATTGCCGATGCTGATGGATGAACAGCTGACGGCATGATCGTAGCTCAGGGATAAGTCGTTTATTTTAAATGCGTTAATGTCTCGGCTAATAGAGCAAAAAACTACCACACAATGCGATCTTTGCTAATATCACCAACAGTAATTGGTATGTATACATTAACTTCACAATGAGATAATTATCAATATAACTCAATATATATCTCAATGAGATAATTATTATATCTACCTGTCGAATCATGCATCTGTAATGTGCGTTGTGCAGACCTACATTCCATTTCCCTTGCTAAAACTGGGCGATTTAATTACCTACTCTTGCTTGAATGTAGCCTCCCGTACAATATTATATCTAGGCATAATACAATAGGATAGGTGTCTACACAGTTATATTCCTCCTGTATGTGCGCCAACTGCCTCTGTAATTGGATCGCTGGCCATACAATAGGATATTTTATGATGGAATGAATGCAGGAATCTCTAAGAATTAACTTCTCTTCTCCTTAATCCCAGTGTGACGGCTCTGATTTGACACCCAAAATCCAGGATCTGAAATTCCAGTGTATCGTCTTCCTCAATATCCCCAGGTAAGTAACTGAAATAAATTCACATTTGCAGGATTAAATACCGAGCCGCTCATGGGATTGGACCTGAGGTACATACAGCTTCAGAAAGAGTGATGAAGCTCGCAGTGAGTTGACTGACCTCAGCCAGGGTAGCTGTAGCGGTGCTGCAAACTGGCCTCAGTGGCCCTTGGACTAAGGAACGGAAAATTGGGCAGGGCCTCCATGTTCATTAATAAATAGACATTCTTATTATGAACACAGCTAGCTTTTGCTAGACACTTTTATTGAGCACATGTGGACTAGGTACAGTATCTGTAGAGGCTTCCATCTTGACTGCTGCCTTGTGGGTAGCCTAGTGCCTCATGGGTAATGTAGTCTTAATATACATACAGCTGGGTAGTGTAGTCTTATACATACAGCTATATACAGCTCTACGGCTCCACCTAGTGTCCACTATAGAATGACATGTTATTGATCATTACAGCCTCCATTCCTGAAAGCTACACCTGCTGGAAGTGTGTGCGTGTTTGGTCAGGAAGGGTTGGGCTTGGTTGTGGTACACCTCCCCCGCTCAAAGAGCCTGCCTACGCACACAGTCAAGGCTCACCTGACTAATGCCCACTTGAGATAGATACTGGAGTGGGCCCTGCTCCTGTGAAACCGCCGCCTCACACAAACCAGAGCCTCGAGAAGGGAAAGAGAGATGTTGGCAAGACAATAATGATGAAAACCTGACTGATTACCCTTTCACCTCTGAGACCCTGATTCATGTCCAGCCCAGATGGATAAAGGATCAATCCCAGAACTGAGGAAATGAAAGGATTTATGAAGACACTGACTCAGGCTGGGATACAGTCCCATGAACACCAACAGCCCTCCAGCACCTCCCCCAATGCAGAATGGGCAAATGAATTTCAACATAAATAAGTATGCGGTATTACATTTTGGTAAGAAAAATAAGGAGGTCACGCATTAGGAAACTCTCGTTTAAACGGCACCTAAATATCCAGAATTCTCTATTAACCGGCAAAATTCTCACTCTGACAACAACACCTCAATAACCGGCAATGTGTCCGAGTCCGAGTCTCCCGCGGTGGCCGAGTTAGTCAGTGGGGGTAGTTCTCCAAACTGCCACTACTCGGCTTCTTGGCGCTGTCGGAAGTCGGAACACCTCAAAACCCCTGTAACAGGAGTCTGACTCTCCCGCGCTGCCGGTAGTCTCTTCTGATCCGCCATTTTACAGGGGTACTGTGCGTCTCCCACGCTGCTGGTAGTCATTGCATTGCATTACCCTCAATTGGCAGTACTGTACTTAATCAAGCATCTTCCACCATCCATTTAGCACAACATTCTGTAGGTAAGTACCCAATTACTGTATACTGCACATTTCTTGATTTTTTTATTTTTCTTTGTTAAAAATAGGCTCGGTAGATAACCCTCTCCGTCATCCGGAATTTTTGATCAACCGGCAACACGCCGGTCCCATCGGTGCCGGATACCAAAGAGTTTCCTGTACTTGGAAAATAAGAATCTAAATGGGGTAGAGGAGCAAAGGGATCTCGGAGTACAAATACACAAATCATTAAAAGTAGGGTTTATTTCTAGAGGGATAGAATTGAGAAGTAGAGAAGTTATGCTAAACTTGTATCGAACCTTGGTTAGACCACACTTGGAGTACTGTGAACAGTTTTGGTCACCATATTATAAAAAGTTTATAGAGGCACTGGAGAGGGTGCAAAAAAGATTTACAAGTATGATACCAGAACTACGAGGGTATACCAATCAGGAAAGGATGAACAACTGGGACTAAGGGTGAGGGGTGACCTAATAGAGGTCTTTACAATTATGAAAGGTTTTGATAGAGTAGATACAGAGAGAATGTTTCCACTTGTGGGGAAGAGCATAACTAGAGGCCATCAATAGAAGATAGTCACCAAGAAATCCAATAGGGAATTCAGAAGGAACTTCTTTACCCAAAGAGTGGTGAGAATGTGCAACTTGCTACCACAGGGAATGGTTGAAGTGAATAGTATAGATGCATTTAAGGGAAGGCTGGACAAACATATGAGGGAGAAGAGATTAGAAGGTTATGCTGATCGAGTTAGATGCAGAACGATGGGAGGAGGTTCGAGTGGAGCATAATTGCTGGCATGGACTGGTTGGGCCGAATGGCCTGTTTCTGTGCCGTATATTCTATGTAAACAATGACCAGTCAGAGTCTCGACATAATGATCAAGGATGGGCCCCTGGCTGATTTTTTCACTCTTTTGCCTAGGGCTCTGAGGGCAATTAATTAAGGTACCCTAACCGCTGCCTCAGCTGAGATCAGACAGACCAGGACTGAGTACAAACTAGGCCTTAACCTGGGACCTGCTGGTCTGTTTGGCTTTGTGCTACACATCACAGTGTATTGCCCCTCGAGCCTGTTCTGTCATTCAATTAGATCATGATGCTCTGTATGTTAACTCCCATCTAGCCGCCTTGGTTCAGTAACTCTTAATACCCTTGCCTAATAAAAAATCTGTTAATCTCAGTTTGAAATCTCCAATTGACCCCCAGCCTCAACAGCTTTTGAGGGGAGAGAATTCCAGATTTCCACTACCTTTTCTTTGAAGAAGTGCTTCCTGACATCACCCCTGAACAGCCTGGCTCTAATTTTAAAGTTGTGTCCCCTTGTGCTGGACTTCCCCCACCAGGGAAAATAGTTTCTCTCTATCTACATTACCAACGCCTTTAATCATCTTAAACACCTCAATTAGATCACCCTTAATCTTCTATACTCGAGGGAATACAAGCCTAGTCTTGTGTGCTGCTTTCTGAAATGATGAAAGCCATACTACTGATAAGATTCTGCGACTGAAGTTACACTTCATAAACCATCCAGCAGGATACCATCCCCAATGGACCGTGCAAGCCTTTCTTCAGGAAAACAACTTTTGAGTTCATGCTCTGGTTATGTAGATAGTTTTTTTTCATATACTTGGTTCAATATGGGGAGTGGGGAATCATAACTGACAAAATGAAATAAATGTTTCAGAAATAAACTATTTCTGAGGTGTCAGCCTTGGCTTGGTGGTCGCACTCTCACTCCAGAGCCTTGGGCACATAATCTGGGCTGACATTCCACTGCAGCACTTGAACCCAGGTGCCAGAGGTGAAAGGTCACTGTCGAATCCACTGCACCTACGGTTGCCAACTCTGGTTAGACATATTCCTGGAGGTATCATCACGACCTCCAACCCCCCTCCCCCACACTCCTGTGATTGGGCACCCAACATGTCCATACTCGCTGTGCACCACCTTCCCATGCCAATTGGAAAGCGAACAGCCGTTTTTCCCATGCTCAATATTTTTACAATTAATAAACAAACAACATTTTTAATGCCCCCATGATTTGTGCTGCGGTGCCCTGGAGATGAGTCTTTAATTCCTGGAGACTCCAAGGCAATCTTGGAGGGTTGGCGACCTTAACTACACCACCCATTGTCATGAAAAAGGTTCTTAAAGGGCTTTTGGGTCTCCAATTATTCCACCTTAATATCTCTCATAAAATGGGCACAACTACGTTACATTTAGACCTCAATACTCCAGACCACACCTTGTAGAGCAACAATACAATCTCTTGCTTTGCACTCATTGCCACTGCCGCTACGAATACACTCCAGTATCTTACTTGACTTTTTACTCAAGCTAAGCAGTGCACTGACATTGTCAATGGCTTTCATCAGAACTGGAAGAAATTAGAGATTTAGCAGTTCATAAGCAAGTATAGAGCTAGGGAAAAAGATGGGGGGAGGAGGAAAGAACAAAAGGGGAAGGTCTGTGATAGGGTGGAAGGCAGGAGTGATTAAATGATAAAGAGGAGATGGTGCAAGGCAAAAGGGCGATGGTAATGGGACAAATAAAGCAACAAAAGTCCACTCCCTTTTGCCTTACGCCATCATCTCTTTTGTTGTTCCATTGGGCCTACGGGTGTAATTTCCTGAATTCCTGCGGTAGTCCAAGACCTCATATATGGACAGCCCTTTGATGGTGGAGAGGATGATTGACAGAAGATCTATCTGCTTCCCTACCGCTTACTAGAATTTCTAGTCCTTTTTGGCAAGGGTTGGAAACCCAGTATGTCTGGGTTCCATCCCAAATTTCAGCACCCCCCCCCATCTACCCACCCCTTCCCTGGCGGGAGATCAGTGCCCCTCTCGTCCCCAGGCATTTCAGGCCCTATGTTTTATGTATAACAGATAGAACTTCAGATAAATAGAAGCAATGCGTTGTCACTCTGGCAAATAAATACTGAAGTAGGGCTTATCTGTTGCAGGTATTGTGCAGGCACAATGCCTTGGGGTAACCCCGGAGATCATCGTGACTTCGAACCACAGCGTCATGATGATGGATGCATTGAGGTGATTGGCTTTACCATGGCATCTCTGGTAAGTTTCAAGCATTGCAGTCACGTGGATATATAATGAAAATAGGCATTCCCAAGAGCAGGGTGTCTCATTATCGGAATGGGCAGTGTCCCAAAGGTGGTTTTACTTTGCGTTTTCAAGTTGAGCATCATGCAGTATTCTCGAGGGTGGCGTGCTCAGTGTGCTCGAGTCCAGTGCCACCGAGGTACTCAAATCCATATTACTGCCCGTGTCCTAACTCGCACCAAGTCCCATTCACCCATCTCCCCTGTGCTCGCTGACCTACATTGCCTCCCAGTTAAGCAACACCTCGATTTTAAAATTCTCGTCCTTGTTTTCAAATCCCTCCATGACCTCACCCCTCCCTAACTCTGAAATCTCCTCCAGCACCACAACCCTCCGAGATATCTGCGCTCCTCTAATTCTGGCCTCTTGTGCATCCCTGATTTTAATTGCTCCACCGTTGGTGGCCGTGCCTTCAGCTGCCAAGACCCTAAGCTCTGGAATTCCCTCCCTAAAACTCTTTGTCTCTCAACCTCTCTTTCCTCCTCTTTGACCAAGCATCTGCCTTAATATTTCTTTATGTGGCTCAGTGTCAAATTTTGTTTGATAAACGCTCCTATAAAGCGCCTTGGGATGTTTTACTACGTTAAAGGTGCTATATAAATGCAAGTTGTTATTGTTACAATTCTAGTATTACTGAGTATTGTTGAGGATAGTGTTGCTTGATGTTCTGGAGACTGGGGTTGCTCAGAGTTCCCAAGTCTGTCATCACTTTGTGTTCTCAAGTCCAGTCTCACTCACTGTCTTTGAGTCTTGCTGTCACTTGGTGTTTGTGGGTCCAGCATTGCTCGGTGTTCTTGAGCACGGTGTCACTCAGTGTTCTTGAAACTGGTGTTGCTCAATATTTGAGTCTAACATTGCTTAATATTCATGAGTTTGGTATCCTCAAGACTAGTGTTGTTCCGTGTTCACGAGTCCAGCATCGCTCCTTGTTCACCAGTCCAGCATCGCTCCTTGTTCACGAGTCCAGCATCGCTCCTTGTTCACGAGTCCAGCATCGCTCCTTGTTCACCAGTCCAGCATCGCTCCTTGTTCACCAGTCCAGCATCGCTCCTTGCTCACCAGTCCAGCATCGCTCCTTGTTCACGAGTCCAGCATCGCTCCTTGTTCACCAGTCCAGCATCGCTCCTTGCTCACCAGTCCAGCATCGCTCCTTGTTCACGTGTCCAGCATCGCTCCTTGTTCACGAGTCCAGCATCGCTCCTTGTTCACGAGTCCAGCATCGCTCCTTGTTCATGAGTCCAGCATCGATCCGTGTTCACGAGTCCAGCATCGCTCCATGTTCACGAGTCCAGCATCGCTCCTTGTTCACCAGTCCAGCATCGCTCCTTGTTCACGAGTCCAGCATCGCTCCTTGTTCACGAGTCCAGCATCGCTCCTTGTTCACGAGTCCAGCATCGCTCCTTGTTCACGTGTCCAGCATCGCTCCTTGTTCACAAGTCCAGCAGCTCGCCCTGTTCACGAGTCCAGCATCGCTCCATGTTCACGAGTCCAGCATCGCTCCATGTTCACGAGTCCAGCATCGCTCCTTGTTCACGTGTCCAGCATCGCTCCTTGTTCACGAGTCCAGCATCGCTCCTTGTTCACGAGTCCAGCATCGCTCCTTGTTCACGAGTCCAGCATCGCTCCTTGTTCACGTGTCCAGCATCGCTCCTTGTTCACGATGTTCACGTGTCAGCATCGCTCCTTGTTCACAAGTCCAGCATCGCTCCTTGTTCACAGTCCAGCATCGCTCCTTGTTCACGAGTCCAGCATCGCTCCTTGTTCACAGTCCAGCATCGCTCCATGTTCACGAGTCCAGCATCGCTCCGTGTTCACCAGTCCAGCATCGTCCTTGTCACGAGTCCAGCATCGCTCCGTGTTCACGAGTCCAGCATCGCTCCTTGTTCACGAGTCCAGCATCGCTCCTTGTTCACGTGTCAGCATCGCTCCTGTTCACGAGTCCAGCTCGCTCTGTTCACGAGTCCAGCATCGCTCCGTGTTCACGAGTCCAGCATCGCTCCGTGTTCACGAGTCCAGCATCGCTCCTTGTTCACGAGTCCAGCATCGCTCCTTGTTCACGTGTCCAGCATCGCTCCTTGTTCACGAGTCCAGCATCGCTCCGTGTTCACGAGTCCAGCATCGCTCCGTGTTCACGAGTCCAGCATCGCTCCTTGTTCACGAGTCCAGCATCGCTCCTTGTTCACGAGTCCAGCATCGCCCTTGTTCACGAGTCCAGCATCGATCCGTGTTCACGAGTCCAGCATCGCTCCTTGTGCACGAGTCCAGCATCGCTCCTTGTTCACGAGTCCAGCATCGCTCCGTGTTCACAAGTCCAGCATCACTCCTTGTTCACGAGTCCAGCATCGCTCCTTGTTCACGAGTCCAGCATCGCTCCTTGTTCACGAGTCCAGCATCGCTCCTTGTTCACAGTCCAGCATCTCCTTGTTCACGAGTCCAGCATCGCTCCTGTTCACAAGTCCAGCATCACTCCTTGTTCACGAGTCCAGCATCGCTCCTTGTTCACGAGTCCAGCATCGCTCCTTGTTCACGAGTCCAGCATCGCTCCTTGTTCACCAGTCCAGCATCGCTCCTTGTTCACGAGTCCAGCATCGCTCCTTGTTCACGAGTCCAGCATCGCTCCTTCACATCCAGCATCGCTCCTTGTTCACGAGTCCAGCATCGCTCCGTGTTCACGAGTCCAGCATCGCTCCTTGTTCACGAGTCCAGCATCGCTCCTTGTTCACGAGTCCAGCATCGCTCCTTGTTCACGAGTCCAGCATCGCTCCGTGTTCACGAGTCCAGCATCGCTCCTTGTTCACGAGTCCAGCATCGCTCCGTGTTCACGAGTCCAGCATCGCTCCTTGTTCACGAGTCCAGCATCGCTCCGTGTTCACGAGTCCAGCATCGCTCCTTGTTCACGAGTCCAGCATCGCTCCTTGTTCACGAGTCAGCATCGCTCCTTGTTCACGAGTCCAGCATCGCTCCTTGTTCACGCAGTCCAGCATCGCTCTGTCACATCGTCTTGTTCACGAGTCCAGCATCGCTCCTTGTTCACGAGTCCAGCATCGCTCCTTGTTCACGAGTCCAGCATCGCTCCTGTTCACGTCCAGCATCGCTCCTGTTCACCGAGTCCAGCATCGCTCCTTGTTCACAGTCCAGCATCGCTCCTTGTTCACGAGTCCAGCATCGCTCCTTGTTCACGAGTCCAGCATCGCTCCTTGTTCACGAGTCCAGCATCGCTCCTTGTTCACGAGTCCAGCATCGCTCCTTGTTCACGAGTCCAGCATCGCTCCTTGTTCACGCAGAGTCCAGCATCGCTCCTCTTTCACGAGTCCAGCATCGCTCCTTGTTCACGAGTCCAGCATCGCTCCTTGTTCACGAGTCCAGCATCGCTCCTTGTTCACGAGTCCAGCATCCGTCCGTGTTCACGAGTCAGCATCGCTCCTTGTTCACGAGTCAGCATCGCTCTAGTTCACGAGTCCAGCATCGCTCGTGTTCACGAGTCCAGCATCGCTCCCGTGTTCCGAGTCCAGCATCGCTCCGTGTTCACGAGTCCAGCTCGCGCCTTGTTCACGAGTCCAGCATCGCTCCTTGTTCACGAGTCCAGCATCGCTCCTTGTTCAAGCTCCGAGTCCAGCATCGCTCCGTGTTCACGAGTCCGAGCATCGCTCCTTGTTCACGAGTCCAGCATCGCTCCTTGTTCACGAGTCCTCATTCGCTCCAGTTCACG
>NC_141002.1:10693864-10710554 GCF_052327205.1 Somniosus microcephalus | reverse complement strand
GGTCCTCTCCTCCTGCACCCCCCTCCCCCCTCCCGATAGTGCTGTTGACATAAGGAAAAGGGTCCCAATGGCCACTTCCTTTTCCTAAAAATTCTGACTGTCTGTTGCATGTTTAAATTCTACAGTGCCCGTGCTTTTGACTTTGTAAATGTTTAAATTTGAGCTGCACAGCTAGCAAGAGATCACCGCCCACCAGCATCATGTGTGAGCCTGCGAGTGTATTTAAAGATTATCGCTCTGGGAGCCCTTCGCTGAAGGACTGTTTTTAGATCCATGGCAACTGAGTGTGATGGAGGTGGCACTGGTAGCGGATCCGGATTAGGGGTGGCTGACTCGCTCACTCATGTGGCATGGGTACTAAGCCATTTAGACCCAGAAGGTCTCAGGTTTGATTCCAGCCTGTGCTGACTAAGCTGATCTCATTGGGTCAACAGTGAACTCAATGCTCCTGGGCTATGAGGAGGGAAAAAACAGCCGGGGCTCCTGTTCCTTAATCAACATCCATTGATCCTACTGATAGTTAAGAGCAGGATTGGGTTCCTGGTTGAATAGAATGTCAACATTCTCTGCCTTGATTCACGCACAGGGAATGGACAACATTCCCATGGAACTTTATCCCAACATGAGTAAATTAATGCTTTACGAAAAGGAGGGGAGAAAACTCGGAAAGAAAATGTGCACAGGATGCATTTGGAAATTGGGAATTTATTTTAAGTAGCACATTGCACTTGCTTGACAGTTTCAACTGTTCCAGCTGATTCAGATGGCAGACTTGACTATCACAAATATAAACATGTTTAATTCTGCATCCTGTGGGTGTCGCTGGCAAGGCCAGCATTTATTGCCTATCCCTAATTGCCCTTGAGAAGGTGGTGGTGAGCTGCCATTTCAGAGGGCAGTTAAGAGTTAACCACATTGCTGTGGTTCTGGAGCCACATATAGGCCAGACCGGGTAAGGACGGCAGATTTCCTTCCCTAAAGGACATTAGTGAACCAGATGGGTTTTTACGACAATCCAGTAGTTTCATGGTTACCATTACTGATACTAGCTTTTTATTCCAGATTTATTTGATTAACTGAATTTAAATTCCCCAGCTGCCATGGTGGGATTTGAACTCATATCTCTGGATCATTAGTCCAGGCCTCTGGATTACTAGTCCAGTAAAATAACCACTCTGCTACCGTACCCCTAATGTAAAGATGTGTGAATGGGCATTGTTTTGACCTCTGGATGTGCTTCTGTATCTGGCCGAAGTTGATTTGTTGCTGGATATTCGAGTAGTCTTTCTGCATAGTTGGTGGCTGTCCACGTTTATCAGCTTTACCAGCTGTTTGCGCAGTGTGGTAAACCACTGTTATTGTATATTGTTACCTCTGGGTGGCGCTGTGTACCAAGGCATGCCTCAGCTGACTCCGCCCACATGACCAGGTATAAAGGTGGGGGTTTCGCCGACTCACTTCCTTCTTGGAACCAGCCACCCACGAGAGGCATGCTCTGTTCTCGAGTTAATAAAAGCCTTTTCATCACCTTCCTGATTCATCGTCTTTTATGGAGTAATTGATAAGCGTATCACGCAGCAGCCAGGGAACCAGTCGGTTTGGGGTTGGCAGAGGTCATCCCGTTTTCCACTGGGGCTCACCTCCTCTGTGTGTTGCACTGACAAAGGAGAGATGTGATGAATCATTGGGCGACTTCAGCCAACCCCAAATCGGCTGTTTCCCAGCCCCTACATGACCAGCTCAAACGGGGGTGGGGTGGAGATGCCACAGGACGGTTGGTAACTGCGGACCATTCGTAAAGTCAACTGAAGACACTTTGATATTCATGCCTTCTAAACATTTGAAAGTAAGCTCAAGTTCAGGGAGAACCTAGATGAGCGAGTGAATTCTTGGGAAAATAACCCAGGGGCTTATCTGACCAAGGTACAACTCTGAAAGGGGAGAGGGGGGGGCGCGGTGTTGTTGGAGTTACGCTTTACAATTATATACGTTATGTTGTGGCGGAGCCACTAAGGGACTCCAATTAATTGTATATAATTCCCTTTAATGATATGTTAGCTACAGCCTGAGTCTGTATCTTTGTTTTCACTGTTTACATGTACAGAGCGCGATCACTTTAATAGCGCGGGTAAACGCGATGACGTCACGCCGTTCATCACGTGATCCCCCACCGGCGGGAAAAACATGATGACGTCATGACGTCAGCCATGGGACCGCCCAAGCAGTCCTCGTGGAGCCTCCGAACTGACTAGATCTATATTCGATGTTCTCCTGTAGTTATCCGTTAAACTCTGTTAGTTTTCATTAAACCTCGTTTATTTGATCGCCTGAGTGGACCTCAGTCTTTTGGATAGGAGCTAGACATTCCTATATTGGTGACCCCGACTTTTGCGAATGGTTTTCACAGAAGTTACTGAACATGGAATCGAACGCCGTTGCTTTGAAGCTACCACAGTTCTGGGAGCAACAGTCAGCCGCGTGGTTCATCCAGGCTGAAGCCCAGTTCGCAATCAGGAACATCATTGCGGATCAGACCCGTTACTATTACGTGGTCTCCGCCCTCGACAGCGCCACAGTCTCGCGGATCGTCAGCCTGCTTGGTAATCCACCAGAAGATCGCAAGTATGAAACGATAAAGGCGCGGTTGTGACAGGTCTTCGGGCTCACGAAGTCGGAGTGCGCCAGCCGGCTGCTCAATATGCCCGGTCTCGGGGACTCCAAGCCGTCTGAGCTCATGAGCCAAATGCTCACGCTCCTGGGCTCCGAACCGGAATGCTTCCTCTTCAGGGAGCTATTCCTCAGTCAGCTACCGGAGCAAGTTCAGGCTGCCCTAGCCAGGTCGGAAGTCACAGACTGCGCAGAGCTGGCTGCCGATGCGGACAAGATCTTCGCGGTGACACAGCAGTACTGCGCTGCCACGAGGCGCCCATCCCCCACAGACGCTGCTCCAGCCCCTCAACCTGCGGGGTTGTGCTTCTACCACGCCCGTTTTGGCGCGAAAGCAAGATGCTGCCGCCCTCCCTGCAGCTTTTCGCTCAAAAAAAACAGCAGCCACCCTGTCGAAAGAGGGCCGGTTATAACGAGCGCCCCGTGGCTGCGATGGCAATCGGTAATTCGGGAAAACTCCTCTTCATCAACGACTCCCTATCTGGTCGACGTTTCCTCTGCGACACCGGGGCGCAGTGTAGCATCCTACCCGCGTCAAATCTTGATCTACAATCCGGGGGGCATGGCCCCTCCCTCGAGGCGGCTAATGGCGGGGCCATTCAGACCTTCGGAAGACGGCTGGTCCAGGTGTGCTTCGGCGGCCAGCGGTTTTACTGGGATTTCATCACGGCTAAAGTCTCTCAAGCCATCCTCGGGGTGGATTTTTTGTGCGCCAACAGCCTCCTGGTGGATGTACGGCACCGCCGGTTGATCAATGCGGCCACTTTTCACTCCATCCCGTGCCACCGCGGTAACGCCGTGTCACGCACTGTCTCCTGTGCGTTCCCACCTCCGGATGACTTCACTCGCCTCCTTGGAGATTTCCCAGACCTGACCAGACCCACTTTCTCTTCCACGGCCACGAAACATGGTGTCGAACATCACATCACCACTACTATGTCCCCGGTCTACGCACGGGCCCGGTGCCTCGAACCTGGCAAGCTCGCGGCTGTGAAAGCGGAGTTCGACACGATGGAGCGGCTAGGGATTATTCGCCGGTCGAATAGTCCCTGGTCTTCGCCTCTCCACATTGTTCCGAAACATGGCGGCCTTGCGGCGACTACCGACGCCTGAACGACGCCACTACTCCTGATCGGTACCCGATCCCTCATATTCAGGATTTCTCTGCCCATCTGGTGGGAAACACCATTTTTTCAAAAGTCGACCTTGTCCGTGGCTACCACCAGGTCCCCGTACACCCGCAAGACGTCCCGAAAACTGCAGTCATCACCCCATTCGGCTTGTTTGAATTTCTGCGGATGCCGTTTGGATTGAAGAATGCTGCACAGGCTTTCCAGCGCTTGATGGACTCCATGCTTTGGAACCTCAAGTTTCTATTCATCTACCTCGACGACATCCTCATCGCCAGCCCTAATAAAGAGGAGCACATCTGCCATTTGCGCACCCTCTTTAGACACCTCAGTCAACACGGCTTGATCATCAACCCGGCCAAGTGCCAGTTCGGCCTGCAGCGGATTGATTTCTTAGGCCATCGCATCACATCGGACGGCGCAATTCCCCTGCAAACGAAGGTGGAGGCAGTTACTTCGTTCCCGCGCCCGCAGACCGTCAAGGCCCTGCAGGAGTTCCTCAGGGTGGTAAATTTTTATCACCAGTTCGTTCCTAATGCAGCTCTGCTCATGCAGCCCCTGTACGAGGCCCTCACGGGCAAGTCCGGCAAGGATCCGATTAGCTAGACGGCCGACATGGACCGGGCGTTCGTCGACACAAAAGGCGCTTTAGCCAATGCAACCATGCTGGCGCACCTGCTGCCAGGTGCCACCATCGCCCTTACCACCAACGCGTCAGACTACGCCATCGGCGCAGTGCAGGAACAGTGGGCGCATGGGACGTGGCAACCGCTGGTGTTTTTCAGCTGTCAACTACGGCGAAACGAAAGGAAGTACAGCACGTTCGACCGGGAGTTGCTGGCCCTTTCCCTGGCCATTCGCCATTTCCGGTTCTTGCTAGAGGGACGTCCGTTCACGGCTTTTGTGGACCATAAGCCACTAATGTTCGCTATGGCCAAGACCGCCGAACCGTGGTCAGCTCGGCAACAACGTCAGTTGACGTTTATCTCAGAATTCACCACTGACATTCAGCATGTGTCCGGTAAAGACAACCTGGTGGTGGATTGCCTCTCCCGCGCGACCGTTCATGCAGTCCAGCTCGGCATCGACTATGCCCTCATGGCTGCGGATCAAGCCTCGGATCCAGAAGTCCAATCTTACAGAACCAACCCCTCTAGCCTCCAAGCGGCCGACGTCAAATTCCATGCCGCAGGCACTACGATACTCTGCGACGTCTCCGTAGGAGATCCTCGCCCTAACGTGCCGGTTGCCTGGCACTGAAAAGTTTTTGACGCCATACACAGGTTGTCGTACCCTGGCATGAATGCCTCGCAACGGCTGATGTCGTCCAAATTCGTGTGGCGGGGCATGCACATGGATGTTTGCGACTGGGCCAACACCTGCGTGGTCTGCCAAAAGGCCAAGGTGCAGCCTCACGTCAAGGCTCCATTGGCCACTTTCGCTGTTCCGGAACATAGGTTTGATCATGTGCATGTGAACCTGGTGGGGCCACTTCCGCCTTCGCACGGGTTTACTCATCTTCTTACAATGGTGGACCGCACCACTCGATGGCCAGAGGCGGTTCCTTTGTCATCCACCACTTCCGCAGACGAAGCCAGGGCATTCATCTCCTCTTGGGTCACCCGTTTCGGGGTACCGGCGGACACCTCGTCTGATCGTGGGCCGCAGTTTTCTTCTGAGCTCTGGAACGCTGTGGCTCAGGGGCTCGGCATCAAGCTACACCGCACCACTGCCTACCATCCACAGGCGAACGGCCTGTGCGAACGATTCCACAGGTTGCTCAAAGCCGCACTGCGAGCCAGCCTTCAAGGCGTGGGCTGGGTGGACAGGCTTCCATGGGTCCTTTTGGGTATTCGTACGGCGCCTAAAGAAGATCTTCAATCATCCTCGGCGGAGCTCGTATATGGCCAGCCGCTACGCGTACCAGGGGATTTCCTTCCGACTCCAACAGAGCCATGGTCCGCATCCCAGCAGCTCATCAGCCACCAGGAGGCGGCCAGAGGTTTCGCTCCAGTGCCTACATCACATCACGGCTTGCAGAGCTCCCACGTCCCAGCTGAGCTGAAGAACGCCGACTATGTGTTTATCCGCCATGACGCTCATCGGGACCCGCTCAAACCCCCTTACACTGGTCTTTTCCGCGTGATAGAGCCAGGAGACAAATCTTTTTCGGTCGATGTCGGAGGTAAACCGGACCACATTTCGGTTGACCGGTTGAAGCCGGCTCACTTGGACCTTGACCGCCCAGTCGAGATCGCACAACCGCCAAAACATGGCTGACCGCCCACAGTCGCCGTGCCAGATCAAACGCAACCATCCGCCAGCTCGCCCGCCGTCCATCAGCTTCCACTTCAAGGCTACAGAAGTCGATCTGACAGGCTTGTCAGGCCTCCTCGCCATTTTACTTTTGTTATTAATGACAATTCTGGGTGGGCGCATGTGGTGGAGCCACTAAGGGACTCCAATTAATTGTATATAATTCCCCTTTAATAATATGTTAGCTACAGCCTGAGTCTGTATCTTTGTTTTCACTGTTTACATGTACAGAGCGCGATCACTTTAATAGCGCAGGTAAACGCGATGACATCACGCCGTTCATCACGTGATCCCCCACCGGCGGGAAAAACGCGATGACGTTATGACGTCAGCCACGGGACCGCCCAAGCAGTCCTTGTGGAGCCTCCGAACTGACTAGACCTATATTCGATGTTCTCCTGTAGTTATCCGTTAAACTCTGTTAGTTTTCATTAAACCTCGTTTATTTGATCGCCTGAGTGGGCCTCAGTCTTTTGGATAGGAACTAGACATTCCTACAACGTCACCTGTCGCTATGACCTGCGCCAAACCTGCCGATCCTGTTATCTGAGTAACTGTGATTACGGAACACTCGCAAAAGGAGAACAGTTTTAAAGATGTTTCTTTGATCTTATCTGACAAAGTTAATTATTGCACAGATCAAATATACTGGCACATTTAAAACATCAAGGCCTAGAAATTCGGTTGTGGGTCCGCCAAGGCTTTAGCGCCCGAAATTTTGCGCCGGCGTTAATGCCGCTGCGCCCGACGAAAATTCGGTTGCCCCGGGCCCAGACGGCGGCGGACGCTAATGGAGGGGTTTTGCGCCTCACTATGGGCGTTCAGTGCAGTTTTGAGGCGCTAATCCCCCGCTGCGGCACCCAAGGTGGTGCGGCAGGCTGGGGTACTGCAGGCCTCCTCCTTCTGTTAAGGAGGAGCTGCCTGCAGCCGACCGCTGGCCGGTCGATTCGCCCGACAAATGAGCCCGGCACCTCGGGGAAGAGCCGGGCTCGCGGGCCACACACATCAGTGCCGCGGGGGGGTGGTGGAGGAGTCCGGGGAGGGAGGTGCGGGCAGGCGGCCGCCGGGAAAGCGGCCGGCCGCCGCTCCACCTTTATGCGCCGGCGCAAAGGTGTGTAACATCCCTTTCAACAATCGTTGGTTGCGGCTGCCACGGGCGAGGCGGCCGCAACTGAATTTGGGCTTGGGGCCGGGTTACCACGGCAACTGGGACGCTGCGCACACCGATGACGTCATCGGTGCCGGCGCAGCGCTACCGGCTAACGCCGATGGTAGGGCCCAACGCAATTTCGTTACCAGCTATAATTCCGGCGCAAGACCCTCTAACGCCTCTAATTGGGCGCTAACCCCACCGAATTTCTAGGCCCACGCCTTTAATTGTGGGTTTACAGACGCGTTACGCAATGGTTTAGTAACTCGTGTGGAAACTTGCAATCCTTTAAGATGCCATAGTGGCAAAAATGAGACACGGATGTCCTCCACATCAAACAAAAAGATTTGCTGAAACACTTTTTCACGTAGGTTGTAGTGCCTTAACTAAAAAAGGCTTGGTTTCTTCAAGTCAGTGTGACACTCTTTCTGTTGAAGTGTTTGACAAGCCATCTGTATTGAAGATTCCACCAAACATTGACTGCAATACAATGGCCACATGATCTGCCACCATGCGATGCAATTCATGTCCTCGGGTCGTTCTCACGCACCCAGACATGTCATAGAACAGGGGTACACCACAAGGATAGAATAGCAGAGCAGCCAAGTGTTTGGTGTTGAGCCACAGGCTCAGTTCTTGTTTAGATTCCATTTCTCTTACTTTGTAACAATCACCCGTAACAAATGGACATTGCCAGTGTCTGAACTGAGATCCTTAATCATTACTGCTATGTTTATCATCATTACATTTAGAAAGCTAAGCCACATGCTTCATGCACTGTAACATTTGGAATAGCTGAACCTATTATTAAGTGGCAGTAGGGAGTCTTGAACTTCCTACAGTTTCAGACTGCGGAATGAACATTATTGGTTCCGTGTTTTGACTCCAGGATCCTGATAGCTTTGTAATTAAGAGCTTCAAAACCTTGACTTAATTATAGTATTATGTTGTTAAAGTGTTGAAGGTGTCAGACGCAAGACCTTGTAAGAGAGACGGAATGGATCTCTGTACATGGTGATAGTCTTTGCTGACTTGCTGATCCTTCATTGCCTCTTACAGCCTTGGAACCCTGAACCTGATTGAAAATGTTCCTTCCGAACCCACCGTTCTCATCTCACCGGTATACAGCTCCTCGCATTCCCCGAGATAATTTGGTATGGTTAAGGGGTGAAAAGAAAAAAGAAATTGAATTACAGAATGCGATCCCAAAACACCAGGAAAAATCCTGCAAATTATTCAGGGTGGTTTCTCGGTTGTATGTTTTTTGGGGGCTGTGTCACCTTTTTGAAGCTGCCAGTTTATCCGAGTTTTGTCGGCTGGCGTGGATGTGGATGTGGCTGTGGCTGTTAGCTTCTAAGCTGCACTTTAAAATGCAGAGTGCATGTCTGGTCTTAGGGCTGCTTAACTCATGCACTGCCAGTAATCACTCAATGATTCTCTCCACAGCTCCCACTCAGTGTGTTTAACAACTACTTCAGTCTGGGATTCGATGCTCATGTGACACTGGAATTCCACGAGTCTCGAGGTATGTGCCATATATTCATGCATCCACACTCACACACCTATACACACACACACACACACTCACACACCTACACACACACACACACCTACACACACACCTACACACACACACACTCACACACCTACACACACACACACACTCACACACCTAAACACACACCTACACACACACACACTCACACACTCACACACACTCACACACCTACACACACACACACTCACACACTCACACACACTCACACACCTACACACACACTCACACACCTACACACACACTCACTCACACACCTACACACACCTACACACACACACACCTACACACACACACCTACACACACACACACACACCTACACACACACACACACTCACACACCTACACACACACACACACACCTACACACACACACACACTCACACACCTACACACACACACACACACCTACACACACACACACACTCACACACCTACACACACACACTCACACACCTACACACACACACACCCACACACCTACACACACACACACACCTACACACACCTACACACTTACACACACACACACACACACACTCACACACCTACACACACACACACACACCGACACACACACACACACTCACACACCTACACACACCTACACACTCACACACCTACACACACACACACACACACACCTACACACACACTCCTACACACACACACCTACACACACACACACACACCTACACACACACACACACTCACACACCTACACACACCTACACACTCACACACCTACGCACACACCTACACACACACACACACTCACACACCTACACACACACACACCTACACACACACTCACGCACCTACACACACACACACACACACACCTACACACACACACACACTCACACACCTACACACACACACACACACACCTACACACTCACACACCTACACACACACGCACACACCTACACACACTCACACACCTACACACTCACACACCTACACACACACGCACACACCTACACACACACACTCACACACCTACACACACACTCACACACCCACACACTCACACACCTACACACACACACCTACACACTCACACACCTACACACACACGCACACACCTACACACACACACACACACACCTACACACACACACACACTCACACACCTACACACACCTACACACTCACACACCTACACACACACACACACTCACACACCTACACACACCTACACACTCACACACACACACTCACACTCACACACCTACACACACACACACACACTCACACACCTACACACACACACACACTCACACACCTACACACACACACTCACACACCTACACACACACACACACACACCTACACACACACACACACTCACACACCTACACACACCTACACACTCACACACCTACGCACACACCTACACACACACACACACTCACACATCTACACACACACACACCTACACACACACGCACACACCTACACACACACACTCACACACCTACACACACACACACACACCTACACACACACACACACTCACACACCTACACACACACACACACACACCTACACACTCACACACCTACACACACACGCACACACCTACACACACACTCACACACCTACACACACCTACACACTCACACACCTACACACACACGCACACACCTACACACACACACTCACACACCTACACACACACTCACACACCCACACACTCACACACCTACACACACACACCTACACACTCACACACCTACACACACACGCACACACCTACACACACACTCACACACCTACACACACACACACACACCTACACACACACACACACTCACACACCTACACACACCTACACACTCACACACCTACACACACACACACACTCACACACCTACACACACCTACACACTCACACACACACACTCACACTCACACACCTACACACACACACACACACTCACACACCTACACACACACACACACTCACACACCTACACACACACACTCACACACCTACACACACACACACACTCACACACCTACACACACACACACACTCACACACACACACACACACACACACACACACACACACCGACACACACACACTCACACACCTACACACACACTCACACACCTACACACACACACTCACACACCTACACACCGACACACACACACACACACTCACACACCTACACACACACACTCACACACCTACACACACACACCTACACACACACTCACACACCTACATACACACACACACACACTCACACCTACACACACACACCTACACACACACACCTACACACACACACACAAACCTACACACACACACACACACACACCTACACACACACACACCTACACACACACCCACACACACACTCACACCTACACACACACACACACCTACACACACACACACACACACACACACACCTACACACACTCACACACCTACACACACAAACACACACACTCACACACCTACACACACACCCCTACACACACACCTACACACACACACACCTACACACTCACACTCACACACCTACACACACACACACACCTACACACACACACACACCTACACACACACACACTCACACTCCTACACACACACACACACCTACACACACACTCACACTCCTACACACACACACACTCACACACCTACACACACACCTACACACACACACACTCACACTCCTACACACACACACACTCACACACCTACACACACACCTACACACACACACCTACACACACTCACACACCTACACACACAAACCTACACACACACACACACACACCACACACACACACACACCTACACACACACACACACCTACACACACACACACACTCACACACCTACACACACACCTACACACACACACACTCACACACCTACACACACCTACACAAACACACACACTCACACACCTACACACACACACCTACACACACACACACACACACACACCTACACACACACACCTACACACACACACACACACCTACACACACCTACACACACACACACCTACACACACACACACACACTCTCACACACACACACACACACACACACACATACACACACACACACCTACACACACACACATTCACACACCTACACACACAGTCACACACCTACACACTCACACCTACACACACTCACACACTCTCACACACACACACGCACACACCTACACACACACACACACACTCACACACCTACACTCGCACACCTACACACACACACACACACCTACACACACACACACACTCACACACCTACACACACACACTCACACACCTACACACACACACACCCACACACCTACACACACACACACACACACCTACACACACCTACACACTTACACACACACACACACACACACTCACACACCTACACACACACACACACACCTACACACACACACACACTCACACACCTACACACACCTACACACTCACACACCTACACACACACACACACACACACCTACACACACACTCCTACACACACACACCTACACACACACACACACACCTACACACACACACACACTCACACACCTACACACACCTACACACTCACACACCTACGCACACACCTACACACACACACACTCACACACCTACACACACACACACCTACACACACACTCACGCACCTACACACACACACACACACACACCTACACACACACACACACTCACACACCTACACACACACACACACACACCTACACACTCACACACCTACACACACACGCACACACCTACACACACACTCACACACCTACACACTCACACACCTACACACACACGCACACACCTACACACACACACTCACACACCTACACACACACTCACACACCCACACACTCACACACCTACACACACACACCTACACACTCACACACCTACACACACACGCACACACCTACACACACACACACACACACCTACACACACACACACACTCACACACCTACACACACCTACACACTCACACACCTACACACACACACACACTCACACACCTACACACACCTACACACTCACACACTCACACTCACACACCTACACACACACACACACACTCACACACCTACACACACACACACTCACACACCTACACACACACACTCACACACCTACACACACACACACACACACCTACACACACACACACTCACACACCTACACACACCTACACACTCACACACCTACGCACACACCTACACACACACACACACTCACACATCTACACACACACACACCTACACACACACTCACGCACCTACACACACACACACACACCTACACACACACACACACTCACACACCTACACACACACACACACACACCTACACACTCACACACCTACACACACACGCACACACCTACACACACACTCACACACCTACACACACCTACACACTCACACACCTACACACACACGCACACACCTACACACACACACTCACACACCTACACACACACTCACACACCCACACACTCACACACCTACACACACACACCTACACACTCACACACCTACACACACACGCACACACCTACACACACACTCACACACCTACACACACACACACACACCTACACACACACACACACTCACACACCTACACACACCTACACACTCACACACCTACACACACACACACACTCACACACCTACACACACCTACACACTCACACACACACACTCACACTCACACACCTACACACACACACACACACTCACACACCTACACACACACACACACTCACACACCTACACACACACACTCACACACCTACACACACACACACACTCACACACCTACACACACACACACACTCACACACACACACACACACACACACACACACCGACACACACACACTCACACACCTACACACACACTCACACACCTACACACACACACTCACACACCTACACACCGACACACACACACACACACTCACACACCTACACACACACACTCACACACCTACACACACACACCTACACACACACTCACACACCTACATACACACACACACACACTCACACCTACACACACACACCTACACACACACACCTACACACACACACACAAACCTACACACACACACACACACACCTACACACACACACACCTACACACACACCCACACACACACTCACACCTACACACACACACACACCTACACACACACACACACACACACACACACACCTACACACACTCACACACCTACACACACAAACACACACACTCACACACCTACACACACACCCCTACACACACACCTACACACACACACACCTACACACTCACACTCACACACCTACACACACACACACACCTACACACACACACACACCTACACACACACACACTCACACTCCTACACACACACACACACCTACACACACACACACTCACACTCCTACACACACACACACTCACACACCTACACACACACCTACACACACACACACTCACACTCCTACACACACACACACTCACACACCTACACACACACCTACACACACTCACACACCTACACACACAAACCTACACACACACACACACACACCACACACACACACACACCTACACACACACACACACCTACACACACACACACACTCACACACCTACACACACACCTACACACACACACACTCACACACCTACACACACCTACACAAACACACACACTCACACACCTACACACACACACCTACACACACACACACTCACACACCTACACACACACACCTACACACACACACACACTCACACACCTACACACACACACACACACCTACACACACCTACACACACACACACCTACACACACACACACACACACTCTCACACACACACACACACACACACACACATACACACACACACACACCTACACACACACACATTCACACACCTACACACACAGTCACACACCTACACACTCACACCTACACACACTCACACACTCTCACACACACACACGCACACACCTACACACACACACACACACTCACACACCTACACTCGCACACCTACACACACACACACACACCTACACACACACACACACACACTCACACACCTACACACACACACACACACACCTACACACACACACTCACACACCTACACACACACACACACCTACACACACACACACACACACACACACCTACACACACACCTACACACACACACACACTCACACACCTACACACACACACACACACCTACACACACCTACACACACACACACCTACACACACACACACCTACACACACACACACACACACACACTCACACACACACACACACACACACACTCCTACACACACACACATTCACACACCTACACACACAGTCACACACCTACACACTCACACCTACACACACTCACACACTCTCACACACACACACGCACACACCTACACACACACACACACACTCACACACCTACACACACACACACACTCGCACACCTACACACACACACACACCTACACACACACACACACACACACACACACACACACACGCACCTACACACACACACTCACACACCTACACACACACACACACCTACACACACACACACACACACACACACACACACACACCTACACACACACACACACACTCACACACCTACACACACACACACTCACACACCTACACACACACGCACACACCTACACACACACGCACACACCTACACACACACGCACACACTCACACACCTACACACACACACTCACACACCTACACACACACACACACACTCACACACCTACACACACACACACACACCTACACACACACACACACACATCTACACACACACACACCTACACACACGCACTCACACACACACACACCTACACACACACACTCACACACCTACACACCGACACACACACACACACTCACACACCTACACACACACACACACACCTACACACACACACACACACACCTACATACACACACACACCTACACACACACACACTCACACACCTACATACACACACACACACACACTCACACCTACACACACACACCTACATACACACACACTCACACCTACACACACACACCTACACACACACACACACAAACCTACACACACACACACACACACCTACACACACACACACACACACCTACACACACACACACACACACTCACACACCTACACACACACCCACACACACACTCACACCTACACACACACACCTACACACACACACCTACACACACACACACACACCTACACACCTACACACACTCACACACCTACACACACACACACACACTCACACACCTACACACACACCCCTACACACACACCTACACACTCACACACCTACACACACACACACACACCTACACACACACCTACACACACACCTACACACACACACACTCACACACCTACACTCACACACACCTACACACACACACACACACTCACACACCTACACACACACACACACACCTACACACACACACACACACACCTACACACACACACACTCACACACCTACACACACACGTACACACACACACACTCACACACCTACACACACACACACACCTACACACACACACACACTCACACACCTACACACACACACCTACACACACACACTCACACACCTACACACACACACACACACCTACACACACACACACTCACACACCTACACACACACACACACTCACACACCTACACACACACCTACACACACACACACTCACACACCTACACACACACACTCCTACACACACACACCTACACACACACACACACTCA
>NC_141002.1:10391364-10691364 GCF_052327205.1 Somniosus microcephalus | reverse complement strand
CATGAGTCATGATAAAATTCATGACAATACGTATGCATGAAATCACACACTGATACATATCTCACATACACAGCACACACTTACACTCCTTGTAAGTGGCGACTTGGCTCAGATCATAGAATCATAGAAATTTACAGCACAGAAGGAGGCTATTCGGCCCATCTTGTCCGTGCCGGCCGACAAAGTGCTATCCAGCCTAATCCCACTTTCCAGCACTTGGTCCGTAGCCTTGTCAGTTATGGCACTTCAAGTGCATATCCAAATGTGATGAGGGTTTCTGCCTCTACCACCCTTTCAGGCAGTGCGTTCTGGGTGGAATAATTTCTCCTCAAATCCCCTCTAAACCTCCGACCAATTACTTTAAATCTATGCCCCCTGGTTATCGACCCCTCTGCTAAGGGAAATAGGTCCTTCCTATCCACTCTATCTAGGCCCCTCATAATTTTATACACCTCAATTAAATCTCCCCTCAGCCTCCTCTGTTCCAAAGAAAACAACCCAAGCCTATCCAATCTTTCCTCATAGCTAAAATTCCCCAGCCCAGACAACGTCCTCGTAAATCTCCTCTGGTGCAATCACATCTTTCCTATAATGTGGCGACCAGAACTGCACGCAGTATTCTAACTGTGGCCTAACTAGTGTTGTATACAGTTCAAGCATAACCTCCCTGCTCTTATATTCTATGCCTCGGCTAATAAAGGAAAGTATCCCGTATGCCTTCTTAACCACCTTATCTACCTGTCCTGCTACCTTCAGGGATCTGTGGACCTGCACTCCAAGGTCCCTCTGATCCTCTGCACTTCTCAGTGTCCTACCATTTGTTGTGTATTCCCTTGCCTTGTTAGCCCTCCCCAAATGCATTACCTCACACTTCTCCGGATTGAATTTCATTTGCCACTTTTCTGCCCACCTGACCAGTCCAAGTGAAGTCACATTTGGATCTGAGTCCAAAACCCATGGTTTAAGTCCCATTCAATGCACGGAGAGAGTGCTGCATGGTCAGAGATACCCTCTAGATAAGAAAGAAAGAAGAAAGAAAGACTTGCATTTCTATAGCGCCTTTCACGACCACCTCATGTCTCAAAACGCTTTACAGCCAATGAAGTACTTTTGAATTGGAGTCACTGTTGTAATGTAGGAATGTTCAAGTCAGGCCCCATCTACCTGTCTCTGTCGTTCAAGTGGATGTTAACGATCAATAACACTTCTTGAAGATGAGCAGAGAGCTCTCCCACCATCCAATCAACAATCCCCGCCACAACCAACATCAAAACTGATTAATTGGTCGTTCATCCAACTGCTGTGTGGGACCTTGTTGTCTACAAATTGGCTGCTGCACTTTCCAGACCTAACGTCCACTCTACATCAAAGTCACTCGTTGCAGGTGAAGTGTTTTGGGATGTTTTTGAGAGATAATGCACCATATAAATACAAGTCTTTCTTTCAATCACTCACACAAAGCACATGTTTGTAAACCATCTGGACCTCTTATCAATTTTCAAAGGTGAGTGACTCAGAGAGTTTTCCAGCTCTGTTAGTTACAAAATCCTGCAGAGTGCTCAGGACACGTGTATAGGGAGTGATGCTGGGCAAGGGGTACTCTGTCTCATATTGGGGAGCAGTACACAACATATTGGGGATCTGCCTTTCGTGAGGGGGCCGTGTGTAAGGGTTTGGGGCTTCTTTAAACTGGTTTAAAGTAATTTTCCTGGTCTTGCAGCCTTTGCCTGCACTCAGACCAATTTTAAAACAAAACCAATTTTAAACAGCGGTTTCGAATCGCTACCCCACCTTCCAGTTCTGACTGCAGGGCTTATAATTATTGATATTAAAACAGACACGTAGTTTGGATGAGAGAAAAAAATCAAGTTTTATTAACTAAAAGAAACTATAATCAAAATATCAAACTATCCCACACGAACACAATAATTACAGTAAAACTATATTACAGGGGTTGCAGACGGCGAAAACGAGGGATACAATGGCTACAATGTTATTTAAACAATCTTAGCAATTCCCTTAAATCACCATCCCCCAAACTCCTTAATTAGGTTGCTATGCTGAGAAGTCAGAACACTCGGCTCACCTGTGGTCCAGCGAAGTAAGAGAGCGAGATAGCTTCAGCATCTATCTTTATACCTGGTGAGGCCCCTGCCGTTCTGCCTTGCAAGGGCTGTGTGCGAAATTCCCCACCCAAAAGGGTCCAATACACAAGAGAAAGCTGTGATTGGCTAACTCAAAGTGGTTAGACTGGGTTAATGTGTCTTCCGGAGCTTCCTGGGCTGAAACAAAAGGGAGATACAACTGCTCTATTGTCCAGTGCTGGGTGATTTAAAACCCATTCAAATCTTGAACGATTCCCATTCAAGGTGCAAAAGTCTCTTCTGCAGTTTAGATGTATCCACTCGATATACAAACAAATGCTAATAGCATTCAATTGCTTTGTAAACAAAGAAGCATTGTCCTTTGTCTTCAGCCATGTGGTGACAGCCATTTTTATCCCTGGAAATTTAAAAGCACAACGCCCAGGGATTCTTTAATCAAGAAAATGAATCTTCAGAACTGTAAATTATTGCGAATTCTTACAGTCCGCCCTTGGATACTTCCAGCTTGCTTGTAGTATCCTCTTGAAGAAATGAGCAATAATTTCTGACCCCCCACAAACAACCATCCCCTGTATTTACCTAATAGCTATCTGCCACTGATCCCCGTCCCGTCTATTCCCCTTAAATTCAAGAAAAAAACCATGGTACGGTAGGCATCTTACAGATACTTCAGTTTTCAATAAGGGGCCTCATACCCCTACACGCTTGTAAAATTATACAGTGTAAACCAAATTTACAATCACCTTTTTTTATTACAAAATGTTGCAATCTTAGTTACACAATGTACTCAAATTATCGCAAGCACGGAGAGGGTCCTACGCCTCTGCTCAACTTGGAGTTGTCACAAACTGGTCCCAAGCACGGAGAGGATCCGACGCCTCTGCTCAACTTGGGGCTGCAACACAAAATACAAAAAAATCATTAAACAACATGCTTAAATGAACCCCGATCATCACGTGCCGATGATGGGTCGCGAAATTCGAGTGAGTATTGCTCCTCCCACTCGGGCAGTAAAAATACCTTCCACCCCCCTTTGATCAGCTTAAACTTTAAAACAGGCAGAATGGATTTACCGACCAGCCTGCTCCGCCAGCCCCGAACCGTTCCCTTGTCCCTTTGTGGAGGCGGGGTACCCCTCACGTTTAAAATTACCTTGGCACTGACCGAGACCGGGGAGTATGGGATCTCATGACTCCCAGTCCCTCCCCCTCCCATCTTCCCTCGACTGGCTGCAGAAAATGATGGGTGCCTGTGTGGCAGCACTCCCTGGCCCCACACTGATCCGGCCACCCACTCATCCTTCCCAGCCACAACTTATCTTCTTTGCCCGTGGGCCCCCGGGTGAGTTCCTCCCTCCCCCGACCGCACCCACGTGACTCTTGGGTCTCCCCCCTCCTCTATACAATCATTCCCGGGCCATCACCACCCACCCCCGAGGAACGCGTCCCTATGAACAGGCGCCCGCGCTTCCCCATCGTGACTCCTCGACAGCGAGGTCTCCCGCAAGTGAACTTCGGTCAGGATAGTGCTGGGTTGGGGGCCGTGCCCCACCCAGCTGGGGCCATCTCCTCCCCGTAGGAGGAGTAGGCAAGTTCCTCCGGACTCTGTCCGGTTTTTCCCGAAGATCGCTGCGGGGTCTCCTGGATTCGTCCAGTGGCGAGGTGATCCCCAACATTCCGTATCTTCATTCGATGTCCAGCTCGGGCTGGGCGAACATGGCTGCTTCATTTTCCCATCTCCTGCAAAAACTTAAAAGGGACATGCCGCCAGGTCTCACTGACCTGCTGCCTTAGGTGGAGACATGGTCGGGTCCCTCGACCTCGGACCAAAATACAAACATTTGGCACACATGTAAACTTAAACTCTTTGCACTTTAACTTGAAACTAGTTAAATCAACAAAACTTAAAATACACCTTAAAGCAAGCTATACACACACATAGCTATAATACAAATGCCGCCAGTCTCCGGACGGCCAGGCTAATCTCTGGCACTGTCACAGATTGCTGCTGGCTGCAGCGAAGCTGGACTGTCTCCTGTCTCTGGTCCCTCGCAGCTTATGGCGGTTGAGTGGGGGCCTCTGTTCTCTGGCTTCTCCCTGGCTCGGGAGACCGCCCTACTCCACTGTAAAGTGGGTGACCATGCTTTCTTAGGCTGGGGCACCCGCTGAGACCTCCTGAGGGGTGTCTCTATGGGGGAAACTTTGGCTGGCAGACCCTGAGCTTGGGCCACAGCCCCAGCTGGCTGGGAACCTTCTCCCCCATGTCCAAATAGCCCGCACTGTATAATGTACCTGGCAGCCTGCCGGTGCAAATCTCTCTCTGGGTTTGTCTGCTTTTCCCTGGAAACAAGTCACAGTTCCTGTTTTTGTAGGCTGTGAACTTGAACTTGCATGGACAGCCAACTCATGTTCCCTCACCCAGGTGGCTTTAACTGGGGAATCTTGGACCTGCCTTTTTCCTGGGGCCAAAACTATCCCCTGTGTGCCTCCCTTGTCCCGGATTTCTGCTACTGGACCTGCTCTACAGGGGTCCCAGAACTCTCCTGTTCCCTGGCTTAAACAGCTTACTCTGAATATGAATGGCTCCTCCCCCCACACAAGCCACAGTGCTTGCCTGTGAACTCGAACATGCTGTGGGCTGAGGATTCCTATTCTCAGGCTCACTCCTCACGGGCGGACCGTACCTCCGTTGTTGGAGAGGGTACACTGGTCCTGGTCCCCGCCTGCCTAGCGGGACCTGCTGGTGATCTCCTACCACCCCATTGTCCACCCCTCCTCACTGCCAGAGCTCCTCAAGACTCGGAGCTGTGGGCTGCGGTCTTGGGGTCTCTAATTCCCAATCCAGCACTGTTCTGGGTGCTGCCTGTGGGATGGTTCTACTTGGGCTGCCAGTAAAGTCCGGCTGACCTGCCTTCGGGCTGATCATGCAAATCATTCCCTTTGATGCCTTTAAAGCCATGTTAAGGCTTTCTATCTCTGCCCTACAGGGGCCATGATCTGCTTCACCAAACCTGACATTCTCTTCCCGCAGTCTCATCTCATTTTCCCTGGCCTCAGTGATTTGGTACTTTAGGAATTCTATCTCGTTTCTCGCATGGCTCTCTCTCTCGCTAGCTTCTTGGGTGAGGTGTGCATTCTCCTCTTGTAGCCTCATCTCTCTGTCCCTCGCCTCTGTGACTTCCTGCACAAGGCGTTCTATAAATGCCTGGCATTTCGTGACCTCTAGTGTGAGGCGTGCATTCTCTTCCCGCACCCTCGTACCACTAGCTCTGGCCTCATACACCTCTCTGAGGCGTTCTACCTCCGCCTGGCATTTTTCAAGCTGGGACTCCCGATTCTTGGCCTCTTTAAACTCCTCCTGCTCTCCCATCTCACCCTTCCTAGCCCAGCCACCTATACCCCGATAGGTCAGCTTACACACTGCCACTACCTTCCGCAGGGCTGCCCACAGACTGAAAGCAAGAAAGACAATAACTGATGCTTTCTCTAGATCCAGACCACTTATCATATCAAAAACGGCCTGCAGTCCTGCCCACGGTCGCCATTGTAAGGGTTTGGGGCTTCTTTAAACTGGTTTAAAGTAATTTTCCTGGTCTTGCAGCCTTTGCCTGCACTCAGACCAATTTTAAAACAAAACCAATTTTAAAACAGCGGTTTCGAATCGCTACCCCACCTTCCAGTTCTGACTGCAGGGCTTATAATTATTGATATTAAAACAGACACGTAGTTTGGATGAGAGAAAAAAATCAAGTTTTATTAACTAAAAGAAACTATAATCAAAATATCAAACTATCCCACATGAACACAGTAATTACAGTAAAACTATATAACAGGGGTTGCAGACGGCGAAAATGAGGGATACAATGGCTACAATGTTATTTAAACAATCTTAGCAATTCCCTTAAATCACCATCCCCCAAACTCCTTAACTAGGTTGCTATGCTGAGGAGTCAGAACACTCGGCTCACCTGTGGTCCAGCGAAGTAAGAGAGCGAGATAGCTTCAGCATCTATCTTTATACCTGGTGAGGTCCTGCCGTTCTGCCTTGCAAGGGCTGTGTGCGAAATTCCCCACCCAAAAGGGTCCAATACACAAGAGAAAGCTGTGATTGGCTAACTCAAAGTGGTTAGACTGGGTTAATGTGTCTTCCGGAGCTCCCTGGGCTGAAACAAAAGGGAGATACAACTGCTCTATTGTCCAGTGCTGGGTGATTTAAAACCCATTCAAATCTTGAACGTTTCCCATTCAATGTGCAAAAGTCTCTTCTGCAGTTTAGATGTATCCACTCGATATACAAACAAATGCTAATAGCATTCAATTGCTTTGTAAACAAAGCATTGTCCTTTGTCTTCGGCCATGTGGTGACAGCCATTTTTATCCCTGTAAATTTAAAAGCACATCGCCAGGGATTCTTTAATCAAAAAAATGAATCTTCAGAACTGTAAATTATTGCGAATTCTTACACGTGTGCAGCATTTGGGAAAGACATTGATTGAGGGAGCCCTTCACAGCACCTTGTGGGGCTATGCTGGGTGAGGGCACATTTCTCAATTCGCTGGTTTGTGAGTGGCACTCATGCCATGTTGTGGGCAACTGCTGGTTTAGTAGGTCCTCCTTACTGGAGGCGGTGCCAAAAGGGGAACCCTACCTGGGTCTGGTGAGTGAAGGCCCATAGGGTATATTTTTCAGGTATGGTTGAAGACAGAACAGGAATATTATGTACAGTTTTCAGAAGAGAGTGAACTGGGTCTTTATAACCATTATTGTTTGAATTCCATTCCAATCTTCTCTGCTGTCAGCTTTTCATCAATGTATGTTTGATAATGGTTGTGAAGATGGACTGTTAACAGCTCAGTACTTGAAGACTAACTGTGTTTTCACCCCATTTTTGTAGAAGCAAATCCAGAGCGATTTAACAGCCGCTTTCGGAATAAGATGTTTTATGCGGGGGTAAGTGGTGAAAATATAAAAGAAGCAAAGTGACTAGAGAGACTTTACAGGAAAACCTCTGAGTTTCTGACCACCTTCTGCAATTTGTGATCCCATTTACAGAGCTACAGAAATGAGCAACAGAGGATAAATGATAGCGCAGCTCCAAAGTACAAATCAAGCTTTTTGCAGTTATATCTGTGTTGATCCCAGGCTCATCCATTGGCACCAAGAAAGTAGTATTGAGTTTAGTGTTGTTGGGTGTGGGTTATTTATCACTATTCACGGTGGGTATTTCATTGGTATTGAGTAGTTTAGTGCTGTTGGATTTGTGTAATTTCTGACATAACAAAAGTGGCTACACTTCAGAAGTACTTCATTGGCTGCAAAGCGCTTTGGGACGTCCTGAAGTCATGAAAAGCACTATGTAAATCTAAGTCTTTCCTTCCTTCCTTTCCGTCCTTCCTTTCCGTCCTTCCTTTCCGTCCTTCCTTTCTTTCCTTACTTTCTTTCCTTCCTTTCCTTCCTTCCTTCCTTCCTTGAGCACTTTTTTGGTATTGGTTGCTTTAGTGCTGTTGGATGTAGATAGTTCAGTCCTGCTGGTTGTGGGTAGTCTAGTGTTGTTGGGTGTAGATAGTTCAGTCCTGCTGGTTGTGGGCAGTCTAGTGTTGGGTGTAGATAGTTAAGTCCTGCTGGTTGTGGGTAGTCTAGTGTTGTTGGGTGTAGATAGTTCAGTCCTGCTGGTTGTGGGTAGTCTAGTGCTGTTGGGTGTAGATATTTCAGTCCTGCTGGTTGTGGGTAGCCTCGTGTTGGGTGTAGATAGTTCAGTCTTGCTGGTTGTGGGTAGTCTAGTGTTGGGTGTAGATAGTTCAGTCCTGCTGGTTGTGGGTAGTCTGGTGTTGGGTGTAGATAGTTCAGTCCTGCTGGTTGTGGGTAGTCTAGTGTTGTTGGGTGTAGATAGTTCAGTCCTGCTGGTTGTGGGTAGTCTCGTGTTTGGTGTGGATAGTTCAGTCCTGCTGGTTGTGGGTAGTCTAGTGTTGTTGGGTGTAGATAGTTCAGTCCTGCTGGTTGTGGGTAGTCTACTGTTGGGTGTAGATAGTTCAGTCCTGCTGGTTGTGGGTAGTCTAGTGTTGGGTGTAGGTAGTTCTGTCCTGCTGGTTGTGGGTAGTCTAGTGTTGTTGGGTGTAGATAGTTCAGTCCTGCTGGTTGTGGGTAGTCTAGTGTTTGGTGTGGATAGTTCAGTCCTGCTGGTTGTGGGTAGTCTAGTGTTGGGTGTAGGTAGTTCTGTCCTGCTGGTTGTGGGTAGTCTAGTGTTGTTGGTGTAGATAGTTCAGTCCTGCTGGTTGTGGGTAGTCTAGTGCTGTTGGGTGTAGATATTTCAGTCCTGCTGGTTGTGAGTAGCCTCGTGTTGGGTGTAGATAGTTCAGTCTTGCTGGTTGTGGGTAGTCTAGTGTTGGGTGTAGATAGTTCAGTCCTGCTGGTTGTGGGTAGTCTGGTGTTGGGTGTAGATAGTTCAGTCCTGCTGGTTGTGGGTAGTCTAGTGTTGTTGGGTGTAGATAGTTCAGTCCTGCTGGTTGTGGGTAGTCTCGTGTTTGGTGTGGATAGTTCAGTCCTGCTGGTTGTGGGTAGTCTAGTGTTGTTGGGTGTAGATAGTTCAGTCCTGCTGGTTGTGGGTAGTCTACTGTTGGGTGTAGATAGTTCAGTCCTGCTGGTTGTGGGTAGTCTAGTGTTGGGTGTAGGTAGTTCTGTCCTGCTGGTTGTGGGTAGTCTAGTGTTGTTGGGTGTAGATAGTTCAGTCCTGCTGGTTGTGGGTAGTCTAGTGTTGGGTGTAGATAGTTCAGTCCTGCTGGTTGTGGGTAGTCTAGTGTTGGGTGTAGATAGTTCAGTCCTGCTGGTTGTGGGAAGTCTAGTGTTGGGTGTAGATAGTTCAGTCCTGCTGGTTGTGGGTAGTCTAGTGTTGTTGGTGTAGATAGTTCAGTCCTGCTGGTTGTGGGTAGTCTAGTGTTGTTGGGTGTAGATAGTTCAGTCCTGCTGGTTGTGGGTAGTCTGGTGTTGTTGGGTGGAGATAGTTCAGTCCTGCTGGTTGTGGGTAGTCTAGTGTTGTTGGGTGTAGATAGTTCAGTCCTGCTGGTTGTGGGCAGTCTGGTGTTGTTGGGTGGAGATAGTTCAGTCCTGCTGGTTGTGGGTAGTCTAGTGTTGTTGAGTGTAGATAGTTCAGTCCTGCTGGTTGTGGGCAGCCTAGTGTTGTTGGGTGTAGATAGTTCAGTCCTGCTGGTTGTGGGTAGTCTAGTGTTGTTGGGTGTAGATAGTTCAGTCCTGCTGGTTGTGGGTAGTCTGGTGTTGTTGGGTGGAGATAGTTCAGTCCTGCTGGTTGTGGGTAGTCTAGTGTTGTTGGGTGTAGATAGTTCAGTCCTGCTGGTTGTGGGCAGTCTGGTGTTGTTGGGTGGAGATAGTTCAGTCCTGCTGGTTGTGGGTAGTCTAGTGTTGTTGAGTGTAGATAGTTCAGTCCTGCTGGTTGTGGGTAGTCTAGTGTTGTTGAGTGTAGATAGTTCAGTCCTGCTGGTTGTGGGCAGCCTAGTGTTGTCGGGTGTAGATAGTTCAGTCCTGCTGGTTGTGGGTAGTCTAGTGCTGGGTGTAGATAGTTCAGTCCTGCTGGTTGTGGGTAGTCTAGTGCTGGGTGTAGATAGTTCAGTCCTGCTGGTTGTGGGTAGTCTAGTGTTGTTGGTGTAGATAGTTCAGTCCTGCTGGTTGTGGGCAGTCTAGTGCTGTTGGGTGTAGATAGTTCAATCCTGCTGGTTGTGGGTGGTCTAGTGTTGTTGGGTGTAGATAGTTCAGTCCTGCTGGTTGTGGGTGGTCTAGTGTTGTTGGGTGTAGATAGTTCAGTCCTGTTGGTTATGGGTAGTCTGGTGTTGTTGGGTGTAGATAGTTCAGTCCTGCTGGTTGTGGGTAGTCTAGTGTTGTTGGGTGTAGATAGTTCAGTCCTGTTGGTTATGGGTAGTCTAGTGTTGTTGGGTGTAGATAGTTCAGTCCTGCTGGTTGTGGGTAGTCTAGTGTTGTTGGGTGTAGATAGTTCAGTCCTGCTGGTTGTGGGCAGTCTAGTGTTGGGTGTAGATAGTTCAGTCCTGTTGGTTATGGGTAGTCTGGTGTTGTTGGGTGTAGATAGTTCAGTCCTGCTGGTTGTGGGTAGTCTAGTGTTGGGTGTAGATAGTTCAGTCCTGCTGGTTGTGGGTAGTCTAGTGTTGGGTGTAGATAGTTCAGTCCTGCTGGTTGTGGGTAGTCTAGTGTTGGGTGTAGATAGTTCAGTCCTGCTGGTTGTGGGTAGTTTAGTGCTGTTGGGTGTATATAGTTCAGTCTTGCTGGTTGTGGGCAGTCTAGTGTTGGGTGTAGATAGTTCAGTCCTGCTGGTTGTGGGTAGTCTAGTGCTGTTGGGTGTAGATAGTTCAGTTCAGTTCTGTTGGTTGTGGGCAGTCTAGAGTCATCGGGTGTAGGTAGTTCAGTTCTGCTGCTTGTGGGTAGTCTAGTGTTGGGTGTAGATAGTTCAGTCCTGCTGGTTGTGGGTAGTCTAGTGTTGTTGGGTGTAGATAGTTCAGTCCTGCTGGTTGTGGGCAGTCTAGTGTTGTTGGGTGTAGATAGTTCAGTCCTGCTGGTTGTGGGCAGTCTAGTGTTGTTGGGTGTAGATAGTTCAGTCCTGCTGGTTGTGGGCAGCCTAGTGTTGTCGGGTGTAGATAGTTCAGTCCTGCTGGTTGTGGGTAGTCTAGTGTCGGGTGAAGATGGTTCAGTCCTGCTGGTTGTGGGCAGTCTAGTGTTGTTGGGTGTAGATAGTTCCGTCCTGTTGTTTGTGGATAGTCTAGTGTTGGGTGTAGATAGTTCAGTCCTGCTGGTTGTGGGTAGTCTAGTGCTGTTGAATGTTGGTTGTTTTCCCTATCTCCAATTTTCTCTTCAGCCCTCCTGAAGGTGCTGACTCTTGTTGGAGGCTCCACAGAAGCTAGCAGTCATCCAGCACTTTGTACAAATAATCATTCATCATGCGCAAGCCTTGACAATAAGTATCAGGAAGTTACTTGATCAAAAAGGGCATCATATACACTTTGCAGCATGGGCCACTGGAATATAAACCTGGCACTCCTGGTTTATTTGGCTCAGTGCTACACCGGACCAAAGGGGGAAGTCCCCAGGTCTCGGCACAATATCACAGTTCTTTTTTATTCATTCTCAGGATGTGGACATCGCTGGCAAGGCCGACATTTATTGCCCATCCTTAGTTGCCCTGAGAAGGTGGTGATACAACTATCTTCATAGGGTAGTTAAGAGTCAACCACGTTGGTGTGGGACTGGAATCACTTACAGGCCAGACCGGGTAAGGACGGCAGGTTTCCTTCCCTACAGGACATTAGTGAATCAGTTGGGTTTTTGCGACAATCCAACAGCTTCATGGTCACTTTTACTGATTTCATAGAATCATAGAATAGTACAGCACAGAGGAGGCCATTCGGCCCATCGAGTCTGCGCCGGCTCTTTCGAAGAGCAATCCAGTTAGTCCCGCTCTTTCCCCATATCCCTGCAATTTTTTTCTCCCTCAAGTATTTATCCAATTCTCTTTTGAAGGCAACTATTGAATCTGTATCCACCCCCCTATCAGACAGAGCATTCCAAATCCTAACCACTCGTTACATAAAGAAGTTTTTCCTCATGCCGTCTCTGGTTCTTTTGCCAATCACCTTAAATCTGTGCCCTCTGGTTATCGACCCTTCAGCCACTGGAAGCAGTTTCTCTTTGTTCACTCTAGTTTTACTTATTTAAAAAAAAACTGAATTCAAATTCTCGAACTACCATGGTGGGATTTGCACTCAAATTCTCCAGAACTGTAGAAAATCAAACCTTCTATTAAGATTGTGGGGATCAACTGTGCTGATTTCTGAAACCTATTAATTACTGAAAATATTGAAGCCTTTTTTGCCTAAATAGCATGTGGCAATGGGACTAGCATATTCAGTGTGAGGCACTACCAGACAGGAGGCTCTGACCTGTAGCACGCACCTGGCACTGAGAGAACCAGTGTGCTTGGCACTGGCTTCAGTTACTATCTGCTGCTGGTTTTGGCTGCCAGTTGGACTTTGCCCTGGTTCCTATTGGTAGTTTGACACCAATGAGGGCAGGAATTTTTACCCGAACAGGAGTTTAGCATTGGTGCTGCCTCGCTGTTCCAGAGCCCGTCACTTCAGAAATACACGCATCATCTCCGTTTTAGGAAAAGGAGAACAGATAATTGAATCTTTCACTGGATGGATTTACTGATATTTCTGACGTTCATTTTCAGGCAGCTTTTTCAGACTTTCTGCAGAGAAGCTCTCGAGATTTATCCAAACATGTCAGAGTCGTGGTGAGTGTTGTCTCTGGCACAGTCAGATATTCAGCTGTGGAAGGACATCTCATGGAGTGCAGAGATTGTTAATTATGAAAACCTTGAAAAGATTTATGTGTGTTTATCTGAGTGTGTGTGTGTATATTTATTTATATATATATATTACAGCACAGAAACAGACCGTTCGGCCCAACAGGACCATGCTGTTGTTTATGTTCCACACGAGCCTCCTCCCACCCTTCTGCATCTCACCCTATCAACATGTCCTTATATTCCTTTCTCCCTCGTGTGTTTATCTAGCTTCCCCTTAAATGCATCTATGCTCGTCACCTTAACTACTCCTTGTGGTAGCGAGTTCCACATTCTAATCACTGTCTGGGAAAGAAGTTTTATTGAATTCCCTATTGAATTTATTAGTGACTATCTTATATTTACAAAAGGTAAATCGTGCTTGACTAATCTACTGGAATTTTTTGAGGATGTAACTGGCAGAATAGATAAGGGAGAACCAGTGGATGTGGCGTATTTGGACTTTCAGAAGGCTTTAGATAAGGTCCCGCATAAGAGATTAGTGTGCAAAGTTAAAGCACATGGGATTGGGGGTAAGGTACTGACTTGGATAGAGAACTGGTTGGCACACAGGAAGCAAAGAGTTGGAATAAACGGGTCCTTTTCCAAGTGGCAGGCAGTGACTAGTGGGATACCGCAGGGATAGGTGCTAGGACCCCAGCTATTCACGATATATATTAATGATCTAGACGAGGGAACTAAATGTATTATCTCCAAGTTTGCAGACGACACAAAGCTGGGTGGGCGTGTGTGCTGTGAGGAGGATGCAGAGAAACTCCAGTATGATTTGGACAGGTTGGGTGATTGGGCAGATGCATGGCAGCTGCAGTATAATGTGGATAAATGCAAGGTTATCCACTTTGGTGGCAAAAACAGGAAGACAGATTATTATCTGAACAGCAATAGACTGGGAGAAGGGGAAGTGCAATGAGACCTGGGTGTCCTTGTGCACCAGTTGCTGAAGGTAAGCATGCAGGTGCAGCAGGTGGTTAAGAAGGCAAATGGTATGTTGGCCTTCATAGTGAGAGGATTCGAGTACAGGAGCAAGGATGTCTTGCTGCAGTTGTACAGGGCCTTGGTGAGACCACACCTTGAGTATTGTGTGCAGTTTTTGTAATGATATCAGCAAATAGTGATGTTATTTGCCTGTTTGATTATCATGCCTTACCAGCATAGTTGCCTGATTGATTGCTTGTGCCTGACCAGTAGAGGTCATGTGACTGAGACAAGCAAGGTAGTTTAGTGAGTTTAGTTTCAGTTTCGTTCTAGATGCATCACAGCATCATGTCTCCTGTAAAAGCTGTATAAAAGAGTTGAACAAAGCTTTAGATTAAAAGACATTCTCTTTCATAAATGTCTCCTCATTGAACCCACGAAGAAATCAATACAGTTTTGGTCGCCTTATCTGAGGAAGGATGTTCTTGCCATGGAGGGAGTGCAGCGAAGATTCACCAGACTGATACCTGGGATGGCAGGAATGACATATGAGGAGAGGTTGGGTCAATTGGGCTTATATTTGCTGGAGTTTAGAAGAATGAGAGGGGATCTCATTGAAACTTATAAAATTCTAACAGGACTAGACAGACTAGATGAAGGAAGGATGTTCCCGATGGCGGGGGAGTCCAGAACCAGGGGTCACAGTCTAAGGATAAGGGGTAAGCCATTTAGGACTGAGACGAGGAGGAATTTCTTCACCCAGAGAGTGGTGAATCTGTGGAATTCTCTACCACAGAAGGCAGTGGAGGCCAATTCATTAAATATATTCAAGAAGGAGTTAGATATATTTCTTAAAGCTAAAGGGATCAAGGGATATGGGGAGAAGGCAGGGACAGGGTACTGAATTTGGATGATCAGCCATGATCTCATTAAATGGCGGAGCAGGCTCGAGGGGCCGAATGGCCTACTCCTGCTCCTATCTTCTATGTTTCTATATTTCTATTTATGACCCCAGTTCTGGTCTCCCCCACAAGTGGAAACGTTTTCTCGATGTCTACCCTATCAAACCCTTTCAAAATCCTAAAGGCCTCTATCAGGTCACCTCTCGGCTTTCTCTTTTATGAACAGGAGAACATAAGAAACAGGAGCAGGAGTCGGCCAATCAGCCCCTCGAGCCTGCTCTGCCATTCAGTAAGATCATGGCTGATCCAATCTTGTCCTCAACACCACTTTCCCGCCCTCTCCCCATACCCCTCGACTCCCTTGTAGTTCAAATATCTGTCTACCTCCGCCTTGAATATATTCACTGACTCCGCCTCCACAGCTCTCCGGGGTAGAGAATTCCAAAGATTCACGACCCTCTGAGAGAAGAAATTCCTCCTCATCACCATCTTAAATGGGTGACCCCTTACTCTGAAACTATGCCCCCTAGTTCTAGATACCCCCACTCGGGGAAACATCCTCTCAGCATCCACCCTGTCAATCCCCCTCAGAATCTTATATGTTTCAAAAAGATCCCCTCTCATTCTTCTAAACTCCAATGAGTATAGGCCCAATCTGCTCAACCTTTCATCATACATCAACCCCTTCATCCCAGGAATCAACCTCGTGAACCTTCTCTGTACTGCCTCCAATGCAAGTATATCCTTCCTTACATATGGAGACCACAACTGTACGCAATACTCCAGGTGCGGTCTCACCCGCGCCCTGTAAAGTTGCATCAAAACTTCCCTACTTTTATACTGCATACCTCTTGCAATAAAGGACAACATTCCATTAGCCTTCCTAATTAATTGCTGTACCTGCATGCTAAATTTTTGGGCTAGAATTTCCCAGGGCAGTGGAGGCGGGATGGAGGCGTGTGGGGTGTTAAAATCGCGAAATCGGGGGGCACGAACCCATCCCGCCTCCATGCCCGTTTCCCAGGAGGCGGGTACCCGACCTCTGCTGGGAGCCGCCTCCCTGAGGCGGGAAGGGGATTAGTGCCAATTAACTGCCTGTTAGCAGGTAGTTAACAGGCAGTTTTTAGCCGAATCCCTATTTTTAGCCCTGAAGTGTGGGATTCCCGACGGCTCCAAACCACGCCAAGTTAGCGAGGCGGACCGTCGGGCTGAAGGACTTGGAGGGTTCGAGATGTCCGGTGTTCAGGTGAATGATGGGTGCATGAGTGCAGAGGTAAGTGTGTTTGGTGTGTGTAAAGTGTTTAAATAAGTTTTACTTACCTTTACTTACTAATGCAGGCTTCCTTTCTTCAAGTCTCGGGAGTCCCTCATCTCACCGGCACAGAAAGCAGAATGGCCGCGAGCTGTCAAAATCTGCAGCATTCAGCTTTCTGTTCTGGAGAGATCTCTAAATCAGCCTGAGAGGAAGGAATTAACTTAGAGTACAGATTGTCAGTGTTTGACAGCTTCCCAGAGCTGTCAAACGCTGATATTTCATCTGTCAAAAGCTCTTGACAGATGAAATGTCAATCTGTGACGTCACCTGTTGCTGGGTGGCTCTTAATTGGCCTGCTGAGCCCACTGAGCGGACTCAACAATGTCAATCAAGGGAAAATTGAGTGGGTTGGCTACAACTCGATGGAGGCGGGACTACAACCCCAAAAGTGGGAGTCCCGCCTCCTACTCGCCTCCATTGATAAAATTTAGCCCTATGTGTTTCATGTACAGGTAGACTATCCTTTATCTGAACTTCCGAAAACCGAAAACCTCTAAAAACCGAAAGTTTTTTCGTTCAGCGTAAGTCGTGCGCACGACACCGACCCCCCCGCCGACGCCGACCCCCGACCCCCCGCCGACCCCCACCCCCGCCGACCCCCACCCCCCGCTGACCCCCACCCCCGACAAATTTCCCAGTCTTATAAAATACCTTCTGAAATCCGAAATTTTCCGAAAACCGAAACACGGCTGGTCCCGAGGTTTTCGGATAAGGATAGTCTACCTGTACTCGGACCCCCCGATCCCTTTGTACCGCAGCATTTTGTAGTCTCGCTCCATTTAAATAATAATTTGCTTTTTCATTCATCCTTCCAAAGTGGATAACCTCACGTTTTCCCACATTATACTCCATCTGCCAAATTTTTGCCCACTCACTTAACCTATCTATATCCCTTTGCAGAGTCTTTGGGCTGGATTTTATCAATGGAGGTGAGTAAGAGGCAGGACTCCCACTTTTGGGGTTGTAGTCCCGCCTCCATCGAGTTGTGGCCAACCCACTCGATTTTCCCTTGATTGACCTTGTTGAGTCTGCCCAGTGGGCTCAGCAGGCCAATTAAGGGCCACCCGGCAATAGGTGATGTCACAGATTGACATTTCCTCTGTCAAGAGCTTTTGACAGATGAAATATCAGTGTTTGACAGCTCTTTGAAGCTGTCAAACACTGACAATCTGTACTCCAAGTTAATTCCTTCCTCTCAGGCTGATTTAGAGATCTCTCCAGAACAGAAAGCAGAATGCTGCAGATTTTGACAGGTCATGGCCATTCTGCTTTCTGTGTAGGTGAGATGAGGGACTCCCAAGACCTGAAGGAAGGAAGCCTGCATTAGTAAGTAAAGGTAAGCAAAACTTATTTAAACACTTTACACATACCAAACACACTTACCTCTGCACTCATGCACCCATCACTCACCTGAACACTGGACATCTTGAACCCTCCAAGTCCTTCAGCCTGACGGTCCGCCTCACTAACTTGGTGTGGTTTGGAGCCATCGGGAAGCCCACAGGCAGTTAATTGGCACTAATCCCCTTCCCGCCTCGGGGAGGCGGCTCCCAGCACAGGTCGGGTACCCGCCTCCTGGGAAATGGGCATGGAGGCGGTTTGGGGGCGGGATGGGTTCGTGCCCCCCGATTTCGTGATTTTAACACCCCACATGCCTCCATTCCCGCCTCCATGGCCCTGGGAAATTCTAGCCCTTTGTGTCCTCCTCACAACTTGCTAACCCACCTATCTTTGTATCATCAGCAAATTTGGTTACTGTACACTCAGTCCCTTCATCCAAGTCATTAATATAGATTGTAAATAGTTGAGGCCCCAGCACTGATCCTTGTGGCACCCCACTAGTTACAGTTTGCCAACCGGAAAATGACCCATTTATCCCGACTGTTTTCTGTTAGTTAGCCAATCCCCTATCCATGCCAATATATTACCCCCAACCCCGTGCGCTCTCATCTTATGCAGTAACCTTTTATGTGGCACCTTATCAAATGCCTTCTGGAAATCCAAATACACCACATCCACTGGTTCCCCTTTAGCCACCCTGTTTGTTACATCCTCAGAGAACTCTAGCAAATTTGTCAAACACGATTTCCCTTTCATAAAACCATGTTGACTCTGCTTGATTGTCTTATGATTTTCAAAATGTCCTGCTACTACTTCCTCAATAATGGATTCCAGCATTTTCCCAATGACAGATGTTAGGCTAACTGACCTATAGTTTCCTGCTTTCTGTCTCCCTCCTTTCTTGAATAGTGGCGTTACATTTGCGGTTTCCCAATCCGCTGGGACCTCTCCAGAATCCAGGGAATTTTGGTAGATTACAACCAATGCATTCACTATCTCTGCAGCCACTTCTTTTAAGACCCTAGGACGCAGGCCATCAGGTCCAGGGGACTTGTCGGTCTTTAGCCCCATTAGTCTGCCTAGTACATTTTCTCTAGTGATAGAGATTGTTTTAAGTTCCTCCCTCCCTATAGCCCCTTGATTATCGATTATTATTGGGATGTTTTTAGTATCTTCTACCATGAAGCCCGATACAAAATAATTGTTTAGAGTCTCTGCCATTTCTCTATTTCCCATTATTAAATCCCCAGTCTCATCCTCTAAGGGACCAATGTTTACTTTAGCTGCTACTCTTCCCTTTTATATACCTGAAGAAGCTTTTACTGTCTGTTTTTGTATTATTTGCTAGTTTACTCTCATACTCTATCTTCTCCCTCTTTATAATTTTTTTAGTCATCCTTTGCTGGTTTCTAAAAATTTCCCAATCCTCTGGCCTACCACTAATCCTCACAACATTGTTTGCCTTTTCTTTCAATTTGATACCATCCTTAACTTAGTTAGCCACGGATGGTGCATCCTTCTCGTAGAGCCTTTCTTTCTCACTGGAATACGCCTTTGCTGAGATTTATGAAATATCTCCTTAAATGTCTGCCACTGCTGATCTACCATCTTACCCTTTAATCTATTTTCCCAGTCCACTTTAGCCAACTCTGTCCTCATACCCTTGTAATTGCCTTTATTTAAGTTTAGGACACTAGTTTCAGACCCAAGTCTCTCACCCTAGCGGAAAGAGCCCCAGCCTGTTCAATCTTACCTAATAGGTATAACCTCTCAGTTCTGGTATCATTCTGGTCAATCTTTTTTGCACCTTCTCCAATGTCTCTATAATCTTTTTATAATATGGAGACCATAACTGGTCACAGTACTCCAAGTGTGGTCTAACCAAGGTTCTATACAAGCTTAACTTAACTTCTCTGCTTTTCAATTCTAACCCTCTAGAAATGAACCCTAATTCCTTGTTTGCTTTTTTATGGCTGTATTAACCTGTGTCACTACTTTTAGTGATTTTTTTTATTTGTTCATGGGATGTGGGCGTCGCTGGCAAGGCCAGCATTTATTGCCCATCCCTAGTTGCCCTTGAGAAGGTGGTGGTGAGCCGCCTTCTTCAACCGTTGCAGTCCGTGTGGTGAAGGTACTTCCACAGTGCTGTTAGGTAGGGAGTTCCAGGACTTTGACCCAGCAACGATGAAGGAACAGCGATATACTTCCAAGTCAGGATGGTGTGTGACTTGGAGGGGAACTTGGAGGTGGTGGTGTTCCCATGTGCCTGCTGCCCTTGTCCTTCTAGGTGGAAGAGGTCGCGGGTTTGGGAGGTGCTGCCGAAGAAGCCTTGGCGAGTTGCTGCAGTGTATCTTGTAGATGGTACACACTGCAGCCACGGTACGCTGGTGGTGGAGGGAGTGAATGTTTAAAGTAGTGGATGGGGTGCCAATCAAGCGGGCTGCTTTGCTTTGGATGGTGTCGAGCTTCTTGAGTGTTGTTGGAGCTGCACTTATCCAGGCAAGTGGAGAGTATTCCATCACACTCTTGACTTGTGCCTTGTAGATGGTGGAAAAGCTTTGGAGAGTCAGCAGGAGACACTCACCGCAGAATACCCAGCCTCTAACCTGCTCTTGTTACCACAGTATTTATGTGGCTGGTCCAGCTAAGTTTTTGGTCAATGTTGACCCACAGGATGTTGATGGTGGGGGATTTGGCGATGGTAATGCCTTGAATGTCAAGGGGCAGTGGTTAGACGCTCGCTTGTTAGAGATAGTCTTTGCCTGGCACTTGTGCGGTGCGAATGTTACTTGCCACTTATCAGCTCAAGCCTGAATGTCGTCCAGGTCTTGCTGCATGCGGGCATGGACTGCTTCATTATCTGAGGAGTTGCGAATGACGCTGAACACTGTGCAGTCATCAGCGAACATCCCCATTTCTGACCTTATGATGGAGGGAAGGTCATTGATGAAACAGCTGAAGATGGTTGAGCCTAGGTCACTGCCCTGAGGAACTCCTGCAGTGATGTCCTGGGGCTGTGATGATTGACCTCCAACCACCACAACCACCTTTTTTGCTAGGTATGACTCCAGCCAGTGGAGAGTTTTCCCCCCGATTCCCATTGACTTCAGTTTTACTAGGGCTCCTTGATGCCACACTCGGGCAAATGCTGCCTTGATGTCAAGGGCAATCACTCTCACCTCACTCTGGAATTCAGCTCTGTTGTCCATGTTTGGAACAAGGCTAAATGAGGTCTGGAGCCGAGTGGTCCTGGCAGAACCCAAACTGGGCATCAGTGAGCAGGTTATTGGTGAGTAAGTGCCGCTTGATAGCACTGTCGACGACACCTTCCATCACTTTGCTGATGATTGAGAGTAGACTGACGGGGCGGTGATTGGCCGGATTGAATTTGTCCTGCTTTTTGTGGACAGGACATACCTGGGCAGTTTTCTACATTGTTGGATAGATGCCAGTGTTATAGCTGTACTGGAACAGCTTGGCTAGAGGCACGGCTAGTTCTGGAGCACAAGTCTTCAGCACGATAGCAGGGATGTTGTCAGGGCCCATAGCCTTTGCTGTATCCAGTGCGCTCAGCCATTTCTTGATATTACGTGGAGTGAATGGAATTGGCTGAAGACTGGCTCCTGTGATGGTGGGGACCTCAGGAGGTGGCCAATATGGATCATCCACTTGGCACTTCTGGCTGAAGATGGTTGCAAATGCTTCAGCTTTGTCTTTTGCACTCACGTGCTGGGCTCCACCATCATTGAGGATGTAGATATTCATGGAGCCTCCTCCTCCTGTTAGTTGTTTATTGTCCACCACCATTCACGACTGGATGTGGCAGGACTGCGGAGCCTTGATCTGATCCGTTGATTGTGGGATCATGTAGCTCTGTCTATAGCATGCTGATTCCACTTTTTAGCATGCATGTAGTCCTGTGTTGCAGCTTCCCCAGGTTGGCACCTTAGTTTTAGATATCTGTACCACTAGATCCCTTTGCTCCTCTACCCTATTTAGACTCTTATTTCCCAAAGAGTATGTGGCGTCTTTATTTTTCCTACCAAAATGCACAGCCTCACACTTTACTATCAGTCTCATATCACTTATATACGTGTGTATATATATCTGTGTGTGTGTGTATATTTATATATAAATATGTATGTGTATATGTGTATGTATAAATATATATGTGTATGTAAAAATAATACATCTAGTTTGCATATCCTTACACTCACACCTCATGTCACACTTACATTTCTGTGTCCCACTTCAAAAACCATTATAAAGAAATAATTGCAGCCATTACCAATATAAAGAGAAACTTCCCAGGGACAGAATGTACAATAGATATTGGGGTAGATTTTCAACATGCCAATAGGGCGCAATAAAGCTGCCTGTTATAGAAATGAAAATTGTGCGGTTTCCATAATGGACAACTGACCAATAACGTCAGTTTTAAGCCTGGGCGGTAAGTTGAAAATCTTCCCCATCCTCTTAATTGACCTGAACAATCACAATTAAAAATTGGAAAGCAGCCTGAAGACCAAGGACACTATAAATAACCTTGGTGATGATACATTCCCACTTGCAAAATTTCCTGAACAAACAGCAATTAAACTCCGAATGACCTGAGGTTCTGTTTAATTGGCGATCAGACTTTTCATCCTAAACAGTACACCGGTCTACCTTTCCTGTAGGATGATGCACTCTACATTACATGTAAAGCAGCCTTCCCCTTGTAAAACACTGTGATTCAACTTACTGTGAGCAGCTTTTGGGGACGATGATAATAAGACATCTTATAGAATTACAATTGCCGATGCTGATGGATGAACAGCTGACGGCATGATCGTAGCTCAGGGATAAGTCGTTTATTTTAAATGCGTTAATGTCTCGGCTAATAGAGCAAAAAACTACCACACAATGCGATCTTTGCTAATATCACCAACAGTAATTGGTATGTATACATTAACTTCACAATGAGATAATTATCAATATAACTCAATATATATCTCAATGAGATAATTATTATATCTACCTGTCGAATCATGCATCTGTAATGTGCGTTGTGCAGACCTACATTCCATTTCCCTTGCTAAAACTGGGCGATTTAATTACCTACTCTTGCTTGAATGTAGCCTCCCGTACAATATTATATCTAGGCATAATACAATAGGATAGGTGTCTACACAGTTATATTCCTCCTGTATGTGCGCCAACTGCCTCTGTAATTGGATCGCTGGCCATACAATAGGATATTTTATGATGGAATGAATGCAGGAATCTCTAAGAATTAACTTCTCTTCTCCTTAATCCCAGTGTGACGGCTCTGATTTGACACCCAAAATCCAGGATCTGAAATTCCAGTGTATCGTCTTCCTCAATATCCCCAGGTAAGTAACTGAAATAAATTCACATTTGCAGGATTAAATACCGAGCCGCTCATGGGATTGGACCTGAGGTACATACAGCTTCAGAAAGAGTGATGAAGCTCGCAGTGAGTTGACTGACCTCAGCCAGGGTAGCTGTAGCGGTGCTGCAAACTGGCCTCAGTGGCCCTTGGACTAAGGAACGGAAAATTGGGCAGGGCCTCCATGTTCATTAATAAATAGACATTCTTATTATGAACACAGCTAGCTTTTGCTAGACACTTTTATTGAGCACATGTGGACTAGGTACAGTATCTGTAGAGGCTTCCATCTTGACTGCTGCCTTGTGGGTAGCCTAGTGCCTCATGGGTAATGTAGTCTTAATATACATACAGCTGGGTAGTGTAGTCTTATACATACAGCTATATACAGCTCTACGGCTCCACCTAGTGTCCACTATAGAATGACATGTTATTGATCATTACAGCCTCCATTCCTGAAAGCTACACCTGCTGGAAGTGTGTGCGTGTTTGGTCAGGAAGGGTTGGGCTTGGTTGTGGTACACCTCCCCCGCTCAAAGAGCCTGCCTACGCACACAGTCAAGGCTCACCTGACTAATGCCCACTTGAGATAGATACTGGAGTGGGCCCTGCTCCTGTGAAACCGCCGCCTCACACAAACCAGAGCCTCGAGAAGGGAAAGAGAGATGTTGGCAAGACAATAATGATGAAAACCTGACTGATTACCCTTTCACCTCTGAGACCCTGATTCATGTCCAGCCCAGATGGATAAAGGATCAATCCCAGAACTGAGGAAATGAAAGGATTTATGAAGACACTGACTCAGGCTGGGATACAGTCCCATGAACACCAACAGCCCTCCAGCACCTCCCCCAATGCAGAATGGGCAAATGAATTTCAACATAAATAAGTATGCGGTATTACATTTTGGTAAGAAAAATAAGGAGGTCACGCATTAGGAAACTCTCGTTTAAACGGCACCTAAATATCCAGAATTCTCTATTAACCGGCAAAATTCTCACTCTGACAACAACACCTCAATAACCGGCAATGTGTCCGAGTCCGAGTCTCCCGCGGTGGCCGAGTTAGTCAGTGGGGGTAGTTCTCCAAACTGCCACTACTCGGCTTCTTGGCGCTGTCGGAAGTCGGAACACCTCAAAACCCCTGTAACAGGAGTCTGACTCTCCCGCGCTGCCGGTAGTCTCTTCTGATCCGCCATTTTACAGGGGTACTGTGCGTCTCCCACGCTGCTGGTAGTCATTGCATTGCATTACCCTCAATTGGCAGTACTGTACTTAATCAAGCATCTTCCACCATCCATTTAGCACAACATTCTGTAGGTAAGTACCCAATTACTGTATACTGCACATTTCTTGATTTTTTTATTTTTCTTTGTTAAAAATAGGCTCGGTAGATAACCCTCTCCGTCATCCGGAATTTTTGATCAACCGGCAACACGCCGGTCCCATCGGTGCCGGATACCAAAGAGTTTCCTGTACTTGGAAAATAAGAATCTAAATGGGGTAGAGGAGCAAAGGGATCTCGGAGTACAAATACACAAATCATTAAAAGTAGGGTTTATTTCTAGAGGGATAGAATTGAGAAGTAGAGAAGTTATGCTAAACTTGTATCGAACCTTGGTTAGACCACACTTGGAGTACTGTGAACAGTTTTGGTCACCATATTATAAAAAGTTTATAGAGGCACTGGAGAGGGTGCAAAAAAGATTTACAAGTATGATACCAGAACTACGAGGGTATACCAATCAGGAAAGGATGAACAACTGGGACTAAGGGTGAGGGGTGACCTAATAGAGGTCTTTACAATTATGAAAGGTTTTGATAGAGTAGATACAGAGAGAATGTTTCCACTTGTGGGGAAGAGCATAACTAGAGGCCATCAATAGAAGATAGTCACCAAGAAATCCAATAGGGAATTCAGAAGGAACTTCTTTACCCAAAGAGTGGTGAGAATGTGCAACTTGCTACCACAGGGAATGGTTGAAGTGAATAGTATAGATGCATTTAAGGGAAGGCTGGACAAACATATGAGGGAGAAGAGATTAGAAGGTTATGCTGATCGAGTTAGATGCAGAACGATGGGAGGAGGTTCGAGTGGAGCATAATTGCTGGCATGGACTGGTTGGGCCGAATGGCCTGTTTCTGTGCCGTATATTCTATGTAAACAATGACCAGTCAGAGTCTCGACATAATGATCAAGGATGGGCCCCTGGCTGATTTTTTCACTCTTTTGCCTAGGGCTCTGAGGGCAATTAATTAAGGTACCCTAACCGCTGCCTCAGCTGAGATCAGACAGACCAGGACTGAGTACAAACTAGGCCTTAACCTGGGACCTGCTGGTCTGTTTGGCTTTGTGCTACACATCACAGTGTATTGCCCCTCGAGCCTGTTCTGTCATTCAATTAGATCATGATGCTCTGTATGTTAACTCCCATCTAGCCGCCTTGGTTCAGTAACTCTTAATACCCTTGCCTAATAAAAAATCTGTTAATCTCAGTTTGAAATCTCCAATTGACCCCCAGCCTCAACAGCTTTTGAGGGGAGAGAATTCCAGATTTCCACTACCTTTTCTTTGAAGAAGTGCTTCCTGACATCACCCCTGAACAGCCTGGCTCTAATTTTAAAGTTGTGTCCCCTTGTGCTGGACTTCCCCCACCAGGGAAAATAGTTTCTCTCTATCTACATTACCAACGCCTTTAATCATCTTAAACACCTCAATTAGATCACCCTTAATCTTCTATACTCGAGGGAATACAAGCCTAGTCTTGTGTGCTGCTTTCTGAAATGATGAAAGCCATACTACTGATAAGATTCTGCGACTGAAGTTACACTTCATAAACCATCCAGCAGGATACCATCCCCAATGGACCGTGCAAGCCTTTCTTCAGGAAAACAACTTTTGAGTTCATGCTCTGGTTATGTAGATAGTTTTTTTTCATATACTTGGTTCAATATGGGGAGTGGGGAATCATAACTGACAAAATGAAATAAATGTTTCAGAAATAAACTATTTCTGAGGTGTCAGCCTTGGCTTGGTGGTCGCACTCTCACTCCAGAGCCTTGGGCACATAATCTGGGCTGACATTCCACTGCAGCACTTGAACCCAGGTGCCAGAGGTGAAAGGTCACTGTCGAATCCACTGCACCTACGGTTGCCAACTCTGGTTAGACATATTCCTGGAGGTATCATCACGACCTCCAACCCCCCTCCCCCACACTCCTGTGATTGGGCACCCAACATGTCCATACTCGCTGTGCACCACCTTCCCATGCCAATTGGAAAGCGAACAGCCGTTTTTCCCATGCTCAATATTTTTACAATTAATAAACAAACAACATTTTTAATGCCCCCATGATTTGTGCTGCGGTGCCCTGGAGATGAGTCTTTAATTCCTGGAGACTCCAAGGCAATCTTGGAGGGTTGGCGACCTTAACTACACCACCCATTGTCATGAAAAAGGTTCTTAAAGGGCTTTTGGGTCTCCAATTATTCCACCTTAATATCTCTCATAAAATGGGCACAACTACGTTACATTTAGACCTCAATACTCCAGACCACACCTTGTAGAGCAACAATACAATCTCTTGCTTTGCACTCATTGCCACTGCCGCTACGAATACACTCCAGTATCTTACTTGACTTTTTACTCAAGCTAAGCAGTGCACTGACATTGTCAATGGCTTTCATCAGAACTGGAAGAAATTAGAGATTTAGCAGTTCATAAGCAAGTATAGAGCTAGGGAAAAAGATGGGGGGAGGAGGAAAGAACAAAAGGGGAAGGTCTGTGATAGGGTGGAAGGCAGGAGTGATTAAATGATAAAGAGGAGATGGTGCAAGGCAAAAGGGCGATGGTAATGGGACAAATAAAGCAACAAAAGTCCACTCCCTTTTGCCTTACGCCATCATCTCTTTTGTTGTTCCATTGGGCCTACGGGTGTAATTTCCTGAATTCCTGCGGTAGTCCAAGACCTCATATATGGACAGCCCTTTGATGGTGGAGAGGATGATTGACAGAAGATCTATCTGCTTCCCTACCGCTTACTAGAATTTCTAGTCCTTTTTGGCAAGGGTTGGAAACCCAGTATGTCTGGGTTCCATCCCAAATTTCAGCACCCCCCCCCATCTACCCACCCCTTCCCTGGCGGGAGATCAGTGCCCCTCTCGTCCCCAGGCATTTCAGGCCCTATGTTTTATGTATAACAGATAGAACTTCAGATAAATAGAAGCAATGCGTTGTCACTCTGGCAAATAAATACTGAAGTAGGGCTTATCTGTTGCAGGTATTGTGCAGGCACAATGCCTTGGGGTAACCCCGGAGATCATCGTGACTTCGAACCACAGCGTCATGATGATGGATGCATTGAGGTGATTGGCTTTACCATGGCATCTCTGGTAAGTTTCAAGCATTGCAGTCACGTGGATATATAATGAAAATAGGCATTCCCAAGAGCAGGGTGTCTCATTATCGGAATGGGCAGTGTCCCAAAGGTGGTTTTACTTTGCGTTTTCAAGTTGAGCATCATGCAGTATTCTCGAGGGTGGCGTGCTCAGTGTGCTCGAGTCCAGTGCCACCGAGGTACTCAAATCCATATTACTGCCCGTGTCCTAACTCGCACCAAGTCCCATTCACCCATCTCCCCTGTGCTCGCTGACCTACATTGCCTCCCAGTTAAGCAACACCTCGATTTTAAAATTCTCGTCCTTGTTTTCAAATCCCTCCATGACCTCACCCCTCCCTAACTCTGAAATCTCCTCCAGCACCACAACCCTCCGAGATATCTGCGCTCCTCTAATTCTGGCCTCTTGTGCATCCCTGATTTTAATTGCTCCACCGTTGGTGGCCGTGCCTTCAGCTGCCAAGACCCTAAGCTCTGGAATTCCCTCCCTAAAACTCTTTGTCTCTCAACCTCTCTTTCCTCCTCTTTGACCAAGCATCTGCCTTAATATTTCTTTATGTGGCTCAGTGTCAAATTTTGTTTGATAAACGCTCCTATAAAGCGCCTTGGGATGTTTTACTACGTTAAAGGTGCTATATAAATGCAAGTTGTTATTGTTACAATTCTAGTATTACTGAGTATTGTTGAGGATAGTGTTGCTTGATGTTCTGGAGACTGGGGTTGCTCAGAGTTCCCAAGTCTGTCATCACTTTGTGTTCTCAAGTCCAGTCTCACTCACTGTCTTTGAGTCTTGCTGTCACTTGGTGTTTGTGGGTCCAGCATTGCTCGGTGTTCTTGAGCACGGTGTCACTCAGTGTTCTTGAAACTGGTGTTGCTCAATATTTGAGTCTAACATTGCTTAATATTCATGAGTTTGGTATCCTCAAGACTAGTGTTGTTCCGTGTTCACGAGTCCAGCATCGCTCCTTGTTCACCAGTCCAGCATCGCTCCTTGTTCACGAGTCCAGCATCGCTCCTTGTTCACGAGTCCAGCATCGCTCCTTGTTCACCAGTCCAGCATCGCTCCTTGTTCACCAGTCCAGCATCGCTCCTTGCTCACCAGTCCAGCATCGCTCCTTGTTCACGAGTCCAGCATCGCTCCTTGTTCACCAGTCCAGCATCGCTCCTTGCTCACCAGTCCAGCATCGCTCCTTGTTCACGTGTCCAGCATCGCTCCTTGTTCACGAGTCCAGCATCGCTCCTTGTTCACGAGTCCAGCATCGCTCCTTGTTCATGAGTCCAGCATCGATCCGTGTTCACGAGTCCAGCATCGCTCCATGTTCACGAGTCCAGCATCGCTCCTTGTTCACCAGTCCAGCATCGCTCCTTGTTCACGTGTCCAGCATCGCTCCTTGTTCACGAGTCCAGCATCGCTCCTTGTTCACGAGTCCAGCATCGCTCCTTGTTCACGTGTCCAGCATCGCTCCTTGTTCACAAGTCCAGCATCGCTCCATGTTCACGAGTCCAGCATCGCTCCATGTTCACGAGTCCAGCATCGCTCCATGTTCACGAGTCCAGCATCGCTCCTTGTTCACGTGTCCAGCATCGCTCCTTGTTCACGAGTCCAGCATCGCTCCTTGTTCACGAGTCCAGCATCGCTCCTTGTTCACGAGTCCAGCATCGCTCCTTGTTCACGTGTCCAGCATCGCTCCTTGTTCACGATGTTCACGTGTCCAGCATCGCTCCTTGTTCACAAGTCCAGCATCGCTCCTTGTTCACAAGTCCAGCATCGCTCCTTGTTCACGAGTCCAGCATCGCTCCTTGTTCACCAGTCCAGCATCGCTCCATGTTCACGAGTCCAGCATCGCTCCGTGTTCACCAGTCCAGCATCGCTCCTTGTTCACGAGTCCAGCATCGCTCCGTGTTCACGAGTCCAGCATCGCTCCTTGTTCACGAGTCCAGCATCGCTCCTTGTTCACGTGTCCAGCATCGCTCCTTGTTCACGAGTCCAGCATCGCTCCTTGTTCACGAGTCCAGCATCGCTCCGTGTTCACGAGTCCAGCATCGCTCCGTGTTCACGAGTCCAGCATCGCTCCTTGTTCACGAGTCCAGCATCGCTCCTTGTTCACGTGTCCAGCATCGCTCCTTGTTCACGAGTCCAGCATCGCTCCGTGTTCACGAGTCCAGCATCGCTCCGTGTTCACGAGTCCAGCATCGCTCCTTGTTCACGAGTCCAGCATCGCTCCTTGTTCACGAGTCCAGCATCGCCCCTTGTTCACGAGTCCAGCATCGATCCGTGTTCACGAGTCCAGCATCGCTCCTTGTGCACGAGTCCAGCATCGCTCCTTGTTCACGAGTCCAGCATCGCTCCGTGTTCACAAGTCCAGCATCACTCCTTGTTCACGAGTCCAGCATCGCTCCTTGTTCACGAGTCCAGCATCGCTCCTTGTTCACGAGTCCAGCATCGCTCCTTGTTCACAAGTCCAGCATCACTCCTTGTTCACGAGTCCAGCATCGCTCCTTGTTCACAAGTCCAGCATCACTCCTTGTTCACGAGTCCAGCATCGCTCCTTGTTCACGAGTCCAGCATCGCTCCTTGTTCACGAGTCCAGCATCGCTCCTTGTTCACCAGTCCAGCATCGCTCCTTGTTCACGAGTCCAGCATCGCTCCTTGTTCACGAGTCCAGCATCGCTCCTTGTTCACGAGTCCAGCATCGCTCCGTGTTCACGAGTCCAGCATCGCTCCGTGTTCCCGAGTCCAGCATCGCTCCGTGTTCACGAGTCCAGCATCGCGCCTTGTTCACGAGTCCAGCATCGCTCCTTGTTCACGAGTCCAGCATCGCTCCTTGTTCACGAGTCCAGCATCGCTCCGTGTTCACGAGTCCAGCATCGCTCCTTGTTCACGAGTCCAGCATCGCTCCGTGTTCACGAGTCCAGCATCGCTCCTTGTTCACGAGTCCAACATCGCTCCGTGTTCACGAGTCCAGCATCGCTCCTTGTTCACGAGTCCAGCATCGCTCCTTGTTCACGAGTCCAGCATCGCTCCTTGTTCACGAGTCCAGCATCGCTCCTTGTTCACCAGTCCAGCATCGCTCCTTGTTCACCAGTCCAGCATCGCTCCTTGTTCACGTGTCCAGCATCGCTCCATGTTCACGAGTCCAGCATCGCTCCGTGTTCACGAGCCCAGCATCGCTCCGTGTTCACCAGTCCAGCATCGCTCCTTGTTCACCAGTCCAGCATCGCTCCTTGTTCAGCAGTCCAGCATCGCTCCGTGTTCACGAGTCCAGCATCGCTCCTTGTTCACGAGTCCAGCATCGCTCCTTGTTCACAAGTCCAGCATCACTCCTTGTTCACGAGTCCAGCATCGCTCCTTGTTCACGAGTCCAGCATCGCTCCTTGTTCACGAGTCCAGCATCGCTCCTTGTTCACGAGTCCAGCATCGCTCCTTGTTCACGAGTCCAGCATCGCTCCTTGTTCACCAGTCCAGCATCGCTCCTTGTTCACGAGTCCAGCATCGCTCCTTGTTCACGAGTCCAGCATCGCTCCTTGTTCACGAGTCCAGCATCGCTCCGTGTTCACGAGTCCAGCATCGCTCCTTGTTCACGAGTCCAGCATCGCTCCTTGTTCACGAGTCCAGCATCGCTCCGTGTTCACGAGTCCAGCATCGCTCCGTGTTCCCGAGTCCAGCATCGCTCCGTGTTCACGAGTCCAGCATCGCGCCTTGTTCACGAGTCCAGCATCGCTCCTTGTTCACGAGTCCAGCATCGCTCCTTGTTCACGAGTCCAGCATCGCTCCGTGTTCACGAGTCCAGCATCGCTCCTTGTTCACGAGTCCAGCATCGCTCCTTGTTCACGAGTCCAGCATCGCTCCTTGTTCACGAGTCCAACATCGCTCCGTGTTCACGAGTCCAGCATCGCTCCTTGTTCACGAGTCCAGCATCGCTCCTTGTTCACGAGTCCAGCATCGCTCCTTGTTCACGAGTCCAGCATCGCTCCTTGTTCACCAGTCCAGCATCGCTCCTTGTTCACCAGTCCAGCATCGCTCCTTGTTCACGTGTCCAGCATCGCTCCATGTTCACGAGTCCAGCATCGCTCCGTGTTCACGAGCCCAGCATCGCTCCGTGTTCACCAGTCCAGCATCGCTCCTTGTTCACCAGTCCAGCATCGCTCCTTGTTCAGCAGTCCAGCATCGCTCCGTGTTCACGAGTCCAGCATCGCTCCTTGTTCACGAGTCCAGCATCGCTCCGTGTTCACGAGTCCAGCATCGCTCAGTGTTCACGAGTCCAGCATCGCTCCTTGTTCACGAGTCCAGCATCGCTCCTTGTTCACGAGTCCAGCATCGCTCCTTGTTCACCAGTCCAGCATCGCTCCTTGTTCACGAGTCTAGCATCGCTCCTTGTTCACGTGTCCAGCATCGCTCCTTGTTCACGAGTCCAGCCTCGCTCCTTGTTCACGAGTCCAGCATCGCTCCTTGTTCACCAGTCCAGCATCGCTCCGTGTTCACCAGTCCAGCATCGCTCCGTGTTCACCAGTCCAGCATCGCTCCGTGTTCACGAGTCCAGCATCGCTCCGTGTTCACGAGTCCAGCATCGCTCCGTGTTCACGTGTCCAGCATCGCTCCGTGTTCACGAGTCCAGCATCGCTCCTTGTTCACGTGTCCAGCATCGCTCCGTGTTCACCAGTCCAGCATCGCTCCGTGTTCACCAGTCCAGCATCGCTCCTTGTTCACGTGTCCAGCATCGCTCCGTGTTCACGAGTCCAGCATCGCGCCTTGTTCACGAGTCCAGCATCGCTCCTTGTTCACGAGTCCAGCATCGCTCCTTGTTCACGAGTCCAGCATCGCTCCGTGTTCACGAGTCCAGCATCGCTCCTTGTTCACGAGTCCAGCATCGCTCCTTGTTCACGAGTCCAGCATCGCTCCTTGTTCACGAGTCCAACATCGCTCCGTGTTCACGAGTCCAGCATCGCTCCTTGTTCACGAGTCCAGCATCGCTCCTTGTTCACGAGTCCAGCATCGCTCCTTGTTCACGAGTCCAGCATCGCTCCTTGTTCACCAGTCCAGCATCGCTCCTTGTTCACCAGTCCAGCATCGCTCCTTGTTCACGTGTCCAGCATCGCTCCATGTTCACGAGTCCAGCATCGCTCCGTGTTCACGAGCCCAGCATCGCTCCGTGTTCACCAGTCCAGCATCGCTCCTTGTTCACCAGTCCAGCATCGCTCCTTGTTCAGCAGTCCAGCATCGCTCCGTGTTCACGAGTCCAGCATCGCTCCTTGTTCACGAGTCCAGCATCGCTCCGTGTTCACGAGTCCAGCATCGCTCAGTGTTCACGAGTCCAGCATCGCTCCTTGTTCACGAGTCCAGCATCGCTCCTTGTTCACGAGTCCAGCATCGCTCCTTGTTCACCAGTCCAGCATCGCTCCTTGTTCACGAGTCTAGCATCGCTCCTTGTTCACGTGTCCAGCATCGCTCCTTGTTCACGAGTCCAGCCTCGCTCCTTGTTCACGAGTCCAGCATCGCTCCTTGTTCACCAGTCCAGCATCGCTCCGTGTTCACCAGTCCAGCATCGCTCCGTGTTCACCAGTCCAGCATCGCTCCGTGTTCACGAGTCCAGCATCGCTCCGTGTTCACGAGTCCAGCATCGCTCCTTGTTCACGAGTCCAGCATCGCTCCTTGTTCACGTGTCCAGCATCGCTCCGTGTTCACGAGTCCAGCATCGCTCCGTGTTCACGAGTCCAGCATCGCTCCTTGTTCACCAGTCCAGCATCGCTCCTTGTTCACGAGTCCAGCATCGCTCCGTGTTCACGAGTCCAGCATCGCTCCGTGTTCACGAGTCCAGCATCGCTCCATGTTCACGAGTCCAGCATCGCTCCGTGTTCACGAGTCCAGCATCGCTCCTTGTTCACGAGTCCAGCATCGCTCCTTGTTCACGAGTCCAGCATCGCTCCATGTTCACGAGTCCAGCATCGCTCCGTGTTCACGAGTCCAGCATCGCTCCGTGTTCACGAGTCCAGCATCGCTCCTTGTTCACGTGTCCAGCATCGCTCCTTGTTCACGAGTCCAGCATCGCTCCTTGTTCACGAGTCCAGCATCGCTCCGTGTTCACGAGTCCAGCATCGCTCCTTGTTCACGAGTCCAGCATCGCTCCTTGTTCACGTGTCCAGCAACGCTCCTTGTTCACGAGTCCAGCATCGCTCCTTGTTCACGAGTCCAGCATCGCTCCTTGTTCACGAGTCCAGCATCGCTCCTTGTTCACGAGTCCAGCTTCGCTCCTTGTTCACGAGTCCAGCATCGCTCCGTGTTCACGAGTCCAGCATCGCTCCTTGTTCACGAGTCCAGCATCGCTCCGTGTTCACGAGTCCAGCATCGCTCCATGTTCACGAGTCCAGCATCGCTCCATGTTCACCAGTCCAGCATCGCTCCGTGTTCAGGAGTCCAGCATCGCTCCTTGTTCACCAGTCCAGCATCGCTCCTTGTTCACCAGTCCAGCATCACTCCGTGTTCACGAGTCCAGCATCGCTCCTTGTTCACGAGTCCAGCATCGCTCCTTGTTCACCAGTCCAGCATCGCTCCTTGTTCACGAGTCCAGCATCGCTCCATGTTCACGAGTCCAGCATCGCTCCGTGTTCACGAGTCCAGCATCGCTCCTTGTTCACGAGTCCAGCATCGATCCGTGTTCACGAGTCCAGCATCGCTCCTTGTTCACGAGTCCAGCATCGCTCCTTGTTCACGAGTCCAGCATCGCTCCTTGTTCACGAGTCCAGCATCGCTCCATGTTCACGAGTCCAGCATCGCTCCGTGTTCACGAGTCCAGCATCGCTCCTTGTTCACGAGTCCAGCATCGATCCGTGTTCACGAGTCCAGCATCGCTCCTTGTTCACGAGTCCAGCATCGCTCCTTGTTCACGAGTCCAGCATCGCTCCTTGTTCACGAGTCCAGCATCGCTCCATGTTCACGAGTCCAGCATCGCTCCATGTTCACGAGTCCAGCATCGCTCCGTGTTCACGAGTCCAGCATCGCTCCATGTTCACGAGTCCAGCATCGCTCCGTGTTCACGAGCCCAGCATCGCTCCGTGTTCACGAGTCCAGCATCGCTCCGTGTTCACGAGTCCAGCATCGCTCCTTGTTCACGAGTCCAGCATCGCTCCATGTTCACGAGTCCAGCATCGCTCCTTGTTCACGAGTCCAGCATCGCTCCTTGTTCACGAGTCCAGCATCGCTCCGTGTTCACGAGTCCAGCATCGATCCGTGTTCACGAGTCCAGCATCGCTCCTTGTTCACGAGTCCAGCATCGCTCCTTGTTCACGAGTCCAGCATCGCTCCTTGTTCACCAGTCCAGCATCGCTCCTTGTTCACGAGTCCAGCATCGCTCCTTGTTCACGTGTCCAGCAACGCTCCTTGTTCACGAGTCCAGCATCGCTCCTTGTTCACGAGTCCAGCATCGCTCCTTGTTCACGAGTCCAGCATCGCTCCTTGTTCACGAGTCCAGCTTCGCTCCTTGTTCACGAGTCCAGCATCGCTCCGTGTTCACGAGTCCAGCATCGCTCCTTGTTCACGAGTCCAGCATCGCTCCGTGTTCACGAGTCCAGCATCGCTCCATGTTCACGAGTCCAGCATCGCTCCATGTTCACCAGTCCAGCATCGCTCCGTGTTCAGGAGTCCAGCATCGCTCCTTGTTCACCAGTCCAGCATCGCTCCTTGTTCACCAGTCCAGCATCACTCCGTGTTCACGAGTCCAGCATCGCTCCTTGTTCACGAGTCCAGCATCGCTCCTTGTTCACCAGTCCAGCATCGCTCCTTGTTCACGAGTCCAGCATCGCTCCATGTTCACGAGTCCAGCATCGCTCCGTGTTCACGAGTCCAGCATCGCTCCTTGTTCACGAGTCCAGCATCGATCCGTGTTCACGAGTCCAGCATCGCTCCTTGTTCACGAGTCCAGCATCGCTCCTTGTTCACGAGTCCAGCATCGCTCCTTGTTCACGAGTCCAGCATCGCTCCATGTTCACGAGTCCAGCATCGCTCCGTGTTCACGAGTCCAGCATCGCTCCTTGTTCACGAGTCCAGCATCGATCCGTGTTCACGAGTCCAGCATCGCTCCTTGTTCACGAGTCCAGCATCGCTCCTTGTTCACGAGTCCAGCATCGCTCCTTGTTCACGAGTCCAGCATCGCTCCATGTTCACGAGTCCAGCATCGCTCCATGTTCACGAGTCCAGCATCGCTCCGTGTTCACGAGTCCAGCATCGCTCCATGTTCACGAGTCCAGCATCGCTCCGTGTTCACGAGCCCAGCATCGCTCCGTGTTCACGAGTCCAGCATCGCTCCGTGTTCACGAGTCCAGCATCGCTCCTTGTTCACGAGTCCAGCATCGCTCCATGTTCACGAGTCCAGCATCGCTCCTTGTTCACGAGTCCAGCATCGCTCCTTGTTCACGAGTCCAGCATCGCTCCGTGTTCACGAGTCCAGCATCGATCCGTGTTCACGAGTCCAGCATCGCTCCTTGTTCACGAGTCCAGCATCGCTCCTTGTTCACGAGTCCAGCATCGCTCCTTGTTCACCAGTCCAGCATCGCTCCTTGTTCACGAGTCCAGCATCGCTCCTTGTTCACGTGTCCAGCATCGCTCCATGTTCACGAGTCCAGCATCGCTCCGTGTTCACGAGCCCCGCATCGCTCCGTGTTCACCAGTCCAGCATCGCTCCTTGTTCACGAGCCCAGCATCGCTCCGTGTTCACCAGTCCAGCATCGCTCCTTGTTCACCAGTCCAGCATCGCTCCATGTTCACGAGTCCAGCATCGCTCCTTGTTCACCAGTCCAGCATCGCTCCATGTTCACGAGTCCAGCATCGCTCCTTGTTCACGAGTCCAGCATCGCTCCGTGTTCACGAGTCCAGCATCCTTCCGTGTTCACGAGTCCAACATCACTCCGTGTTCACGAGTCCAGCATCGCTCCGTGTTCACCAGTCCAGCATCGCTCCTTGTTCACCAGTCCAGCATCGCTCCTTGTTCACCAGTCCAGCATCGCTCCGTGTTCACGAGTCCAGCATCGCTCCTTGTTCACGAGTCCAGCATTGCTCCGTGTTCACCAGTCCAGCATCACTCCTTGTTCATGAGTCCAGCATCGCTCCTTGTTCACCAGTCCAGCATCGCTCCTTGTTCACGAGTCCAGCATCGCTCCTTGTTCACGAGTCCAGCATCGCTCCTTGTTCACGAGTCCAGCATCGCTCCGTGTTCACGAGTCCAGCATCGCTCCTTGTTCACGAGTCCAGCATCGCTCCTTGTTCACGAGTCCAGCATCGCTCCGTGTTCACGAGTCCAGCATCGCTCCGTGTTCCCGAGTCCAGCATCGCTCCGTGTTCACGAGTCCAGCATCGCGCCTTGTTCACGAGTCCAGCATCGCTCCTTGTTCACGAGTCCAGCATCGCTCCTTGTTCACGAGTCCAGCATCGCTCCGTGTTCACGAGTCCAGCATCGCTCCTTGTTCACGAGTCCAGCATCGCTCCTTGTTCACGAGTCCAGCATCGCTCCTTGTTCACGAGTCCAACATCGCTCCGTGTTCACGAGTCCAGCATCGCTCCTTGTTCACGAGTCCAGCATCGCTCCTTGTTCACGAGTCCAGCATCGCTCCTTGTTCACGAGTCCAGCATCGCTCCTTGTTCACCAGTCCAGCATCGCTCCTTGTTCACCAGTCCAGCATCGCTCCTTGTTCACGTGTCCAGCATCGCTCCATGTTCACGAGTCCAGCATCGCTCCGTGTTCACGAGCCCAGCATCGCTCCGTGTTCACCAGTCCAGCATCGCTCCTTGTTCACCAGTCCAGCATCGCTCCTTGTTCAGCAGTCCAGCATCGCTCCGTGTTCACGAGTCCAGCATCGCTCCTTGTTCACGAGTCCAGCATCGCTCCGTGTTCACGAGTCCAGCATCGCTCCGTGTTCACGAGTCCAGCATCGCTCCTTGTTCACGAGTCCAGCATCGCTCCTTGTTCACCAGTCCAGCATCGCTCCTTGTTCACGAGTCTAGCATCGCTCCTTGTTCACGTGTCCAGCATCGCTCCTTGTTCACGAGTCCAGCATCGCTCCTTGTTCACGAGTCCAGCATCGCTCCTTGTTCACCAGTCCAGCATCGCTCCGTGTTCACCAGTCCAGCATCGCTCCGTGTTCACCAGTCCAGCATCGCTCCGTGTTCACGAGTCCAGCATCGCTCCGTGTTCACGAGTCCAGCATCGCTCCGTGTTCACGAGTCCAGCATCGCTCCTTGTTCACCAGTCCAGCATCGCTCCTTGTTCACGAGTCCAGCATCGCTCCGTGTTCACGAGTCCAGCATCGCTCCGTGTTCACGAGTCCAGCATCGCTCCATGTTCACGAGTCCAGCATCGCTCCGTGTTCACGAGTCCAGCATCGCTCCTTGTTCACGAGTCCAGCATCGCTCCTTGTTCACGAGTCCAGCATCGCTCCATGTTCACGAGTCCAGCATCGCTCCGTGTTCACGAGTCCAGCATCGCTCCGTGTTCACGAGTCCAGCATCGCTCCTTGTTCACGTGTCCAGCATCGCTCCTTGTTCACGAGTCCAGCATCGCTCCTTGTTCACGAGTCCAGCATCGCTCCTTGTTCACGAGTCCAGCATCGCTCCGTGTTCACGAGTCCAGCATCGCTCCTTGTTCACGAGTCCAGCATCGCTCCTTGTTCACGTGTCCAGCAACGCTCCTTGTTCACGAGTCCAGCATCGCTCCTTGTTCACGAGTCCAGCATCGCTCCTTGTTCACGAGTCCAGCATCGCTCCTTGTTCACGAGTCCAGCTTCGCTCCTTGTTCACGAGTCCAGCATCGCTCCGTGTTCACGAGTCCAGCATCGCTCCTTGTTCACGAGTCCAGCATCGCTCCGTGTTCACGAGTCCAGCATCGCTCCATGTTCACGAGTCCAGCATCGCTCCATGTTCACCAGTCCAGCATCGCTCCGTGTTCAGGAGTCCAGCATCGCTCCTTGTTCACCAGTCCAGCATCGCTCCTTGTTCACCAGTCCAGCATCACTCCGTGTTCACGAGTCCAGCATCGCTCCTTGTTCACGAGTCCAGCATCGCTCCTTGTTCACCAGTCCAGCATCGCTCCTTGTTCACGAGTCCAGCATCGCTCCATGTTCACGAGTCCAGCATCGCTCCGTGTTCACGAGTCCAGCATCGCTCCTTGTTCACGAGTCCAGCATCGATCCGTGTTCACGAGTCCAGCATCGCTCCTTGTTCACGAGTCCAGCATCGCTCCTTGTTCACGAGTCCAGCATCGCTCCTTGTTCACGAGTCCAGCATCGCTCCATGTTCACGAGTCCAGCATCGCTCCGTGTTCACGAGTCCAGCATCGCTCCTTGTTCACGAGTCCAGCATCGATCCGTGTTCACGAGTCCAGCATCGCTCCTTGTTCACGAGTCCAGCATCGCTCCTTGTTCACGAGTCCAGCATCGCTCCTTGTTCACGTGTCCAGCAACGCTCCATGTTCACGAGTCCAGCATCGCTCCTTGTTCACGAGTCCAGCATCGCTCCTTGTTCACGAGTCCAGCATCGCTCCTTGTTCACGAGTCCAGCTTCGCTCCTTGTTCACGAGTCCAGCATCGCTCCGTGTTCACGAGTCCAGCATCGCTCCTTGTTCACGAGTCCAGCATCGCTCCGTGTTCACGAGTCCAGCATCGCTCCATGTTCACGAGTCCAGCATCGCTCCATGTTCACCAGTCCAGCATCGCTCCGTGTTCAGGAGTCCAGCATCGCTCCTTGTTCACCAGTCCAGCATCGCTCCTTGTTCACCAGTCCAGCATCACTCCGTGTTCACGAGTCCAGCATCGCTCCTTGTTCACGAGTCCAGCATCGCTCCTTGTTCACCAGTCCAGCATCGCTCCTTGTTCACGAGTCCAGCATCGCTCCATGTTCACGAGTCCAGCATCGCTCCGTGTTCACGAGTCCAGCATCGCTCCTTGTTCACGAGTCCAGCATCGATCCGTGTTCACGAGTCCAGCATCGCTCCTTGTTCACGAGTCCAGCATCGCTCCTTGTTCACGAGTCCAGCATCGCTCCTTGTTCACGAGTCCAGCATCGCTCCATGTTCACGAGTCCAGCATCGCTCCGTGTTCACGAGTCCAGCATCGCTCCTTGTTCACGAGTCCAGCATCGATCCGTGTTCACGAGTCCAGCATCGCTCCTTGTTCACGAGTCCAGCATCGCTCCTTGTTCACGAGTCCAGCATCGCTCCTTGTTCACGAGTCCAGCATCGCTCCATGTTCACGAGTCCAGCATCGCTCCGTGTTCACGAGTCCAGCATCGCTCCGTGTTCACGAGTCCAGCATCGCTCCATGTTCACGAGTCCAGCATCGCTCCGTGTTCACGAGCCCAGCATCGCTCCGTGTTCACGAGTCCAGCATCGCTCCGTGTTCACGAGTCCAGCATCGCTCCTTGTTCACGAGTCCAGCATCGCTCCATGTTCACGAGTCCAGCATCGCTCCTTGTTCACGAGTCCAGCATCGCTCCTTGTTCACGAGTCCAGCATCGCTCCGTGTTCACGAGTCCAGCATCGATCCGTGTTCACGAGTCCAGCATCGCTCCTTGTTCACGAGTCCAGCATCGCTCCTTGTTCACGAGTCCAGCATCGCTCCTTGTTCACCAGTCCAGCATCGCTCCTTGTTCACGAGTCCAGCATCGCTCCTTGTTCACGTGTCCAGCATCGCTCCATGTTCACGAGTCCAGCATCGCTCCGTGTTCACGAGCCCCGCATCGCTCCGTGTTCACCAGTCCAGCATCGCTCCTTGTTCACGAGCCCAGCATCGCTCCGTGTTCACCAGTCCAGCATCGCTCCTTGTTCACCAGTCCAGCATCGCTCCATGTTCACGAGTCCAGCATCGCTCCTTGTTCACCAGTCCAGCATCGCTCCGTGTTCACCAGTCCAGCATCGCTCCTTGTTCACGAGTCCAGCATCCTTCCGTGTTCACGAGTCCAACATCACTCCGTGTTCACGAGTCCAGCATCGCTCCGTGTTCACCAGTCCAGCATCGCTCCTTGTTCACCAGTCCAGCATCGCTCCTTGTTCACCAGTCCAGCATCGCTCCGTGTTCACGAGTCCAGCATCGCTCCTTGTTCACGAGTCCAGCATTGCTCCGTGTTCACCAGTCCAGCATCACTCCTTGTTCATGAGTCCAGCATCGCTCCTTGTTCACCAGTCCAGCATCGCTCCTTGTTCACGAGTCCAGCATCGCTCCTTGTTCACGAGTCTAGCATCGCTCCTTGTTCACGTGTCCAGCATCGCTCCTTGTTCACGAGTCCAGCATCGCTCCTTGTTCACGAGTCCAGCATCGCTCCTTGTTCACGAGTCCAGCTTCGCTCCTTGTTCACCAGTCCAGCATCGCTCCGTGTTCACGAGTCTAGCATCGCTCCTTGTTCACGTGTCCAGCATCGCTCCTTGTTCACGAGTCCAGCATCGCTCCTTGTTCACGAGTCCAGCATCGCTCCTTGTTCACGAGTCCAGCATCGCTCCTTGTTCACGAGTCCAGCTTCGCTCCTTGTTCACGAGTCCAGCATCGCTCCGTGTTCACGAGTCCAGCATCGCTCCTTGTTCACGAGTCCAGCATCGCTCCTTGTTCACGTGTCCAGCATCGCTCCATGTTCACGAATCCAGCATCGCTCCGTGTTCACGAGTCCAGCATCGCTCCTTGTTCACCAGTCCAGCATCGCTCCTTGTTCACGAGCCCAGCATCGCTCCGTGTTCACCAGTCCAGCATCGCTCCTTGTTCACCAGTCCAGCATCGCTCCATGTTCACGAGTCCAGCATCGCTCCTTGTTCACCAGTCCAGCATCGCTCCGTGTTCACGAGTCCAGCATCGCTCCTTGTTCACGTGTCCAGCATCGCTCCTTGTTCACGAGTCCAGCATCGCTCCTTGTTCACGAGTCCAGCATCGCTCCTTGTTCACGAGTCCAGCTTCGCTCCTTGTTCACGAGTCCAGCATCGCTCCGTGTTCACGAGTCCAGCATCGCTCCATGTTCACGAGTCCAGCATCGCTCCATGTTCACGAGTCCAGCATCGCTCCATGTTCACCAGTCCAGCATCGCTCCGTGTTCAGGAGTCCAGCATCGCTCCATGTTCACCAGTCCAGCATCGCTCCGTGTTCAGGAGTCCAGCATCGCTCCTTGTTCACCAGTCCAGCATCGCTCCTTGTTCACCAGTCCAGCATCGCTCCTTGTTCACCAGTCCAGCATCGCTCCTTGTTCACGAGTCCAGCATCGCTCCATGTTCACGAGTCCAGCATCGCTCCTTGTTCACGAGTCCAGCATCGCTCCTTGTTCACGAGTCCAGCATCGCTCCTTGTTCACGAGTCCAGCATCGCTCCATGTTCACGAGTCCAGCATCGCTCCGTGTTCACGAGTCCAGCATCGCTCCTTGTTCACGAGTCCAGCATCGATCCGTGTTCACGAGTCCAGCATCGCTCCTTGTTCACGAGTCCAGCATCGCTCCTTGTTCACGAGTCCAGCATCGCTCCTTGTTCACGAGTCCAGCATCGCTCCATGTTCACGAGTCCAGCATCGCTCCGTGTTCACGAGTCCAGCATCGCTCCATGTTCACGAGTCCAGCATCGCTCCGTGTTCACGAGCCCAGCATCGCTCCGTGTTCACGAGTCCAGCATCGCTCCGTGTTCACGAGTCCAGCATCGCTCCTTGTTCACGAGTCCAGCATCGCTCCATGTTCACGAGTCCAGCATCGCTCCTTGTTCACGAGTCCAGCATCGCTCCTTGTTCACGAGTCCAGCATCGCTCCGTGTTCACGAGTCCAGCATCGATCCGTGTTCACGAGTCCAGCATCGCTCCTTGTTCACGAGTCCAGCATCGCTCCTTGTTCACGAGTCCAGCATCGCTCCTTGTTCACCAGTCCAGCATCGCTCCTTGTTCACAAGTCCAGCATCGCTCCTTGTTCACGTGTCCAGCATCGCTCCATGTTCACGAGTCCAGCATCGCTCCGTGTTCACGAGCCCCGCATCGCTCCGTGTTCACCAGTCCAGCATCGCTCCTTGTTCACGAGCCCAGCATCGCTCCGTGTTCACCAGTCCAGCATCGCTCCTTGTTCACCAGTCCAGCATCGCTCCATGTTCACGAGTCCAGCATCGCTCCTTGTTCACCAGTCCAGCATCGCTCCGTGTTCACGAGTCCAGCATCGCTCCTTGTTCACGAGTCCAGCATCGCTCCGTGTTCACGAGTCCAGCATCCTTCCGTGTTCACGAGTCCAACATCACTCCGTGTTCACGAGTCCAGCATCGCTCCGTGTTCACCAGTCCAGCATCGCTCCTTGTTCACCAGTCCAGCATCGCTCCTTGTTCACCAGTCCAGCATCGCTCCGTGTTCACGAGTCCAGCATCGCTCCTTGTTCACGAGTCTAGCATCGCTCCTTGTTCACGAGTCCAGCATCACTCCTTGTTCATGAGTCCAGCATCGCTCCTTGTTCACCAGTCCAGCATCGCTCCTTGTTCACGAGTCCAGCATCGCTCCTTGTTCACGAGTCTAGCATCGCTCCTTGTTCACGTGTCCAGCATCGCTCCTTGTTCACGAGTCCAGCTTCGCTCCTTGTTCACGAGTGCAGCATCGCTCCGTGTTCACGAGTCCAGCATCGCTCCTTGTTCACGAGTCCAGCATCGCTCCTTGTTCACGTGTCCAGCATCGCTCCTTGTTCACGAGTCCAGCTTCGCTCCTTGTTCACGAGTCCAGCATCGCTCCGTGTTCACGAGTCCAGCATCGCTCCATGTTCACGAGACCAGCATCGCTCCGTGTTCACGAGCCCAGCATCGCTCCGTGTTCACGAGTCCAGCATCGCTCCATGTTCACGAGTCCAGCATCGCTCCTTGTTCACGAGTCCAGCATCGCTCCATGTTCACGAGTCCAGCATCGCTCCTTGTTCACGAGTCCAGCATCGCTCCTTGTTCACGAGTCCAGCATCGCTCCGTGTTCACGAGTCCAGCATCGATCCGTGTTCACGAGTCCAGCATCGCTCCTTGTTCACGAGTCCAGCATCGCTCCGTGTTCACGAGTCCAGCATCGCTCCTTGTTCACGAGCCCAGCATCGCTCCGTGTTCACCAGTCCAGCATCGCTCCTTGTTCACCAGTCCAGCATCGCTCCATGTTCACGAGTCCAGCATCGCTCCTTGTTCACCAGTCCAGCATCGCTCCGTGTTCACGAGTCCAGCATCGCTCCTTGTTCACGAGTCCAGCATCGCTCCGTGTTCATGAGTCCAGCATCCTTCCGTGTTCACGAGTCCAACATCACTCCGTGTTCACGAGTCCAGCATCGCTCCGTGTTCACCAGTCCAGCATCGCTCCTTGTTCACCAGTCCAGCATCGCTCCTTGTTCACCAGTCCAGCATCGCTCCGTGTTCAAGAGTCCAGCATCGCTCCTTGTTCACGAGTCCAGCATTGCTCCGTGTTCACCAGTCCAGCATCACTCCTTGTTCATGAGTCCAGCATCGCTCCTTGTTCACCAGTCCAGCATCGCTCCTTGTTCACGAGTCCAGCATCGCTCCTTGTTCACGAGTCTAGCATCGCTCCTTGTTCACGTGTCCAGCATCGCTCCTTGTTCACGAGTCCAGCTTCGCTCCTTGTTCACGAGTGCAGCATCGCTCCGTGTTCACGAGTCCAGCATCGCTCCTTGTTCACGAGTCCAGCATCGCTCCTTGTTCACGTGTCCAGCATCGCTCCTTGTTCACGAGTCCAGCTTCGCTCCTTGTTCACGAGTCCAGCATCGCTCCGTGTTCACGAGTCCAGCATCGCTCCATGTTCACGAGACCAGCATCGCTCCGTGTTCACGAGCCCAGCATCGCTCCGTGTTCACGAGTCCAGCATCGCTCCATGTTCACGAGTCCAGCATCGCTCCTTGTTCACGAGTCCAGCATCGCTCCATGTTCACGAGTCCAGCATCGCTCCTTGTTCACGAGTCCAGCATCGCTCCTTGTTCACGAGTCCAGCATCGCTCCGTGTTCACGAGTCCAGCATCGATCCGTGTTCACGAGTCCAGCATCGCTCCTTGTTCACGAGTCCAGCATCGCTCCTTGTTCACGAGTCCAGCATCGCTCCTTGTTCACCAGTCCAGCATCGCTCCTTGTTCACGAGTCCAGCATCGCTCCTTGTTCACGTGTCCAGCATCGCTCCATGTTCACGAGCCCAGCATCGCTCCGTGTTCACCAGTCCAGCATCGCTCCTTGTTCACCAGTCCAGCATCGCTCCATGTTCACGAGTCCAGCATCGCTCCTTGTTCACCAGTCCAGCATCGCTCCGTGTTCACGAGTCCAGCATCGCTCCTTGTTCACGTGTCCAGCATCGCTCCTTGTTCACGAGTCCAGCATCGCTCCTTGTTCACGAGTCCAGCATCGCTCCTTGTTCACGAGTCCAGCTTCGCTCCTTGTTCACGAGTCCAGCATCGCTCCGTGTTCACGAGTCCAGCATCGCTCCTTGTTCACGAGTCCAGCATCGCTCCGTGTTCACGAGTCCAGCATCGCTCCATGTTCACGAGTCCAGCATCGCTCCATGTTCACCAGTCCAGCATCGCTCCGTGTTCAGGAGTCCAGCATCGCTCCTTGTTCACCAGTCCAGCATCGCTCCTTGTTCACCAGTCCAGCATCACTCCGTGTTCACGAGTCCAGCATCACTCCGTGTTCACGAGTCCAGCATCGCTCCTTGTTCACGAGTCCAGCATCGCTCCTTGTTCACGAGTCCAGCATCGCTCCTTGTTCACGAGTCCAGCATCGCTCCATGTTCACGAGTCCAGCATCGCTCCGTGTTCACGAGTCCAGCATCGCTCCTTGTTCACGAGTCCAGCATCGCTCCTTGTTCACCAGTCCAGCATCGCTCCTTGTTCACGAGTCCAGCATCGCTCCTTGTTCACGTGTCCAGCATCGCTCCATGTTCACGAGTCCAGCATCGCTCCGTGTTCACCAGTCCAGCATCGCTCCTTGTTCACCAGTCCAGCATCGCTCCTTGTTCACCAGTCCAGCATCGCTCCGTGTTCACCAGTCCAGCATCGCTCCTTGTTCACGAGCCCAGCATCGCTCCGTGTTCACCAGTCCAGCATCGCTCCTTGTTCACCAGTCCAGCATCGCTCCATGTTCACGAGTCCAGCATCGCTCCTTGTTCACGAGTCCAACATCACTCCGTGTTCACGAGTCCAGCATCGCTCCTTGTTCACGAGTCCAGCATCGCTCCTTGTTCACGAGTCCAGCATCGCTCCTTGTTCACGAGTCCAGCATCGCTCCTTGTTCACGAGTCCAGCATCGCTCCTTGTTCACGAGTCCAGCATCGCTCCTTGTTCACGTGTCCAGCATCGCTCCTTGTTCACGAGTCCAGCATCGCTCCTTGTTCACGAGTCCAGCATCGCTCCTTGTTCACCAGTCCAGCATCGCTCCGTGTTCACCAGTCCAGCATCGCTCCGTGTTCACCAGTCCAGCATCGCTCCGTGTTCACGAGTCCAGCATCGCTCCGTGTTCACGAGTCCAGCATCGCTCCTTGTTCACCAGTCCAGCATCGCTCCTTGTTCACGAGTCCAGCATCGCTCCGTGTTCACGAGTCCAGCATCGCTCCATGTTCACGAGTCCAGCATCGCTCCTTGTTCACGTGTCCAGCATCGCTCCATGTTCACGAGTCCAGCATCGCTCCGTGTTCACGAGCCCAGCATCGCTCCGTGTTCACCAGTCCAGCATCGCTCCGTGTTCACCAGTCCAGCATCGCTCCGTGTTCACCAGTCCAGCATCGCTCCTTGTTCACGAGCCCAGCATCGCTCCGTGTTCACCAGTCCAGCATCGCTCCTTGTTCACCAGTCCAGCATCGCTCCATGTTCACGAGTCCAGCATCGCTCCTTGTTCACCAGTCCAGCATCGCTCCGTGTCCACGAGTCCAGCATCGCTCCTTGTTCACGAGTCCAACATCACTCCGTGTTCACGAGTCCAGCATCGCTCCCTGTTCACGAGTCCAGCATCGCTCCTTGTTCACGAGTCCAGCATCGCTCCTTGTTCACGAGTCCAGCATCGCTCCTTGTTCACGAGTCCAGCATCGCTCCTTGTTCACGTGTCCAGCATCGCTCCTTGTTCACGAGTCCAGCATCGCTCCTTGTTCACGAGTCCAGCATCGCTCCTTGTTCACCAGTCCAGCATCGCTCCGTGTTCACCAGTCCAGCATCGCTCCGTGTTCACCAGTCCAGCATCGCTCCGTGTTCACCAGTCCAGCATCGCTCCGTGTTCACGAGTCCAGCATCGCTCTGTGTTCACGAGTCCAGCATCGCTCCGTGTTCACGAGTCCAGCATCGCTCCTTGTTCACGAGTCCAGCATCGCTCCTTGTTCACGAGTCCAGCATCGCTCCGTATTCACGAGTCCAGCATCGCTCCGTGTTCACGAGTCCAGCATCGCTCCGTGTTCACGAGTCCAGCATCGCTCCGTGTTCACGAGTCCAGCATCGCTCCTTGTTCACGTGTCCAGCATCGCTCCTTGTTCACGAGTCCAGCATCGCTCCTTGTTCACGAGTCCAGCATCGCTCCGTGTTCACGAGTCCAGCATCGCTCTTTGTTCACGAGTCCAGCATCGCTCCTTGTTCACGTGTCCAGCATCGCTCCTTGTTCACGAGTCCAGCATCGCTCGTTGTTCACGAGTCCAGCATCGCTCCGTGTTCCCGAGTCCAGCATCGATCCGTGTTCACCAGTCCAGCATCGCTCCGTGTTCACGAGTCCAGCATCGCTCCGTGTTCCCGAGTCCAGCATCGCTCCTTGTTCACGAGTCCAGCATCGCTCCGTGTTCACGAGTCCAGCATCGCTCCGTGTTCACGAGTCCAGCATCGCTCCGTGTTCACGAGTCCAGCATCGCTCCGTGTTCACGAGTCCAGCATCGCTCCGTGTTCACGAGTCCAGCATCGCTCCTTGTTCACGTGTCCAGCATCGCTCCTTGTTCACCAGTCCAGCATCGCTCCGTGTTCACGAGTCCAGCATCGCTCCTTGTTAACGAGTCCAACATCACTCCGTGTTCACGAGTCCAGCATCGCTCCTTGTTCACGAGTCCAGCATCGCTCCTTGTTCACGAGTCCAGCATCGCTCCTTGTTCACGAGTCCAGCATCGCTCCTTGTTCACCAGTCCAGCATCGCTCCTTGTTCACGAGTCCAGCATCGCTCCTTGTTCACGTGTCCAGCATCGCTCCATGTTCACGAGTCCAGCATCGCTCCGTGTTCACGAGCCCAGCATCGCTCCGTGTTCACCAGTCCAGCATCGCTCCGTGTTCACCAGTCCAGCATCGCTCCTTGTTCACCAGTCCAGCATCGCTCCTTGTTCACGAGTCCAGCATCGCTCCGTGTTCACGAGTCCAGCATCGCTCCTTGTTCACGAGTCCAGCATCGCTCCGTGTTCACGAGTCCAGCATCCTTCCGTGTTCACGAGTCCAACATCGCTCCGTGTTCACGAGTCCAGCATCGCTCCGTGTTCACGAGTCCAGCATCGCTCCTTGTTCACGAGTCCAGCATCGCTCCTTGTTCACGAGTCCAGCATCTCTCCGTGTTCACGAGTCCAGCATCGCTCCTTGTTCACGAGTCCAGCATCGCTCCTTGTTCACGTGTCCAGCATCGCTCCTTGTTCATGAGTCCAGCATCGCTCCTTGTTCACGAGTCCAGCATCGCTCCGTGTTCCCGAGTCCAGCATCGATCCGTGTTCACCAGTCCAGCATCGCTCCGTGTTCACGAGTCCAGCATCGCTCCGTGTTCCCGAGTCCAGCATCGCTCCTTGTTCACGAGTCCAGCATCGCTCCGTGTTCACGAGTCCAGCATCGCTCCGTGTTCACGAGTCCAGCATCGCTCCGTGTTCACGAGTCCAGCATCGCTCCGTGTTCACGAGTCCAGCATCGCTCCGTGTTCACGAGTCCAGCATCGCTCCGTGTTCATGAGTCCAGCATCGCTCCTTGTTCACGTGTCCAGCATCGCTCCTTGTTCACCAGTCCAGCATCGCTCCGTGTTCACGAGTCCAGCATCGCTCCGTGTTCACGAGTCCAGCATCGCTCCTTGTTCACGAGTCCAACATCACTCCGTGTTCACGAGTCCAGCATCGCTCCTTGTTCACGAGTCCAGCATCGCTCCTTGTTCACGAGTCCAGCATCGCTCCTTGTTCACGAGTCCAACATCGCTCCTTGTTCACCAGTCCAGCATCGCTCCGTGTTCACGAGTCCAGCATCGCTCCATGTTCACGAGTCCAGCATCGCTCCGTGTTCACGAGTCCAGCATCGCTCCTTGTTCACGAGTCCAGCATCGCTCCTTGTTCACGAGTCCAGCATCGCTCCGTGTTCACGAGTCCAGCATCGCTCCGTGTTCACGAGTCCAGCATCGATCTGTGTTCACGAGTCCAGCATCGCTCCTTGTTCACGAGTCCAGCATCGCTCCGTGTTTACGAGTCCAGCATCGCTCCTTGTTCACGAGTCCAGCATCGCTCCTTGTTCACGAGTCCAGCATCGCTCCGTGTTCACGAGTCCAGCATCGCTCCGTGTTCACGAGTCCAGCATCGCTCCGTGTTCACGAGTCCAGCATCGATCCGTGTTCACGAGTCCAGCATCGCTCCTTGTTCACGAGTCCAGCATCGCTCCTTGTTCACGAGTCCAGCATCGCTCCGTGTTCACGAGTCCAGCATCGCTCTTTGTTCACGAGTCCAGCATCGCTCCTTGTTCACGTGTCCAGCATCGCTCCTTGTTCACGAGTCCAGCATCGCTCCTTGTTCACGAGTCCAGCATCGCTCCGTGTTCCCGAGTCCAGCATCGATCCGTGTTCACCAGTCCAGCATCGCTCCGTGTTCACGAGTCCAGCATCGCTCCGTGTTCCCGAGTCCAGCATCGCTCCTTGTTCACGAGTCTAGCATCGCTCCGTGTTCACGAGTCCAGCATCGCTCCGTGTTCACGAGTCCAGCATCGCTCCGTGTTCACGAGTCCAGCATCGCTCCGTGTTCACGAGTCCAGCATCGCTCCGTGTTCACGAGTCCAGCATCGCTCCTTGTTCACGTGTCCAGCATCGCTCCTTGTTCACCAGTCCAGCATCGCTCCGTGTTCCCGAGTCCAGAATCGCTCCTTGTTCACGAGTCCAACATCACTCCGTGTTCACGAGTCCAGCATCGCTCCTTGTTCACGAGTCCAGCATCGCTCCTTGTTCACGAGTCCAGCATCGCTCCTTGTTCACCAGTCCAGCATCGCTCCGTGTTCACGAGTCCAGCATCGCTCCTTGTTCACGAGTCCAGCATCGCTCCGTGTTCACGAGTCCAGCATCCTTCCGTGTTCACGAGTCCAACATCACTCCGTGTTCACGAGTCCAGCATCGCTCCGTGTTCACGAGTCCAGCATCGCTCCTTGTTCACGAGTCCAGCATCGCTCCTTGTTCACGAGTCCAGCATCGCTCCGTGTTCACGAGTCCAGCATCGCTCCTTGTTCACGAGTCCAGCATCGCTCCTTGTTCACGTGTCCAGCATCGCTCCTTGTTCACGAGTCCAGCATCGCTCCTTGTTCACGAGTCCAGCATCGCTCCGTGTTCCCGAGTCCAGCATCGATCCGTGTTCACCAGTCCAGCATCGCTCCGTGTTCACGAGTCCAGCATCGCTCCGTGTTCCCGAGTCCAGCATCGCTCCTTGTTCACGAGTCCAGCATCGCTCCGTGTTCACGAGTCCAGCATCGCTCCGTGTTCACGAGTCCAGCATCGCTCCGTGTTCACGAGTCCAGCATCGCTCCGTGTTCACGAGTCCAGCATCGCTCCGTGTTCACGAGTCCAGCATCGCTCCTTGTTCACCAGTCCAGCATCGCTCCTTGTTCACGAGTCCAGCATCGCTCCTTGTTCACGTGTCCAGCATCGCTCCGTGTTCACGAGTCCAGCATCGCTCCGTGTTCACGAGCCCAGCATCGCTCCGTGTTCACCAGTCCAGCATCGCTCCGTGTTCACCAGTCCAGCATCGCTCCTTGTTCACCAGTCCAGCATCGCTCCTTGTTCACGAGTCCAGCATCGCTCCGTGTTCACGAGTCCAGCATCGCTCCTTGTTCACGAGTCCAGCATCGCTCCGTGTTCACGAGTCCAGCATCCTTCCGTGTTCACGAGTCCAACATCGCTCCGTGTTCACGAGTCCAGCATCGCTCCGTGTTCACGAGTCCAGCATCGCTCCTTGTTCACGAGTCCAGCATCGCTCCTTGTTCACGAGTCCAGCATCTCTCCGTGTTCACGAGTCCAGCATCGCTCCTTGTTCACGAGTCCAGCATCGCTCCTTGTTCACGTGTCCAGCATCGCTCCTTGTTCATGAGTCCAGCATCGCTCCTTGTTCACGAGTCCAGCATCGCTCCGTGTTCCCGAGTCCAGCATCGATCCGTGTTCACCAGTCCAGCATCGCTCCGTGTTCACGAGTCCAGCATCGCTCCGTGTTCCCGAGTCCAGCATCGCTCCTTGTTCACGAGTCCAGCATCGCTCCGTGTTCACGAGTCCAGCATCGCTCCGTGTTCACGAGTCCAGCATCGCTCCGTGTTCACGAGTCCAGCATCGCTCCGTGTTCACGAGTCCAGCATCGCTCCGTGTTCACGAGTCCAGCATCGCTCCGTGTTCATGAGTCCAGCATCGCTCCTTGTTCACGTGTCCAGCATCGCTCCTTGTTCACCAGTCCAGCATCGCTCCGTGTTCACGAGTCCAGCATCGCTCCGTGTTCACGAGTCCAGCATCGCTCCTTGTTCACGAGTCCAACATCACTCCGTGTTCACGAGTCCAGCATCGCTCCTTGTTCACGAGTCCAGCATCGCTCCTTGTTCACGAGTCCAGCATCGCTCCTTGTTCACGAGTCCAACATCGCTCCTTGTTCACCAGTCCAGCATCGCTCCGTGTTCACGAGTCCAGCATCGCTCCATGTTCACGAGTCCAGCATCGCTCCGTGTTCACGAGTCCAGCATCGCTCCTTGTTCACGAGTCCAGCATCGCTCCTTGTTCACGAGTCCAGCATCGCTCCGTGTTCACGAGTCCAGCATCGCTCCGTGTTCACGAGTCCAGCATCGATCTGTGTTCACGAGTCCAGCATCGCTCCTTGTTCACGAGTCCAGCATCGCTCCGTGTTTACGAGTCCAGCATCGCTCCTTGTTCACGAGTCCAGCATCGCTCCTTGTTCACGAGTCCAGCATCGCTCCGTGTTCACGAGTCCAGCATCGCTCCGTGTTCACGAGTCCAGCATCGCTCCGTGTTCACGAGTCCAGCATCGATCCGTGTTCACGAGTCCAGCATCGCTCCTTGTTCACGAGTCCAGCATCGCTCCTTGTTCACGAGTCCAGCATCGCTCCGTGTTCACGAGTCCAGCATCGCTCTTTGTTCACGAGTCCAGCATCGCTCCTTGTTCACGTGTCCAGCATCGATCCGTGTTCACGAGTCCAGCATCGCTCCGTGTTCCCGAGTCCAGCATCGATCCGTGTTCACCAGTCCAGCATCGCTCCGTGTTCACGAGTCCAGCATCGCTCCGTGTTCCCGAGTCCAGCATCGCTCCTTGTTCACGAGTCTAGCATCGCTCCGTGTTCACGAGTCCAGCATCGCTCCGTGTTCACGAGTCCAGCATCGCTCCGTGTTCACGAGTCCAGCATCGCTCCGTGTTCACGAGTCCAGCATCGCTCCGTGTTCACGAGTCCAGCATCGCTCCTTGTTCACGTGTCCAGCATCGCTCCTTGTTCACCAGTCCAGCATCGCTCCGTGTTCCCGAGTCCAGAATCGCTCCTTGTTCACGAGTCCAACATCACTCCGTGTTCACGAGTCCAGCATCGCTCCTTGTTCACGAGTCCAGCATCGCTCCTTGTTCACGAGTCCAGCATCGCTCCTTGTTCACGAGTCCAGCATCGCTCCTTGTTCACCAGTCCAGCATCGCTCCTTGTTCACGAGTCCAGCATCGCTCCTTGTTCACGTGTCCAGCATCGCTCCATGTTCACGAGTCCAGCATCGCTCCGTGTTCACGAGCCCAGCATCGCTCCGTGTTCACCAGTCCAGCATCGCTCCTTGTTCACCAGTCCAGCATCGCTCCTTGTTCACAAGTCCAGCATCGCTCCGTGTTCACGAGTCCAGCATCGCTCCTTGTTCACGAGTCCAGCATCGCTCCGTGTTCACGAGTCCAGCATCCTTCCGTGTTCACGAGTCCAACATCACTCCGTGTTCACGAGTCCAGCATCGCTCCGTGTTCACGAGTCCAGCATCGCTCCTTGTTCACGAGTCCAGCATCGCTCCTTGTTCACGAGTCCAGCATCGCTCCGTGTTCACGAGTCCAGCATCGCTCCTTGTTCACGAGTCCAGCATCGCTCCTTGTTCACGTGTCCAGCATCGCTCCTTGTTCACGAGTCCAGCATCGCTCCTTGTTCACGAGTCCAGCATCGCTCCGTGTTCCCGAGTCCAGCATCGATCCGTGTTCACCAGTCCAGCATCGCTCCGTGTTCACGAGTCCAGCATCGCTCCGTGTTCCCGAGTCCAGCATCGCTCCTTGTTCACGAGTCCAGCATCGCTCCGTGTTCACGAGTCCAGCATCGCTCCGTGTTCACGAGTCCAGCATCGCTCCGTGTTCACGAGTCCAGCATCGCTCCGTGTTCACGAGTCCAGCATCGCTCCGTGTTCACGAGTCCAGCATCGCTCCTTGTTCACGTGTCCAGCATCGCTCCTTGTTCACCAGTCCAGCATCGCTCCGTGTTCACGAGTCCAGCATCGCTCCGTGTTCACGAGTCCAGCATCGCTCCTTGTTCACGAGTCCAACATCACTCCGTGTTCACGAGTCCAGCATCGCTCCTTGTTCACGAGTCCAGCATCGCTCCTTGTTCACGAGTCCAGCATCGCTCCTTGTTCACGAGTCCAGCATCGCTCCTTGTTCACCAGTCCAGCATCGCTCCTTGTTCACGAGTCCAGCATCGCTCCTTGTTCACGTGTCCAGCATCGCTCCATGTTCACGAGTCCAGCATCGCTCCGTGTTCACGAGCCCAGCATCGCTCCGTGTTCACCAGTCCAGCATCGCTCCTTGTTCACCAGTCCAGCATCGCTCCTTGTTCACCAGTCCAGCATCGCTCCGTGTTCACGAGTCCAGCATCGCTCCTTGTTCACGAGTCCAGCATCGCTCCTTGTTCACGTGTCCAGCATCGCTCCTTGTTCACGAGTCCAGCATCGCTCCTTGTTCACGAGTCCAGCATCGCTCCGTGTTCCCGAGTCCAGCATCGATCCGTGTTCACCAGTCCAGCATCGCTCCGTGTTCACGAGTCCAGCATCGCTCCGTGTTCCCGAGTCCAGCATCGCTCCTTGTTCACGAGTCCAGCATCGCTCCGTGTTCACGAGTCCAGCATCGCTCCGTGTTCACGAGTCCAGCATCGCTCCGTGTTCACGAGTCCAGCATCGCTCCGTGTTCACGAGTCCAGCATCGCTCCGTGTTCACGAGTCCAGCATCGCTCCTTGTTCACGTGTCCAGCATCGCTCCTTGTTCACCAGTCCAGCATCGCTCCGTGTTCACGAGTCCAGCATCGCTCCGTGTTCACGAGTCCAGCATCGCTCCTTGTTCACGAGTCCAACATCACTCCGTGTTCACGAGTCCAGCATCGCTCCTTGTTCACGAGTCCAGCATCGCTCCTTGTTCACGAGTCCAGCATCGCTCCTTGTTCACGAGTCCAGCATCGCTCCTTGTTCACCAGTCCAGCATCGCTCCTTGTTCACGAGTCCAGCATCGCTCCTTGTTCACGTGTCCAGCATCGCTCCATGTTCACGAGTCCAGCATCGCTCCGTGTTCACGAGCCCAGCATCGCTCCGTGTTCACCAGTCCAGCATCGCTCCTTGTTCACCAGTCCAGCATCGCTCCTTGTTCACCAGTCCAGCATCGCTCCGTGTTCACGAGTCCAGCATCGCTCCTTGTTCACGAGTCCAGCATCGCTCCGTGTTCATGAGTCCAGCATCCTTCCGTGTTCACGAGTCCAACATCACTCCGTGTTCACGAGTCCAGCATCGCTCCGTGTTCACGAGTCCAGCATCGCTCCTTGTTCACGAGTCCAGCATCGCTCCTTGTTCACGAGTCCAGCATCGCTCCTTGTTCACCAGTCCAGCATCGCTCCTTGTTCACGAGTCTAGCATCGCTCCTTGTTCACGTGTCCAGCATCGCTCCTTGTTCACGAGTCCAGCATCGCTCCTTGTTCACGAGTCCAGCATCGCTCCTTGTTCACCATTCCAGCATCGCTCCGTGTTCACCAGTCCAGCATCGCTCCGTGTTCACCAGTCCAGCATCGCTCCGTGTTCACGAGTCCAGCATCGCTCCGTGTTCACGAGTCCAGCATCGCTCCGTGTTCACGAGTCCAGCATCGCTCCGTGTTCACGAGTCCAGCATCGCTCCGTGTTCACGAGTCCAGCATCGCTCCGTGTTCACGAGTGCAGCATCGCTCCTTGTTCACGTGTCCAGCATCGCTCCTTGTTCACCAGTCCAGCATCGCTCCGTGTTCACGAGTCCAGCATCGCTCCGTGTTCACGAGTCCAGCATCGCTCCTTGTTCACGAGTCCAACATCACTCCGTGTTCACGAGTCCAGCATCGCTCCTTGTTCACGAGTCCAGCATCGCTCCTTGTTCACGAGTCCAGCATCGCTCCTTGTTCACGAGTCCAGCATCGCTCCTTGTTCACCAGTCCAGCATCGCTCCTTGTTCACGAGTCCAGCATCGCTCCTTGTTCACGTGTCCAGCATCGCTCCATGTTCACGAGTCCAGCATCGCTCCGTGTTCACGAGCCCAGCATCGCTCCGTGTTCACCAGTCCAGCATCGCTCCTTGTTCACCAGTCCAGCATCGCTCCTTGTTCACCAGTCCAGCATCGCTCCGTGTTCACGAGTCCAGCATCGCTCCTTGTTCACGAGTCCAGCATCGCTCCGTGTTCATGAGTCCAGCATCCTTCCGTGTTCACGAGTCCAACATCACTCCGTGTTCACGAGTCCAGCATCGCTCCGTGTTCACGAGTCCAGCATCGCTCCTTGTTCACGAGTCCAGCATCGCTCCTTGTTCACGAGTCCAGCATCGCTCCTTGTTCACCAGTCCAGCATCGCTCCTTGTTCACGAGTCTAGCATCGCTCCTTGTTCACGTGTCCAGCATCGCTCCTTGTTCACGAGTCCAGCATCGCTCCTTGTTCACGAGTCCAGCATCGCTCCTTGTTCACCATTCCAGCATCGCTCCGTGTTCACCAGTCCAGCATCGCTCCGTGTTCACCAGTCCAGCATCGCTCCGTGTTCACGAGTCCAGCATCGCTCCGTGTTCACGAGTCCAGCATCGCTCCTTGTTCACCAGTCCAGCATCGCTCCTTGTTCACGAGTCCAGCATCGCTCCGTGTTCACGAGTCCAGCATCGCTCCATGTTCACGAGTCCAGCATCGCTCCATGTTCACGAGTCCAGCATCGCTCCGTGTTCACGAGTCCAGCATCGCTCCGTGTTCACGAGTCCAGCATCGCTCCTTGTTCACGTGTCCAGCATCGCTCCTTGTTCACGAGTCCAGCATCGCTCCTTGTTCACGAGTCCAGCATCGCTCCTCGTTCACGAGTCCAGCATCGCTCCGTGTTCACGAGTCCAGCATCGCTCCGTGTTCACGAGTCCAGCATCGCTCCTTGTTCACGTGTCCAGCATCGCTCCTTGTTCACGAGTCCAGCATCGCTCCTTGTTCACGAGTCCAGCATCGCTCCTTGTTCACGAGTCCAGCATCGCTCCTTGTTCACCAGTCCAGCATCGCTCCGTGTTCACGAGTCCAGCATCGCTCCTTGTTCACGTGTCCAGCATCGCTCCTTGTTCACGAGTCCAGCATCGCTCCTTGTTCACGTGTCCAGCATCGCTCCTTGTTCACGAGTCCAGCATCGCTCCTTGTTCACGAGTCCAGCATCGCTCCTTGTTCACGAGTCCAGCATCGCTCCGTGTTCACGAGTCCAGCATCCTTCCGTGTTCACGAGTCCAACATCACTCCGTGTTCACGAGTCCAGCATCGCTCCGTGTTCACGAGTCCAGCATCGCTCCTTGTTCACGAGTCCAGCATCGCTCCTTGTTCACGAGTCCAGCATCGCTCCGTGTTCACGAGTCCAGCATCGCTCCTTGTTCACGAGTCCAGCATCGCTCCTTGTTCACGTGTCCAGCATCGCTCCTTGTTCACGAGTCCAGCATCGCTCCTTGTTCACGAGTCCAGCATCGCTCCGTGTTCCCGAGTCCAGCATCGATCCGTGTTCACCAGTCCAGCATCGCTCCGTGTTCACGAGTCCAGCATCGCTCCGTGTTCCCGAGTCCAGCATCGCTCCTTGTTCACGAGTCCAGCATCGCTCCGTGTTCACGAGTCCAGCATCGCTCCGTGTTCACGAGTCCAGCATCGCTCCGTGTTCACGAGTCCAGCATCGCTCCGTGTTCACGAGTCCAGCATCGCTCCGTGTTCACGAGTCCAGCATCGCTCCTTGTTCACGTGTCCAGCATCGCTCCTTGTTCACCAGTCCAGCATCGCTCCGTGTTCACGAGTCCAGCATCGCTCCGTGTTCACGAGTCCAGCATCGCTCCTTGTTCACGAGTCCAACATCACTCCGTGTTCACGAGTCCAGCATCGCTCCTTGTTCACGAGTCCAGCATCGCTCCTTGTTCACGAGTCCAGCATCGCTCCTTGTTCACGAGTCCAGCATCGCTCCTTGTTCACCAGTCCAGCATCGCTCCTTGTTCACGAGTCCAGCATCGCTCCTTGTTCACGTGTCCAGCATCGCTCCATGTTCACGAGTCCAGCATCGCTCCGTGTTCACGAGCCCAGCATCGCTCCGTGTTCACCAGTCCAGCATCGCTCCTTGTTCACCAGTCCAGCATCGCTCCTTGTTCACCAGTCCAGCATCGCTCCGTGTTCACGAGTCCAGCATCGCTCCTTGTTCACGAGTCCAGCATCGCTCCTTGTTCACGTGTCCAGCATCGCTCCTTGTTCACGAGTCCAGCATCGCTCCTTGTTCACGAGTCCAGCATCGCTCCGTGTTCCCGAGTCCAGCATCGATCCGTGTTCACCAGTCCAGCATCGCTCCGTGTTCACGAGTCCAGCATCGCTCCGTGTTCCCGAGTCCAGCATCGCTCCTTGTTCACGAGTCCAGCATCGCTCCGTGTTCACGAGTCCAGCATCGCTCCGTGTTCACGAGTCCAGCATCGCTCCGTGTTCACGAGTCCAGCATCGCTCCGTGTTCACGAGTCCAGCATCGCTCCGTGTTCACGAGTCCAGCATCGCTCCTTGTTCACGTGTCCAGCATCGCTCCTTGTTCACCAGTCCAGCATCGCTCCGTGTTCACGAGTCCAGCATCGCTCCGTGTTCACGAGTCCAGCATCGCTCCTTGTTCACGAGTCCAACATCACTCCGTGTTCACGAGTCCAGCATCGCTCCTTGTTCACGAGTCCAGCATCGCTCCTTGTTCACGAGTCCAGCATCGCTCCTTGTTCACGAGTCCAGCATCGCTCCTTGTTCACCAGTCCAGCATCGCTCCTTGTTCACGAGTCCAGCATCGCTCCTTGTTCACGTGTCCAGCATCGCTCCATGTTCACGAGTCCAGCATCGCTCCGTGTTCACGAGCCCAGCATCGCTCCGTGTTCACCAGTCCAGCATCGCTCCTTGTTCACCAGTCCAGCATCGCTCCTTGTTCACCAGTCCAGCATCGCTCCGTGTTCACGAGTCCAGCATCGCTCCTTGTTCACGAGTCCAGCATCGCTCCGTGTTCATGAGTCCAGCATCCTTCCGTGTTCACGAGTCCAACATCACTCCGTGTTCACGAGTCCAGCATCGCTCCGTGTTCACGAGTCCAGCATCGCTCCTTGTTCACGAGTCCAGCATCGCTCCTTGTTCACGAGTCCAGCATCGCTCCTTGTTCACCAGTCCAGCATCGCTCCTTGTTCACGAGTCTAGCATCGCTCCTTGTTCACGTGTCCAGCATCGCTCCTTGTTCACGAGTCCAGCATCGCTCCTTGTTCACGAGTCCAGCATCGCTCCTTGTTCACCATTCCAGCATCGCTCCGTGTTCACCAGTCCAGCATCGCTCCGTGTTCACCAGTCCAGCATCGCTCCGTGTTCACGAGTCCAGCATCGCTCCGTGTTCACGAGTCCAGCATCGCTCCGTGTTCACGAGTCCAGCATCGCTCCGTGTTCACGAGTCCAGCATCGCTCCGTGTTCACGAGTCCAGCATCGCTCCGTGTTCACGAGTGCAGCATCGCTCCTTGTTCACGTGTCCAGCATCGCTCCTTGTTCACCAGTCCAGCATCGCTCCGTGTTCACGAGTCCAGCATCGCTCCGTGTTCACGAGTCCAGCATCGCTCCTTGTTCACGAGTCCAACATCACTCCGTGTTCACGAGTCCAGCATCGCTCCTTGTTCACGAGTCCAGCATCGCTCCTTGTTCACGAGTCCAGCATCGCTCCTTGTTCACGAGTCCAGCATCGCTCCTTGTTCACCAGTCCAGCATCGCTCCTTGTTCACGAGTCCAGCATCGCTCCTTGTTCACGTGTCCAGCATCGCTCCATGTTCACGAGTCCAGCATCGCTCCGTGTTCACGAGCCCAGCATCGCTCCGTGTTCACCAGTCCAGCATCGCTCCTTGTTCACCAGTCCAGCATCGCTCCTTGTTCACCAGTCCAGCATCGCTCCGTGTTCACGAGTCCAGCATCGCTCCTTGTTCACGAGTCCAGCATCGCTCCGTGTTCATGAGTCCAGCATCCTTCCGTGTTCACGAGTCCAACATCACTCCGTGTTCACGAGTCCAGCATCGCTCCGTGTTCACGAGTCCAGCATCGCTCCTTGTTCACGAGTCCAGCATCGCTCCTTGTTCACGAGTCCAGCATCGCTCCTTGTTCACCAGTCCAGCATCGCTCCTTGTTCACGAGTCTAGCATCGCTCCTTGTTCACGTGTCCAGCATCGCTCCTTGTTCACGAGTCCAGCATCGCTCCTTGTTCACGAGTCCAGCATCGCTCCTTGTTCACCATTCCAGCATCGCTCCGTGTTCACCAGTCCAGCATCGCTCCGTGTTCACCAGTCCAGCATCGCTCCGTGTTCACGAGTCCAGCATCGCTCCGTGTTCACGAGTCCAGCATCGCTCCTTGTTCACCAGTCCAGCATCGCTCCTTGTTCACGAGTCCAGCATCGCTCCGTGTTCACGAGTCCAGCATCGCTCCATGTTCACGAGTCCAGCATCGCTCCATGTTCACGAGTCCAGCATCGCTCCGTGTTCACGAGTCCAGCATCGCTCCGTGTTCACGAGTCCAGCATCGCTCCTTGTTCACGTGTCCAGCATCGCTCCTTGTTCACGAGTCCAGCATCGCTCCTTGTTCACGAGTCCAGCATCGCTCCTCGTTCACGAGTCCAGCATCGCTCCGTGTTCACGAGTCCAGCATCGCTCCGTGTTCACGAGTCCAGCATCGCTCCTTGTTCACGTGTCCAGCATCGCTCCTTGTTCACGAGTCCAGCATCGCTCCTTGTTCACGAGTCCAGCATCGCTCCTTGTTCACGAGTCCAGCATCGCTCCTTGTTCACCAGTCCAGCATCGCTCCGTGTTCACGAGTCCAGCATCGCTCCTTGTTCACGAGTCCAGCATCGCTCCATGTTCACGAGTCCAGCATCGCTCCTTGTTCACGAGTCCAGCATCGCTCCTTGTTCACCAGTCCAGCATCGCTCCTTGTTCACGAGTCCAGCATCGCTCCTTGTTCACGTGTCCAGCATCGCTCCATGTTCACGAGTCCAGCATCGCTCCGTGTTCACGAGCCCAGCATCGCTCCGTGTTCACCAGTCCAGCATCGCTCCTTGTTCACCAGTCCAGCATCGCTCCTTGTTCACAAGTCCAGCATCGCTCCGTGTTCACGAGTCCAGCATCGCTCCTTGTTCACGAGTCCAGCATCGCTCCGTGTTCACGAGTCCAGCATCCTTCCGTGTTCACGAGTCCAACATCACTCCGTGTTCACGAGTCCAGCATCGCTCCGTGTTCACGAGTCCAGCATCGCTCCTTGTTCACGAGTCCAGCATCGCTCCTTGTTCACGAGTCCAGCATCGCTCCGTGTTCACGAGTCCAGCATCGCTCCTTGTTCACGAGTCCAGCATCGCTCCTTGTTCACGTGTCCAGCATCGCTCCTTGTTCACGAGTCCAGCATCGCTCCTTGTTCACGAGTCCAGCATCGCTCCGTGTTCCCGAGTCCAGCATCGATCCGTGTTCACCAGTCCAGCATCGCTCCGTGTTCACGAGTCCAGCATCGCTCCGTGTTCCCGAGTCCAGCATCGCTCCTTGTTCACGAGTCCAGCATCGCTCCGTGTTCACGAGTCCAGCATCGCTCCGTGTTCACGAGTCCAGCATCGCTCCGTGTTCACGAGTCCAGCATCGCTCCGTGTTCACGAGTCCAGCATCGCTCCGTGTTCACGAGTCCAGCATCGCTCCTTGTTCACGTGTCCAGCATCGCTCCTTGTTCACCAGTCCAGCATCGCTCCGTGTTCACGAGTCCAGCATCGCTCCGTGTTCACGAGTCCAGCATCGCTCCTTGTTCACGAGTCCAACATCGCTCCGTGTTCACGAGTCCAGCATCGCTCCTTGTTCACGAGTCCAGCATCGCTCCTTGTTCACGAGTCCAGCATCGCTCCTTGTTCACGAGTCCAGCATCGCTCCTTGTTCACCAGTCCAGCATCGCTCCTTGTTCACGAGTCCAGCATCGCTCCTTGTTCACGTGTCCAGCATCGCTCCATGTTCACGAGTCCAGCATCGCTCCGTGTTCACGAGCCCAGCATCGCTCCGTGTTCACCAGTCCAGCATCGCTCCTTGTTCACCAGTCCAGCATCGCTCCTTGTTCACCAGTCCAGCATCGCTCCGTGTTCACGAGTCCAGCATCGCTCCTTGTTCACGAGTCCAGCATCGCTCCGTGTTCATGAGTCCAGCATCCTTCCGTGTTCACGAGTCCAACATCACTCCGTGTTCACGAGTCCAGCATCGCTCCGTGTTCACGAGTCCAGCATCGCTCCTTGTTCACGAGTCCAGCATCGCTCCTTGTTCACGAGTCCAGCATCGCTCCTTGTTCACCAGTCCAGCATCGCTCCTTGTTCACGAGTCTAGCATCGCTCCTTGTTCACGTGTCCAGCATCGCTCCTTGTTCACGAGTCCAGCATCGCTCCTTGTTCACGAGTCCAGCATCGCTCCTTGTTCACCATTCCAGCATCGCTCCGTGTTCACCAGTCCAGCATCGCTCCGTGTTCACCAGTCCAGCATCGCTCCGTGTTCACGAGTCCAGCATCGCTCCGTGTTCACGAGTCCAGCATCGCTCCATGTTCACGAGTCCAGCATCGCTCCGTGTTCACGAGTCCAGCATCGCTCCGTGTTCACGAGTCCAGCATCGCTCCGTGTTCACGAGTGCAGCATCGCTCCTTGTTCACGTGTCCAGCATCGCTCCTTGTTCACCAGTCCAGCATCGCTCCGTGTTCACGAGTCCAGCATCGCTCCGTGTTCACGAGTCCAGCATCGCTCCTTGTTCACGAGTCCAACATCACTCCGTGTTCACGAGTCCAGCATCGCTCCTTGTTCACGAGTCCAGCATCGCTCCTTGTTCACGAGTCCAGCATCGCTCCTTGTTCACGAGTCCAGCATCGCTCCTTGTTCACCAGTCCAGCATCGCTCCTTGTTCACGAGTCCAGCATCGCTCCTTGTTCACGTGTCCAGCATCGCTCCATGTTCACGAGTCCAGCATCGCTCCGTGTTCACGAGCCCAGCATCGCTCCGTGTTCACCAGTCCAGCATCGCTCCTTGTTCACCAGTCCAGCATCGCTCCTTGTTCACCAGTCCAGCATCGCTCCGTGTTCACGAGTCCAGCATCGCTCCTTGTTCACGAGTCCAGCATCGCTCCGTGTTCATGAGTCCAGCATCCTTCCGTGTTCACGAGTCCAACATCACTCCGTGTTCACGAGTCCAGCATCGCTCCGTGTTCACGAGTCCAGCATCGCTCCTTGTTCACGAGTCCAGCATCGCTCCTTGTTCACGAGTCCAGCATCGCTCCTTGTTCACCAGTCCAGCATCGCTCCTTGTTCACGAGTCTAGCATCGCTCCTTGTTCACGTGTCCAGCATCGCTCCTTGTTCACGAGTCCAGCATCGCTCCTTGTTCACGAGTCCAGCATCGCTCCTTGTTCACCATTCCAGCATCGCTCCGTGTTCACCAGTCCAGCATCGCTCCGTGTTCACCAGTCCAGCATCGCTCCGTGTTCACGAGTCCAGCATCGCTCCGTGTTCACGAGTCCAGCATCGCTCCTTGTTCACCAGTCCAGCATCGCTCCTTGTTCACGAGTCCAGCATCGCTCCGTGTTCACGAGTCCAGCATCGCTCCATGTTCACGAGTCCAGCATCGCTCCATGTTCACGAGTCCAGCATCGCTCCGTGTTCACGAGTCCAGCATCGCTCCGTGTTCACGAGTCCAGCATCGCTCCTTGTTCACGTGTCCAGCATCGCTCCTTGTTCACGAGTCCAGCATCGCTCCTTGTTCACGAGTCCAGCATCGCTCCTCGTTCACGAGTCCAGCATCGCTCCGTGTTCACGAGTCCAGCATCGCTCCGTGTTCACGAGTCCAGCATCGCTCCTTGTTCACGTGTCCAGCATCGCTCCTTGTTCACGAGTCCAGCATCGCTCCTTGTTCACGAGTCCAGCATCGCTCCTTGTTCACGAGTCCAGCATCGCTCCTTGTTCACGAGTCCAGCATCGCTCCTTGTTCACGTGTCCAGCATCGCTCCTTGTTCACGAGTCCAGCATCGCTCCTTGTTCACGAGTCCAGCATCGCTCCGTGTTCCCGAGTCCAGCATCGATCCGTGTTCACCAGTCCAGCATCGCTCCGTGTTCACGAGTCCAGCATCGCTCCGTGTTCCCGAGTCCAGCATCGCTCCTTGTTCACGAGTCCAGCATCGCTCCGTGTTCACGAGTCCAGCATCGCTCCTTGTTCACGAGTCCAGCATCGCTCCTTGTTCACGAGTCCAGCATCGCTCCTTGTTCACGAGTCCAGCATCGCTCCTTGTTCACGTGTCCAGCATCGCTCCTTGTTCACGAGTCCAGCATCGCTCCTTGTTCACGAGTCCAGCATCGCTCCGTGTTCCCGAGTCCAGCATCGATCCGTGTTCACCAGTCCAGCATCGCTCCGTGTTCACGAGTCCAGCATTGCTCCGTGTTCCCGAGTCCAGCATCGCTCCTTGTTCACGAGTCCAGCATCGCTCCGTGTTCACGAGTCCAGCATCGCTCCGTGTTCACGAGTCCAGCATCGCTCCGTGTTCACGAGTCCAGCATCGCTCCGTGTTCACGAGTCCAGCATCGCTCCGTGTTCACGAGTCCAGCATCGCTCCTTGTTCACGTGTCCAGCATCGCTCCTTGTTCACCAGTCCAGCATCGCTCCGTGTTCACGAGTCCAGCATCGCTCCGTGTTCACGAGTCCAGCATCGCTCCTTGTTCACGAGTCCAACATCACTCCGTGTTCACGAGTCCAGCATCGCTCCTTGTTCACGAGTCCAGCATCGCTCCTTGTTCACGAGTCCAGCATCGCTCCTTGTTCACGAGTCCAGCATCGCTCCTTGTTCACCAGTCCAGCATCGCTCCTTGTTCACGAGTCCAGCATCGCTCCTTGTTCACGTGTCCAGCATCGCTCCATGTTCACGAGTCCAGCATCGCTCCGTGTTCACGAGCCCAGCATCGCTCCGTGTTCACCAGTCCAGCATCGCTCCTTGTTCACCAGTCCAGCATCGCTCCTTGTTCACCAGTCCAGCATCGCTCCGTGTTCACGAGTCCAGCATCGCTCCTTGTTCACGAGTCCAGCATCGCTCCGTGTTCATGAGTCCAGCATCCTTCCGTGTTCACGAGTCCAACATCACTCCGTGTTCACGAGTCCAGCATCGCTCCGTGTTCACGAGTCCAGCATCGCTCCTTGTTCACGAGTCCAGCATCGCTCCTTGTTCACGAGTCCAGCATCGCTCCTTGTTCACCAGTCCAGCATCGCTCCTTGTTCACGAGTCTAGCATCGCTCCTTGTTCACGTGTCCAGCATCGCTCCTTGTTCACGAGTCCAGCATCGCTCCTTGTTCACGAGTCCAGCATCGCTCCTTGTTCACCATTCCAGCATCGCTCCGTGTTCACCAGTCCAGCATCGCTCCGTGTTCACCAGTCCAGCATCGCTCCGTGTTCACGAGTCCAGCATCGCTCCGTGTTCACGAGTCCAGCATCGCTCCGTGTTCACGAGTCCAGCATCGCTCCGTGTTCACGAGTCCAGCATCGCTCCGTGTTCACGAGTCCAGCATCGCTCCGTGTTCACGAGTGCAGCATCGCTCCTTGTTCACGTGTCCAGCATCGCTCCTTGTTCACCAGTCCAGCATCGCTCCGTGTTCACGAGTCCAGCATCGCTCCGTGTTCACGAGTCCAGCATCGCTCCTTGTTCACGAGTCCAACATCACTCCGTGTTCACGAGTCCAGCATCGCTCCTTGTTCACGAGTCCAGCATCGCTCCTTGTTCACGAGTCCAGCATCGCTCCTTGTTCACGAGTCCAGCATCGCTCCTTGTTCACCAGTCCAGCATCGCTCCTTGTTCACGAGTCCAGCATCGCTCCTTGTTCACGTGTCCAGCATCGCTCCATGTTCACGAGTCCAGCATCGCTCCGTGTTCACGAGCCCAGCATCGCTCCGTGTTCACCAGTCCAGCATCGCTCCTTGTTCACCAGTCCAGCATCGCTCCTTGTTCACCAGTCCAGCATCGCTCCGTGTTCACGAGTCCAGCATCGCTCCTTGTTCACGAGTCCAGCATCGCTCCGTGTTCATGAGTCCAGCATCCTTCCGTGTTCACGAGTCCAACATCACTCCGTGTTCACGAGTCCAGCATCGCTCCGTGTTCACGAGTCCAGCATCGCTCCTTGTTCACGAGTCCAGCATCGCTCCTTGTTCACGAGTCCAGCATCGCTCCTTGTTCACCAGTCCAGCATCGCTCCTTGTTCACGAGTCTAGCATCGCTCCTTGTTCACGTGTCCAGCATCGCTCCTTGTTCACGAGTCCAGCATCGCTCCTTGTTCACGAGTCCAGCATCGCTCCTTGTTCACCATTCCAGCATCGCTCCGTGTTCACCAGTCCAGCATCGCTCCGTGTTCACCAGTCCAGCATCGCTCCGTGTTCACCAGTCCAGCATCGCTCCGTGTTCACGAGTCCAGCATCGCTCCTTGTTCACCAGTCCAGCATCGCTCCTTGTTCACGAGTCCAGCATCGCTCCGTGTTCACGAGTCCAGCATCGCTCCATGTTCACGAGTCCAGCATCGCTCCATGTTCACGAGTCCAGCATCGCTCCGTGTTCACGAGTCCAGCATCGCTCCGTGTTCACGAGTCCAGCATCGCTCCTTGTTCACGTGTCCAGCATCGCTCCTTGTTCACGAGTCCAGCATCGCTCCTTGTTCACGAGTCCAGCATCGCTCCTCGTTCACGAGTCCAGCATCGCTCCGTGTTCACGAGTCCAGCATCGCTCCGTGTTCACGAGTCCAGCATCGCTCCTTGTTCACGTGTCCAGCATCGCTCCTTGTTCACGAGTCCAGCATCGCTCCTTGTTCACGAGTCCAGCATCGCTCCTTGTTCACGAGTCCAGCATCGCTCCTTGTTCACCAGTCCAGCATCGCTCCGTGTTCACGAGTCCAGCATCGCTCCGTGTTCACGAGTCCAGCATCGCTCCTTGTTCACGAGTCCAGCATCGCTCCATGTTCACGAGTCCAGCATCGCTCCTTGTTCACGAGTCCAGCATCGCTCCTTGTTCACCAGTCCAGCATCGCTCCTTGTTCACGAGTCCAGCATCGCTCCGTGTTCACGAGTCCAGCATCGCTCCGTGTTCAGGAGTCCAGCATCGCTCCGTGTTCACGAGTCCAGCATCGCTCCTTGTTCACGTGTCCAGCATCGCTCCTTGTTCACCAGTCCAGCATCGCTCCGTGTTCACGAGTCCAGCATCGCTCCTTGTTCACGAGTCTAGCATCGCTCCTTGTTCACGTGTCCAGCATCGCTCCTTGTTCACGAGTCCAGCATCGCTCCTTGTTCACCAGTCCAGCATCGCTCCGTGTTCACCAGTCCAGCATCGCTCCGTGTTCACGAGTCCAGCATCGCTCCGTGTTCACGAGTCCAGCATCGCTCCTTGTTCACCAGTCCAGCATCGCTCCTTGTTCACGAGTCCAGCATCGCTCCGTGTGCACGAGTCCAGCATCGCTCCGTGTTCACGAGTCCAGCATCGCTCCATGTTCACGAGTCCAGCATCGCTCCGTGTTCACGAGTCCAGCATCGCTCCTTGTTCACGAGTCCAGCATCGCTCCTTGTTCACGAGTCCAGCATCGCTCCATGTTCACGAGTCCAGCATCGCTCCGTGTTCACGAGTCCAGCATCGCTCCTTGTTCACGAGTCCAGCATCGCTCCTTGTTCACGTGTCCAGCATCGCTCCTTGTTCACGAGTCCAGCATCGCTCCTTGTTCACGAGTCCAGCATCGCTCCGTGTTCACGAGTCCAGCATCGCTCCTTGTTCACGAGTCCAGCTTCGCTCCTTGTTCACGAGTCCAGCATCGCTCCGTGTTCACGAGTCCAGCATCGCTCCTTGTTCACGAGTCCAGCATCGCTCCGTGTTCACGAGTCCAGCATCGCTCCATGTTCACGAGTCCAGCATCGCTTCATGTTCACCAGTCCAGCATCGCTCCGTGTTCAGGAGTCCAGCATCGCTCCTTGTTCACCAGTCCAGCATCGCTCCTTGTTCACCAGTCCAGCATCGCTCCGTGTTCACGAGTCCAGCATCGCTCCTTGTTCACGAGTCCAGCATCGCTCCTTGTTCACCAGTCCAGCATCGCTCCTTGTTCACGAGTCCAGCATCGCTCCATGTTCACGAGTCCAGCATCGCTCCGTGTTCACGAGTCCAGCATCGCTCCTTGTTCACGAGTCCAGCATCGATCCGTGTTCACGAGTCCAGCATCGCTCCGTGTTCACGAGTCCAGCATCGCTCCTTGTTCACGAGTCCAGCATCGCTCCTTGTTCACGAGTCCAGCATCGCTCCATGTTCACGAGTCCAGCATCGCTCCATGTTCACGAGTCCAGCATCGCTCCTTGTTCACGAGTCCAGCATCGATCCGTGTTCACGAGTCCAGCATCGCTCCTTGTTCACGAGTCCAGCATCGCTCCTTGTTCACGAGTCCAGCATCGCTCCTTGTTCACGAGTCCAGCATCGCTCCATGTTCACGAGTCCAGCATCGCTCCATGTTCACGAGTCCAGCATCGCTCCGTGTTCACGAGTCCAGCATCGCTCCGTGTTCACGAGTCCAGCATCGCTCCGTGTTCACGAGTCCAGCATCGCTCCGTGTTCACGAGTCCAGCATCGCTCCTTGTTCACGAGTCCAGCATCGCTCCTTGTTCACGAGTCCAGCATCGCTCCGTGTTCACGAGTCCAGCATCGATCCGTGTTCACGAGTCCAGCATCGCTCCTTGTTCACGAGTCCAGCATCGCTCCTTGTTCACCAGTCCAGCATCGCTCCTTGTTCACGAGTCCAGCATCGCTCCTTGTTCACGTGTCCAGCATCGCTCCATGTTCACGAGTCCAGCATCGCTCCGTGTTCACGAGCCCCGCATCGCTCCGTGTTCACCAGTCCAGCATCGCTCCTTGTTCACGAGCCCAGCATCGCTCCGTGTTCACCAGTCCAGCATCGCTCCTTGTTCACCAGTCCAGCATCGCTCCATGTTCACGAGTCCAGCATCGCTCCTTGTTCACCAGTCCAGCATCGCTCCGTGTTCACGAGTCCAGCATCGCTCCTTGTTCACGAGTCCAGCATCGCTCCTTGTTCTCGTGTCCAGCATCGCTCCTTGTTTACGAGTCCAGCATCGCTCCTTGTTCACGAGTCCAGCATCGCTCCTTGTTCACGAGTCCAGCATTGCTCCGTGTTCACCAGTCCAGCATCACTCCTTGTTCACGAGTCCAGCATCGCTCCTTGTTCACCAGTCCAGCATCGCTCCTTGTTCACGAGTCCAGCATCGCTCCTTGTTCACGAGTCCAGCATCGCTCCTTGTTCACGAGTCCAGCATCGCTCCTTGTTCACGAGTCCAGCATCGCTCCTTGTTCACGAGTCCAGCATCGCTCCTTGTTCACGAGTCTAGCATCGCTCCTTGTTCACGAGTCCAGCTTCGCTCCTTGTTCACGAGTCCAGCATTGCTCCGTGTTCACCAGTCCAGCATCACTCCTTGTTCACGAGTCCAGCATCGCTCCTTGTTCACCAGTCCAGCATCGCTCCTTGTTCACGAGTCCAGCATCGCTCCTTGTTCACGAGTCCAGCATCGCTCCTTGTTCACGAGTCCAGCATCGCTCCTTGTTCACGAGTCCAGCATCGCTCCTTGTTCACGAGTCCAGCATCGCTCCTTGTTCACGAGTCTAGCATCGCTCCTTGTTCACGAGTCCAGCTTCGCTCCTTGTTCACGAGTCCAGCATCGCTCCGTGTTCACGAGTCCAGCATCGCTCCTTGTTCACGAGTCCAGCATCGCTCCGTGTTCACGAGTCCAGCATCGCTCCGTGTTCACGAGTCCAGCATCGCTCCATGTTCACCAGTCCAGCATCGCTCCGTGTTCAGGAGTCCAGCATCGCTCCTTGTTCACCAGTCCAGCATCGCTCCTTGTTCACCAGTCCAGCATCACTCCATGTTCACGAGTCCAGCATCGCTCCTTGTTCACGAGTCCAGCATCGCTCCTTGTTCACCAGTCCAGCATCGCTCCTTTTTCACGAGTCCAGCATCGCTCCATGTTCACGAGTCCAGCATCGCTCCGTGTTCACGAGTCCAGCATCGCTCCTTGTTCACGAGTCCAGCATCGATCCGTGTTCACGAGTCCAGCATCGCTCCTTGTTCACGAGTCCAGCATCGCTCCTTGTTCACGAGTCCAGCATCGCTCCTTGTTCACGAGTCCAGCATCGCTCCATGTTCACGAGTCCAGCATCGCTCCGTGTTCACGAGTCCAGCATCGCTCCGTGTTCACGAGTCCAGCATCGCTCCTTGTTCACGAGTCCAGCATCGCTCCTTGTTCACCAGTCCAGCATCGCTCCTTGTTCACGAGTCCAGCATCGCTCCTTGTTCACGAGTCCAGCATCGCTCCTTGTTCACCAGTCCAGCATCGCTCCTTGTTCACGAGTCCAGCATCGCTCCTTGTTCACGTGTCCAGCATCGCTCCATGTTCACGAGTCCAGCATCGCTCCGTGTTCACGAGCCCAGCATCGCTCCGTGTTCACCAGTCCAGCATCGCTCCTTGTTCACGAGCCCAGCATCGCTCCGTGTTCACCAGTCCAGCATCGCTCCTTGTTCACCAGTCCAGCATCGCTCCATGTTCACGAGTCCAGCATCGCTCCTTGTTCACGAGTCCAGCATCGCTCCGTGTTCACGAGTCCAGCATCCTTCCGTGTTTACGAGTCCAACATCACTCCGTGCTCACGAGTCCAGCATCGCTCCGTGTTCACGAGTCCAGCATCGCTCCTTGTTCACGAGTCCAGCATCGCTCCGTGTTCACGAGTCCAGCATCGCTCCATGTTCACGAGTCCAGCATCGCTCCATGTTCACCAGTCCAGCATCGCTCCGTGTTCAGGAGTCCAGCATCGCTCCTTGTTCACCAGTCCAGCATCGCTCCTTGTTCACCAGTCCAGCATCACTCCGTGTTCACGAGTCCAGCATCGCTCCTTGTTCACGCGTCCAGCATCGCTCCTTGTTCACCAGTCCAGCATCGCTCCTTGTTCACGAGTCCAGCATCGCTCCATGTTCACGAGTCCAGCATTGCTCCATGTTCACGAGTCCAGCATCGCTCCTTGTTCACGAGTCCAGCATCGCTCCTTGTTCATGAGTCCAGCATCGCTCCGTGTTCACCAGTCCAGCATCGCTCCTTGTTCACGTGTCCAGCATCGCTCCGTGTTCACGAGTCCAGCATCGCTCCGTGTTCACGAGTCCAGCATCGCTCCTTGTTCACGAGTCCAGCATCGCTCCTTGTTCACGAGTCCAGCATCGCTCCATGTTCACGAGTCCAGCATCGCTCCATGTTCACGAGTCCAGCATCATTCCGTGTTCACGAGTCCAGCATCGCTCCATGTTCACCAGTCCAGCATCGCTCCTTGTTCACGTGTCCAGCATCGCTCCTTGTTCACGTGTCCAGCATCGCTCCATGTTCACGAGTCCAGCATCGCTCCATGTTCACGAGTCCAGCATCGCTCCATGTTCACCAGTCCAGCATCGCTCCGTGTTCACGAGTCCAGCATCATTCCGTGTTCACGAGTCCAACATCACTCCGTGTTCACGAGTCCAGCATCACTCGATTCCTTCAAGCCTGACGTTCAGTGCCTGGCATGGCTGGGTGTTCTCAAGTCCTGTATTGCTCAGAGGTTTTGAGTTCAATGTCACTCACTTTCCTTGAGTTTGGTGTCATTCAGTGTTATCAGGTACGTAGGAACGCAGGAATTGCTAGACTGAAAATGTCTATGGTCCATCTAGCTCACCTTCTACCATCCTGGTAAATGCATGATGCAACAATAATGGAGTTATTGACTAATCATAGCAATCAATCTCTTTCAATGCGTCTACAACAGATCCAGACATGAGGTGAGAAAACCCCCAGTGGTGGAGAGCTTTGGGAACCTGCGGTCCAAAGTCACCTGTTCCTCCCAAGCCCGCTACACTCACCCATATCACTTGATGAAGACACAAACCAAGTAACAGAATTACTTCATTTTACCTCGTTGTTTGAGCTTAGTTGATCAGAGTTCTTGAATCAATCACTTTTCTTGAGTCTGCCATAGCTTGATGTTGATGAGCCTGGTGTTACTCAATGTTCTCAAGAACAGCATTGCCGTGTGATCTCGAGTATTCCTGAGGATATCATCACTCAGATGTATTTTTGAATTTTTGGAGACAGCTGTTGAACGTGGCCCGTTCTGTTTTGTTGCCTCTGCTGTTGACAGCAGAGCATGGATCCAAACCTGGAGGCAGAGATAATTCTTGTCCTTGTTTAATTCAGGCTGCCCTTCAGGTCGGGGGTCACGGGGAGCGGCTCCACCAGTGCCGAGAGGTGATTCTCACCACTTACAAGACAATTCCCATGCAGGTAGATGGGGAGCCATGCCGGCTGAGCCCATCGGTCATTCGAATCTCACTGAGGAACCAGGCCAACATGGTGCAGAAGTGCAAGCGGAGGACCTCCATGCCATTACTGAATGAGTGAGTGGTTTGCTTTCTGCTTCACATTAAAGGGTGTGTTGTTTTTGTATCTTCACACACTTCCCCTGGAAAGTGGTGTGACATTTCAATTGGCTGGTACAACTAAAGGTGCTGAGAATCTGCAACTCGTACCAGGGGTCAGAAGAGCAAACTTCACTAAAATGGCAGACAATTTGGAACGGGTAAATTGGCTAAACCTCCTGGGTGGTGAGGAGACCGTGGAATACAAATGGAAGTTTTTAAGAACAAGATAAAAAATGTGAAGACAAATGTGTACCCAAAGTCAAAAGAAGGGAATGTGATAAGAAAAAGTCAAGGTAGCTGACTGGTTATGTACAAAGACAGATAAGATGTAAACAGAAATTTTTCTATAAATTAAAGACATCAATATTCAACTAAACAGAGCTGAGTACAAGGAGCAGGTAAAGAAAAGAAAGGCTGCTGTTAGATCAGCGAAAAGGATAATGGAAAAGAGGATTGTAGACATTTGTGGAAGTAATGGGGAAAGCTTTTCAGTTATGTGAAGAGTCAGAGAACTGTCAAAGACTGTATTGGGCCATTGAAGAATGTTCAAGGACAGGTTATAAAGGATTCACTGGTATGGCAGAAATATTAAATGTGTGCTTTGAATTGGTCTTCACTCTTGAAGATGATGCTCGACTATTCAAATTGAATGATTTAAATAAAACTAGTAGTGTTAAATTAGATGAGCATATTGTTTTAAAAAGAATTAAGAACTTGAAAATAGATAGAGGAGCGGGCCAGATGATATCCACCCGAGGGTCCACGAGGAGATGGGACACGTGCTGAGCGAGCCCCTAGCCCATATTTTTAACAGGCTGCCGGCTCAAGCGGTGGATGTCGACTCACTGAATTCCTTCAAGCGAGAGCTGAACCTGTTTCTGGTTGAGGCAGAGATCACCTCTTACAAATGGTAGGTACTTCAGGGAATTATCAGGGCCAAAGTGATCTCCTGGACTAGTTTCGGTCGGAGAGGAATTACCCAGATTTTTTGGCCTGGGTTTGTATCTCTTTTCTCGCCTCTCCCAGCAGATGACATGGATTTCGGGTGGGGTGAGGAGTGTATATATTGTGGTGCACAGGGACTCGCAGGTGTGTGGGACAGGCTGGGTGGACCAGAGGGTCTTTTCCCGTCTGTCATTGTTCGTATGTTTGTAAGTAGTGGAAGGATTCCGAGGCTGATTAATAGTCTGACAGGCCACAACATGAACGTTCTTTCCATGGGCATAACCCATCTTTATACCAGCCAATAGGGGGGCTAGTCCTCCAAGGCAGGAGGGTTTTATGGGCGCCCACAATCCATACATGAGGCGGGGCACCCACACCCACCGGATACCTATCCAGAATTCGGAGCTGGAGCTCCGGTCTCCATTCACCAGGAATGTCCGGAGCGGGGTTCGAACCCTGTACCCTCCGACTCAGAGGTGGGAATGATCCCACTGAGCCAAAGGCTTGCTCTTCCGTCATTTCTGTTAATGGATAATCTTCTAGCTCGACTGTGAAGATCCCAGAAATTCTAAGAGCTGCAGGGGAGAGTATTTGGTAGGTTATTCCCGTAGGAGACCCGGCCCTATCCCGTAGGAGACCCTGCCCTTTCCCGTAGGAGACCCGGCCCTTTCCCGTAGGAGACCCGGCCCTATCCCGTAGGAGACCCTGCCCTTTCCCGTAGGAGACCCGGCCCTATCCCGTAGGAGACCCGGCCCTATCCCGTAGGAGACCCTGCCCTTTCCCGTAGGAGACCCGGCCCTTTCCCGTAGGAGACCCGGCCCTTTCCCGTAGGAGACCCTGCCCTTTCCCGTAGGAGACCCGGCCCTATCCCGTAGGAGACCCAGCCCTTTCCCGTAGGAGACCCGGCCCTTTCCCGTAGGAGACCCTGCCCTTTCCCGTAGGAGACCCGGCCCTTTCCCAAAGCAGACCCGGCCCTTTCCCATAGGAGACCCGGCCCTTTCCCAAAGGAGACCCAGCCCTTTCCCGTAGGAGACCCTGCCCTTTCCCGTAGGAGACCCGGCCCTTTCCCGTAGGAGACCCGGCCCTTTCCCGTAGGAGACCCGGCCCTTTCCCGTAGGAGACCCGGCCCTTTCCCGTAGGAGACCCGGCCCTTTCCCGTAGGAGACCCGGCCCTTTCCCGTAGGAGACTCGGCCCTTTCCCGTAGGAGACCCGGCCCTTTCCCGTAGGAGACCCGGCCCTTTCCCGTAGGAGACCCTGCCCTTTCCCGTAGGAGACCCGGCCCTTTCCCGTAGGAGACTCGGCCCTTTCCCGTAGGAGACTCGGCCCTTTCCCGTAGGAGACTCGGCCCTTTCCCGTAGGAGACCCGGCCCTTTCCCGTAGGAGACCCGGCCCTTTCCCGTAGGAGACTCGGCCCTTTCCCGTAGGAGACCCGGCCCTTTCCCTTAGGAGACCCTGCCCTTTCCCAAAGGAGACCCTGCCCTTTCCCGTAGGAGACCCGGCCCTTTCCCGTAGGAGACTCGGCCCTTTCCCGTAGGAGACCCGGCCCTTTCCCGTAGGAGACTCGGCCCTTTCCCGTAGGAGACCCGGCCCTTTCCCGTAGGAGACCCGGCCCTTTTCCGTAGGAGACCCGGCCCTTTCCCGTAGGAGACCCGGCCCTTTCCCAAAGGAGACCCAGCCCTTTCCCGTAGGAGACCCTGCCCTTTCCCGTAGGAGACCCTGCCCTTTCCCGTAGGAGACCCGGCCCTTTCCCAAAGGAGACCCAGCCCTTTCCCGTAGGAGACCCTGCCCTTTCCCGTAGGAGACCCGGCCCTTTCCCGTAGGAGACTCGGCCCTTTCCCGTAGGAGACCCGGCCCTTTTCCGTAGGAGACCCGGCCCTTTCCTGTAGGAGACCCGGCCCTTTCCCGTAGGAGACCCTGCCCTTTCCCATAGGAGACCTGGCCCTTTCCCGTAGGAGACCCTGCCCTTTCCCAAAGAAGACCCTGCCCTTTCCCGTAGGAGACCCGGCCCTTTCCCGTAGGAGACCCGGCCGTTTCCCGTAGGAGACCCGGCCCTTTCCCGTAGGAGACCCTGCCCTTTCCCGTAGGAGACCCGGCCCTTTCCCGTAGGAGACCCGGCCCTTTCCCGTAGGAGACCCTGCCCTTTCCCGTAGGAGACCCGGCCCTTTCCCGTAGGAGACCCTGCCCTTTCCCGTAGGAGACCCGGCCCTTTCCCGTAGGAGACTCGGCCCTTTCCCAAAGCAGACCCGGCCCTTTCCCATAGGAGACCCGGCCCTTTCCCAAAGGAGACCCAGCCCTTTCCCGTAGGAGACCCTGCCCTTTCCCGTAGGAGACCCGGCCCTTTCCCGTAGGAGACCCGGCCCTTTCCCGTAGGAGACCCGGCCCTTTCCCATAGGAGACCCGGCCCTTTCCCGTAGGAGACCCGGCCCTTTCCCGTAGGAGACCCGGCCCTTTCCCGTAGGAGACCCGGCCCTTTCCCGTAGGAGACCCGGCCCTTTCCCGTAGGAGACCCGGCCCTTTCCCGTAGGAGACTCGGCCCTTTCCCGTAGGAGACCCGGCCCTTTCCCGTAGGAGACCCGGCCCTTTCCCGTAGGAGACCCTGCCCTTTCCCGTAGGAGACCCGGCCCTTTCCCGTAGGAGACTCGGCCCTTTCCCGTAGGAGACTCGGCCCTTTCCCGTAGGAGACTCGGCCCTTTCCCGTAGGAGACCCGGCCCTTTCCCGTAGGAGACCCGGCCCTTTCCCGTAGGAGACTCGGCCCTTTCCCGTAGGAGACCCGGCCCTTTCCCTTAGGAGACCCTGCCCTTTCCCAAAGGAGACCCTGCCCTTTCCCGTAGGAGACCCGGCCCTTTCCCGTAGGAGACTCGGCCCTTTCCCGTAGGAGACCCGGCCCTTTCCCGTAGGAGACTCGGCCCTTTCCCGTAGGAGACCCGGCCCTTTCCCGTAGGAGACCCGGCCCTTTTCCGTAGGAGACCCGGCCCTTTCCCGTAGGAGACCCGGCCCTTTCCCAAAGGAGACCCAGCCCTTTCCCGTAGGAGACCCTGCCCTTTCCCGTAGGAGACCCTGCCCTTTCCCGTAGGAGACCCGGCCCTTTCCCAAAGGAGACCCAGCCCTTTCCCGTAGGAGACCCTGCCCTTTCCCGTAGGAGACCCGGCCCTTTCCCGTAGGAGACTCGGCCCTTTCCCGTAGGAGACCCGGCCCTTTTCCGTAGGAGACCCGGCCCTTTCCTGTAGGAGACCCGGCCCTTTCCCGTAGGAGACCCTGCCCTTTCCCATAGGAGACCTGGCCCTTTCCCGTAGGAGACCCTGCCCTTTCCCAAAGAAGACCCTGCCCTTTCCCGTAGGAGACCCGGCCCTTTCCCGTAGGAGACCCGGCCCTTTCCCGTAGGAGACCCGGCCCTTTCCCGTAGGAGACCCGGCCCTTTCCCGTAGGAGACTCGGCCCTTTCCCGTAGGAGACCCGGCCCTTTCCCGTAGGAGACCCTGCCCTTTCCCGTAGGAGACTCGGCCCTTTCCCGTAGGAGACTCGGCCCTTTCCCGTAGGAGACCGTGCCCTTTCCCATAGGAGACCCTGCCCTTTCCCGTAGGTGACCCGGCCCTTTCCCGTAGGAGACTCGGCCCTTTCCCGTAGGAGACCCGGCCCTTTCCCGTAGGAGACCCGGCCCTTTTCCGTAGGAGACCCGGCCCTTTCCCGTAGAAGACCCTGCCCTTTCCCAAAGGAGACCCAGCCCTTTCCCGTAGGAGACCCGGCCCTTTCCCGTAGAAGACCCTGCCCTTTCCCAAAGGAGACCCAGCTCTTTCCCGTAGGAGACCCTGCCCTTTCCCGTAGGAGACCCTGCCCTTTCCCGTAGGAGACCCGGCCCTTTCCCAAAGCAGACCCGGCCCTTTCCCATAGGAGACCCGGCCCTTTCCCAAAGGAGACCCAGCCCTTTCCCGTAGGAGACCCTGCCCTTTCCCGTAGGAGACCCGGCCCTTTCCCGTAGGAGACCCGGCCCTTTCCCGTAGGAGACCCGGCCCTTTCCCATAGGAGACCCGGCCCTTTCCCGTAGGAGACCCGGCCCTTTCCCGTAGGAGACCCGGCCCTTTCCCGTAGGAGACCCGGCCCTTTCCCGTAGGAGACTCGGCCCTTTCCCGTAGGAGACCCGGCCCTTTCCCGTAGGAGACCCGGCCCTTTCCCGTAGGAGACCCTGCCCTTTCCCGTAGGAGACCCGGCCCTTTCCCGTAGGAGACTCGGCCCTTTCCCGTAGGAGACTCGGCCCTTTCCCGTAGGAGACTCGGCCCTTTCCCGTAGGAGACTCGGCCCTTTCCCGTAGGAGACCCGGCCCTTTCCCGTAGGAGACCCGGCCCTTTCCCGTAGGAGACTCGGCCCTTTCCCGTAGGAGACCCGGCCCTTTCCCTTAGGAGACCCTGCCCTTTCCCAAAGGAGACCCTGCCCTTTCCCGTAGGAGACCCGGCCCTTTCCCGTAGGAGACTCGGCCCTTTCCCGTAGGAGACCCGGCCCTTTCCCGTAGGAGACTCGGCCCTTTCCCGTAGGAGACCCGGCCCTTTCCCGTAGGAGACCCGGCCCTTTTCCGTAGGAGACCCGGCCCTTTCCCGTAGGAGACCCGGCCCTTTCCCAAAGGAGACCCAGCCCTTTCCCGTAGGAGACCCTGCCCTTTCCCGTAGGAGACCCTGCCCTTTCCCGTAGGAGACCCGGCCCTTTCCCAAAGGAGACCCAGCCCTTTCCCGTAGGAGACCCTGCCCTTTCCCGTAGGAGACCCGGCCCTTTCCCGTAGGAGACTCGGCCCTTTCCCGTAGGAGACCCGGCCCTTTTCCGTAGGAGACCCGGCCCTTTCCTGTAGGAGACCCGGCCCTTTCCCGTAGGAGACCCTGCCCTTTCCCATAGGAGACCTGGCCCTTTCCCGTAGGAGACCCTGCCCTTTCCCAAAGAAGACCCTGCCCTTTCCCGTAGGAGACCCGGCCCTTTCCCGTAGGAGACCCGGCCGTTTCCCGTAGGAGACCCGGCCCTTTCCCGTAGGAGACCCTGCCCTTTCCCGTAGGAGACCCGGCCCTTTCCCGTAGGAGACCCGGCCCTTTCCCGTAGGAGACCCTGCCCTTTCCCGTAGGAGACCCGGCCCTTTCCCGTAGGAGACCCTGCCCTTTCCCGTAGGAGACCCGGCCCTTTCCCGTAGGAGACTCGGCCCTTTCCCAAAGCAGACCCGGCCCTTTCCCATAGGAGACCCGGCCCTTTCCCAAAGGAGACCCAGCCCTTTCCCGTAGGAGACCCTGCCCTTTCCCGTAGGAGACCCGGCCCTTTCCCGTAGGAGACCCGGCCCTTTCCCGTAGGAGACCCGGCCCTTTCCCATAGGAGACCCGGCCCTTTCCCGTAGGAGACCCGGCCCTTTCCCGTAGGAGACCCGGCCCTTTCCCGTAGGAGACCCGGCCCTTTCCCGTAGGAGACCCGGCCCTTTCCCGTAGGAGACCCGGCCCTTTCCCGTAGGAGACTCGGCCCTTTCCCGTAGGAGACCCGGCCCTTTCCCGTAGGAGACCCGGCCCTTTCCCGTAGGAGACCCTGCCCTTTCCCGTAGGAGACCCGGCCCTTTCCCGTAGGAGACTCGGCCCTTTCCCGTAGGAGACTCGGCCCTTTCCCGTAGGAGACTCGGCCCTTTCCCGTAGGAGACCCGGCCCTTTCCCGTAGGAGACCCGGCCCTTTCCCGTAGGAGACTCGGCCCTTTCCCTTAGGAGACCCTGCCCTTTCCCAAAGGAGACCCTGCCCTTTCCCGTAGGAGACCCGGCCCTTTCCCGTAGGAGACTCGGCCCTTTCCCGTAGGAGACCCGGCCCTTTCCCGTAGGAGACTCGGCCCTTTCCCGTAGGAGACCCGGCCCTTTCCCGTAGGAGACCCGGCCCTTTTCCGTAGGAGACCCGGCCCTTTCCCGTAGGAGACCCGGCCCTTTCCCAAAGGAGACCCAGCCCTTTCCCGTAGGAGACCCTGCCCTTTCCCGTAGGAGACCCTGCCCTTTCCCGTAGGAGACCCGGCCCTTTCCCAAAGGAGACCCAGCCCTTTCCCGTAGGAGACCCTGCCCTTTCCCGTAGGAGACCCGGCCCTTTCCCGTAGGAGACTCGGCCCTTTCCCGTAGGAGACCCGGCCCTTTTCCGTAGGAGACCCGGCCCTTTCCTGTAGGAGACCCGGCCCTTTCCCGTAGGAGACCCTGCCCTTTCCCATAGGAGACCTGGCCCTTTCCCGTAGGAGACCCTGCCCTTTCCCAAAGAAGACCCTGCCCTTTCCCGTAGGAGACCCGGCCCTTTCCCGTAGGAGACCCGGCCCTTTCCCGTAGGAGACCCGGCCCTTTCCCGTAGGAGACCCGGCCCTTTCCCGTAGGAGACTCGGCCCTTTCCCGTAGGAGACCCGGCCCTTTCCCGTAGGAGACCCTGCCCTTTCCCGTAGGAGACTCGGCCCTTTCCCGTAGGAGACTCGGCCCTTTCCCGTAGGAGACCGTGCCCTTTCCCATAGGAGACCCTGCCCTTTCCCGTAGGTGACCCGGCCCTTTCCCGTAGGAGACTCGGCCCTTTCCCGTAGGAGACCCGGCCCTTTCCCGTAGGAGACCCGGCCCTTTTCCGTAGGAGACCCGGCCCTTTCCCGTAGAAGACCCTGCCCTTTCCCAAAGGAGACCCAGCCCTTTCCCGTAGGAGACCCGGCCCTTTCCCGTAGAAGACCCTGCCCTTTCCCAAAGGAGACCCAGCTCTTTCCCGTAGGAGACCCTGCCCTTTCCCGTAGGAGACCCGGCCCTTTCCCGTAGAAGACCCTGCCCTTTCCCAAAGGAGACCCAGCCCTTTCCCGTAGAAGACCCAGCCCTTTCCCAAAGAAGACCCTGCCCTTTCCCGTAGGAGACCCTGCCCTTTCCCGTAGGAGACCCTGCCCTTTCCTATAGGAGACCCTGCCCTTTCCCGTAGGAGACTCGGCCCTTTCCCGTAGGAGACCCGGCCCTTTCCTGTAGGAGACCCGGCCCTTTCCCGTAGGAGACCCTGCCCTTTCCCATAGGAGACCTGGCCCTTTCCCGTAGGAGACCCTGCCCTTTCCCAAAGAAGACCCTGCCCTTTCCCGTAGGAGACCCTGCCCTTTCCCGTAGGAGACCCGGCCCTTTCCCGTAGGAGACCCGGCCCTTTCCCGTAGGAGACCCGGCCCTTTCCCGTAGGAGACCCTGCCCTTTCCCGTAGGAGACCCTGCCCTTTCCCGTAGGAGACCCTGCCCTTTCCCGTAGGAGACCCGGCCCTTTCCCGTAGGAGACCCGGCCCTTTCCCGTAGGAGACCCGGCCCTTTCCCAAAGGAGACCCAGCCCTTTCCCGTAGGAGACCCTGCCCTTTCCCGTAGGAGACCCGGCCCTTTCCCGTAGGAGACTCGGCCCTTTCCCGTAGGAGACCCGGCCCTTTTCCGTAGGAGACCCGGCCCTTTCCTGTAGGAGACCCGGCCCTTTCCCGTAGGAGACCCTGCCCTTTCCCATAGGAGACCTGGCCCTTTCCCGTAGGAGACCCTGCCCTTTCCCAAAGAAGACCCTGCCCTTTCCCGTAGGAGACCCGGCCCTTTCCCGTAGGAGACCCGGCCCTTTCCCGTAGGAGACCCGGCCCTTTCCCGTAGGAGACCCGGCCCTTTCCCGTAGGAGACTCGGCCCTTTCCCGTAGGAGACCCGGCCCTTTCCCGTAGGAGACCCTGCCCTTTCCCGTAGGAGACTCGGCCCTTTCCCGTAGGAGACTCGGCCCTTTCCCGTAGGAGACCGTGCCCTTTCCCATAGGAGACCCTGCCCTTTCCCGTAGGTGACCCGGCCCTTTCCCGTAGGAGACTCGGCCCTTTCCCGTAGGAGACCCGGCCCTTTCCCGTAGGAGACCCGGCCCTTTTCCGTAGGAGACCCGGCCCTTTCCCGTAGAAGACCCTGCCCTTTCCCAAAGGAGACCCAGCCCTTTCCCGTAGGAGACCCGGCCCTTTCCCGTAGAAGACCCTGCCCTTTCCCAAAGGAGACCCAGCTCTTTCCCGTAGGAGACCCTGCCCTTTCCCGTAGGAGACCCGGCCCTTTCCCGTAGAAGACCCTGCCCTTTCCCAAAGGAGACCCAGCCCTTTCCCGTAGAAGACCCAGCCCTTTCCCAAAGAAGACCCTGCCCTTTCCCGTAGGAGACCCTGCCCTTTCCCGTAGGAGACCCTGCCCTTTCCTATAGGAGACCCTGCCCTTTCCCGTAGGAGACTCGGCCCTTTCCCGTAGGAGACCCGGCCCTTTCCTGTAGGAGACCCGGCCCTTTCCCGTAGGAGACCCTGCCCTTTCCCATAGGAGACCTGGCCCTTTCCCGTAGGAGACCCTGCCCTTTCCCAAAGAAGACCCTGCCCTTTCCCGTAGGAGACCCTGCCCTTTCCCGTAGGAGACCCGGCCCTTTCCCGTAGGAGACCCGGCCCTTTCCCGTAGGAGACCCGGCCCTTTCCCGTAGGAGACCCTGCCCTTTCCCGTAGGAGACCCTGCCCTTTCCCGTAGGAGACCCTGCCCTTTCCCGTAGGAGACCCGGCCCTTTCCCGTAGGAGACCCGGCCCTTTCCTGTAGGAGACCCGGCCCTTTCCCGTAGGAGACCCGGCCCTTTCCCGTAGGAGACCCGGCCCTTTCCCGTAGGAGACCCGGCCCTTTCCCGTAGGAGACCCGGCCCTTTCCCGTAGGAGACCCTGCCCTTTCCCGTAGGAGACCCTGCCCTTTCCCAAAGGAGACCCAGCCCTTTCCCGTAGGAGACCCTGCCCTTTCCCGTAGGAGACCCGGCCCTTTCCCGTAGGAGACCCGGCCCTTTCCCGTAGGAGACCCGGCCCTTTCCCGTAGGAGACCCGGCCCTTTCCCGTAGGAGACCCGGCCCTTTCCCGTAGGAGACTCGGCCCTTTCCCGTAGGAGACCCGGCCCTTTCCCGTAGGAGACCCGGCCCTTTCCCGTAGGAGACTCGGCCCTTTCCCGTAGGAGACCCTGCCCTTTCCCGTAGGAGACTCGGCCCTTTCCCGTAGGAGACCCGGCCCTTTCCCGTAGAAGACCATGCCCTTTCCCGTAGGAGGCCCGGCCCTTTCCCGTAGGAGACCCGGCCCTTTCCCGTAGGAGACCCTGCCCTTTCCCGTAGGAGACCCGGCCCTTTCCCTTAGGAGACCCTGCCCTTTCCCGTAGGAGACCCTGCCCTTTCCCGTAGGAGACCCTGCCCTTTCCCGTAGAAGACCCGGCCCTTTCCCGTAGGAGACCCTGCCCTTTCCCGTAGGAGGCCCGGCCCTTTCCCGTAGGAGACCCGGCCCTTTCCCGTAGGAGACCCTGCCCTTTCCCGTAGGAGACCCTGCCCTTTCCCGTAGAAGACCCTGCCCTTTCCTATAGGAGACCCTGCCCTTTCCCGTAGGAGACCCGGCCCTTTCCCGTAGGAGACCCGGCCCTTTCCCGTAGGAGACCCGGCCCTTTCCCGTAGGAGACCCGGCCCTTTCCCGTAGGAGACCCTGCCCTTTCCCGTAGGAGACCCTGCCCTTTCCCGTAGGAGACCCGGCCCTTTCCCGTAGGAGACCCGGCCCTTTCCATTCATGCTCTGGGGGAGGGGGTTACTTTGCCTTGACTAGAAATGTGGAAGACATGATAAGATGATAAACTTGCTAAGCAGATTGTTCTCAGCTGACTTGCGTACTGCATTCTGATCCCTACTCTGCGTGTGATGATGTTGAATGCCTCTAACACAAAGCATTGTAATAAAAAGAGTAAAAAAGTCATGCTTGGGACAAACTTACAAACTGTGACCTTCTGGTCCATCCAGCCTTTCCCACACAATTGCGACTTCTGCCTGTTATCCAACGACCCCCGCTGGAAAGTGTAAGTGGCCATCAAAGGGCTAACTTTATGAATTTGCACTCCCAACATGGCGCTTCACCCACCAGGAGAGCCATGGGGAATCCGGGCCCACACTCCCATGATTTCATGACCATTTATAATTGTAAAATGATCCTTTAGGCAAGGACAGAATCGTGTTCAGTCGTGAGTCTAGGGGAATCAAGGGATATGGAGATCGGAGTCGAGGTCAATGATCAGCTATGATCTTATTGAATGGCGGAGCAGGCTCGAGGGACCATATGACCTACTCTTGCTCCTATTTATTATGTTCTTATGTGATGCCCCCCACATTATCTAGGCTCACGTGTGAAGCATGACCGCTCTTTCTGTGATAACGGATGTGGAAGAAAATAGCACGTCCTAAGGAAGCTGTCAAGATAAGGTTACCCATTGACCAGGTGGAGGGCCCTCGAGTATTCATGCCACAGAGTGTTTCCTGTCGACCTACTGCACAATCGATCCTATCCGTGCCAAGCCTTCCCTCAACCCTACAGCTTTTTGAGTGCTTACCGTGCATACCTGCAGGGCATGCATTCAAGCTGTAACTTACAATTGAAAGCCTTCAAAGGACATGACACACAAAATCATGGTAACACAGCCTAGCTTCACGATGCAGGGTCACTAATGCACAAGAAGGGCTGTAGGTTGAGCACATGCCTGCTATTTTAGTCAGTCCTTCAACTTACAACACGTCAAGACTATTGCTCTGCTTGCATGACCAGGTAGCGCATACCATAAGGGAACAGATCTGAACTGGAGCCCTTGACTATCTTGGAGGGAGCCATCTTGGGCCTACTTGCATATAAGGGCCTGGAGGGAGCAAGGAAAGATGGCCCATTTAAAATATATCATTAAGAAAGAAAGAGAAATTATTTGCATTTAACTAGCGCCTTTCCCGACCTCAGGGAGTCCCAAAGCGCTTTACAGCCAATGAAGTACTTTTGAAGCGTAGTCACTGTTGTCGGAAACATAAAGCATTCATCCACTATTATTGCCAACACTAACTTCAGCTCTCTTGCTCTCAAGTCCGTATTGCATCTGCCTGCAGGAATTCAGATTTGCCTGTCCACCTGTCATGTCCATTTAAGCCACGGCCTTTAGAGACACAGGCCTAGAAATTCAGTTGGTTGCGCCAGCCGTTAGCGCCTTAGGAGGAGTAGATGTCGGGCGCTAGGCGGCTAGCGCCCGGGCGCAGCGCGATCTGCGCCTTGCCCCAAATTCACTAGAGATTTAGCGGCGGCGCAAAGTCTTTGCGCGCGCTCAGCTGCGCGCGCAGATCATGACGTCATTTCCTCGTGCAACGCCCTTTGTGCGCCCCGAACTGGAACTTCAGTGGCAACGCCCCATTGTGCGCCTGGCGCCCCTAGCGACTGTTAGAGTGGAACGGTGCTCAGCCGATGCGGGGCGCGGGGGGCGCAAATTAAAGGGCACTCCTCCTGCACTATAAAAGGCTGCCATTTCGCAGCACTCCTTCTTGAGAAACGGATCTTTGGAGAGAGACCAAGGTAGATAGCTTTCTGCTTTGGCCCAACACTCGGACAGGTACTTCTGGCTTCAGGCCACAGCTTTCCACTAGTCTTTGCCTTCATTGACATCTCATTGTTTGCCAGCATATTATGGGGGCTGCAATGGGTGTCAACGCTGGCTTTCTCAATTACATCCAAAGGGCTCTCAGACGCCGTGAGAGAGTGGCAGCCCTGGCTAGACAGAGAGGGGGCAACAGGCGTCGGCAAAGGAGGCCTTACCCACCCAGGGTATACCGCTAGCAGTTCTCCTATCTCAACATGTCTGAGGAGCAGTGTGTTCGGAGGCTGCGATTCAGAAGGGACGTGGTCACAGAGATCTGCCACCTGCTTGGCGGTGATCTGCAGCCACAGCTGAGGTGCAGGACGTCTCTGTCGGTGGCAGTGAAGGTGATGGTGGCTCTCAACTTCTATGCCACCGGCTCCTTCCAATCCGCTACTGGGGACATTGCCAACATCTCCCAGTTCGCCGTGCATTGCTGCATCCGCCAGGTGACCAATGCCCTTTTCAAAAGGAGACGTCAGTTCATCTCCTTCTCCATGGCCCTTGCCAAGCAGCAACAGCGTGCAATGGGCTTTGCAGCATTCGCGGGCTTCCCCATGGTGCAGGGCGCCATTGACTGCACGCATGTGGCTTTGCGGGCACCTCTGGAGAATGCCGAGGATTACCGCAACCGGAAGGGCTACCATTCGCTGAACGTCCAGCTGGTGTGTGACCACAGGCAGCTCATCCTAGCTGTCAATGCCCGCTTTCCAGGCAGCAGCCACGATGCCCTCATCCTGCGACAGACTTCTGTGGCAGACATATTCCAGGCACAGCCTCACCCACGAGGATGGCTTATCGGGGACAAAGGCTATCTTTTGTGTACCTGGCTGATGACCCCGCTCCGTGCGCCCAGCACCCCTGCTGAAGAGGGATACAACGAGAGCCATCAAGCGACCAGGAACATCATCGAACAAACAATCGGCATCCTGAAGCAACGGTTCCGCTGTCTGGATCGTTCCGGTGGAGCCCTACAATATTCGCCGGAGCGAGTCTCCCATTTCGTGGTCGTTTGCTGCATGCTGCACAACCTGGCTATCCGCAGGACTCAGCCACTGCCACCAGAGATTGGAGGACCACCTGAGGAGGAGGAGGACCAGCACAGGAGGGAGGCAGAAAGTGCAAGGGCCGCCCGTCGCCGGCTTATTGAACGTTGGTTCTAGGCCCCCTCTCAGGGAATGGCTTGTGCCAATGTCAGCAGATGAATGTAGCCGCTCCACAAGCCCTCAGCCGAGCAGGGCAACCAGGACTTAACCAAAAAACCATGCACAGTGCAATTTAACAACAATAATTTATTGAAAACCCCTGCCCTTCCCACATTACATGCTCATGTGGAGAAGCCCCCTCCAAAAACACAAAACTACCAGTCTCGGCCTTACAAAAAGAAAGAAAGACACCAGTCTCGGCCTTACAAAAACACAACAGGCATTTGAGCATACCTTCTACTTTTTGCCCTGCAAGGGCGATGCCTTTCGCATCCTTGCCTGGCCCCTGCCCGCCCTGCAGCAGCTCCTCAATGGGAGCCCAGTGGCTGCAGCAAGGCTGGGGGAAGGCTGCTGAGGGGCAGATGGCGTGACGGCAGATGCCCTTGGGGGTCAGCCTGCACCAGCTCTGGCCTTGGAGTGGCCGGCTGCTGACTGCTCCAACTCTGGCTGGGTGGCAGCAGTCTGTCCAGCGGCTCGTGCCAGCTGCAATGGCGGAGTGGCAGTGTCGGCTGCAGGAATGGTGCCAACCTGGCAGATCGCAGGTGCTCGCTGGTCGCCTGATACAGTGGCACTCGCACGGGCCAGCACTGCAGCATGCGCAGCAAACAGCTGAAGGACAGACTGCTGGGCTGCTGCTGCGCGGCGGGTGCCCTGGCGATGCCTGGCTGATCCAGCGAGGGTGGCAGCAGTTAGTGCCCGTGTGGCCCTGGTCTGTGTCCGCATGACACCAGCCAGTGAATGGACGGCACGACTGAGCACTTGGCTAGAAGCCGACTGTGCTGCCGCGAAGTCCTGCAGACTCCTGGCCTGTGCTGCACTGAATTGTTCCAGACTCCTGGCCTGTGCTGCACTGAATTGTTGCAGACTCCTGGCCTGTGCTGCTCCGAATTGCTGCACACTCCTTGACAGAGACTCTATGGAGTCAGGCATCCTTGCCACTGCAGCCATGAGCTCAGTGTGCCTGCGCTCAGCCTGGACGGCCATTTCCTCTAGGAGGCGCACCTCCTCTGTGCTGACCGTCGCAGGACTGGAGGCCGCACTCACCCTCTGGGGAGAAGTCCGCCGAGCTTCCCCACCCCTCCCGCGTTGCTGCAGGCCGCTGGGCCCCGGAGCTTCACTCTCCTCCGACCCTTCCCCCCGGCTCCCCTCCAGGGAAAACGTGTCCCCTACATCGCCATGGGCTGGCGCGGCTGAGGGTGGCACTGATGGGCCGGCTTCCTCTTCCTCCTCCTCGTCTTCCGAAGGGCTGACAGTGGCAGCTTGAGGGCCCGCCTCCTCACCTGGTGATTCACCATCTGAAAGCAGGAAGGCACAAGAGTAGCTTTAGAGTGAGGACAGGGCAGCAGCGAGGGAGGCATGAGTGCTGCCATTCACCGCATTGGTCGGACAGTGGCAAAGGATGGTGATCTCATGCGCAAGTGGAACGAGAGAGGTCCAAAAGGTGATGCCCTTACCATTGGTGCCCAGAACAGGGTCGGCATCTCCACTGGCGACGGGGCCAATCAGCCGGCCTGCCATAATGCGCTCCACATGCTGGTCGAGGTCGGAGAGCTCTTTGAGGTCAGGACGGCCTCCCCCGGTCTCAGTTCGGTTGCGCCGGTTGTGCGCCACCTTGGCCTGCAAGAGGAAGGACGGCCTCTAAGTACAGTGTGAAGCCCTGATCTTGTCTGCACTGCCTCCCATGGTCGAAGAGCTTGTACAGTGTGTAAAGTGCTGAATGTGCAAGTGATTTTCATGCCAGTCCCATAGCTGTTGGATGAAGGCTGGCCATTAGGGCTTTCAGGTCCCTTTGCCCATAAAGTGAGGTGCACATGCAAGGATGAGGAGGACACTGGAAAGGGTACTCACCCTGACAACCCGAGTGAGGTCGTTGAACTTCTTCCGGCATTGCACAGGAGTCCTGGCAACCACGCTGTTGGAAGACACCCTGTTGGAGACCTCCCTCCAGGCTTTCCGGTAGGCGCTGGGCAGTGGCCTCTTGCCACCTTCTGGAAACAGAACATGGCGCCTGCGCTCCACTCCGCCAACCAGCAGCCTCAGGTCACCGTCGCTGAAGCGCTGCGCTCTCTCCCTGGCCTTCCCCATAGCCCTGGGCATTGTGCAGGTGAAGCTGAAGTGGTCAGGCCTAGGTTGAGGGCTGCAGTGTGCAGGGCGTGGCAGGCAAACAAATCGACCCTCCCCCTTTAAGAGCTGACCGGCGCCAGAGTGTCTGCCGTCAATCAAGAACTCGCCGCACCGGCGCTGCGCCCGGCCTCGGGGCTATCGCTCAGCACCGCCGGCTTAGCACCTAAAGATAGTCGTGCATCGCCTGTTTTAGCGCAGCAGCAACCTCTTGGGGCGATGCGACTGAATATCGGCGAAGGGGGCGCGACTTTGCGCCGGGCGCAAACTTTAGCGGCCGCCCGACTTGAGCGCCCCAAAAGTGGCTATACTGAATTTCTAGGCCACAGAGCCTTCAGCATGGCCACAGACACGGTGGGGGTTACATTGACAGTAACGCAAAACAGACAGCAGCGAATCGGCAACCCGTTTTATCCCCCGCCCCCCCCCCCCCACCCGATTTCCTTTGAATTCAACGGAATAGAAAATCGAGCACCCTACTCGAAAAACAGACTGGCAATTCGTTAGCACTCACCTTGCACTACTGTCGAAGACCAATTTCACCCCCAGTCCCTCTAGTCTCTATCAGAGGGATGTTAATTCCCAAGAAATGGTGGGTGACATGACGAGGTGCACCTGTAGAGACTGGCTGTATGTGAACAACAGCCCAACGCTTCCTGAATGATTGCAGAGTGGGCCCCAGCATGTTAGCATATTCTTTAACTGGTTCTTCAAGTTGACACAATGACACACTGGGACCAATATGGGACTGTGCCTGATTTTTACAATGTGGTGCATACTTCCTGTCATCCTATTTACCCCCACAATGCTGTGTCTTTCCCCAGACCTGGGTTTTTCCTGAGACCTTTGCCTATGTTTTCCCCAATCTGTGTTATTTGTCCCAGCATTGTGGTTTTGCCTAACTCCTGTATCCAGCTGCAATACAAGCTCCTCTTCACATCAATCCTGGGACAGCTCAGCTATGTCTTAGCTCCTGGTGTCGTACGAGTCCATCATGAATGATACAAGGTGCCTGAGGAGCCTGTGCACCACACTTGTAACAAAATATTCTGGATAAGCAAGGGAGCCTGCATGTGGCAAACTCCCAGGAAGACTTTATTGTAGACTAGGAATGGTAATATTTCTTGCGGCCCCCTTGAGCTAAGGAGGGGGAAATCAGCCAGGTTTGCCAGTCCCGATAGCCATCCAGTGACCTGTGATGGATGTCGGGTGAGGATAAGACCAGGCTTGACCGTGATAACCCTCCTCAGTTAATGACCCTCATTCACAGTCGAGGCTCACTAATGAAGAATGCTCACTTGATCAAGCAGCCAGAGGGGAGCCAGTGGGAATGTGCTGCAGCTTCATCAGCGTCTTTAGGACAGCAGAGAAAATAAATTAGACGGAAAAATGCATATTGAGGGGGGGCAATTTCAGTCTAACCCACCCGTCGGGAAACTGACGGGATCGGGTACAACACTGGTTTCACACCCCGTCCGGTTTTACTCTCTATTGAAGTCAGTGGAGAGCAATATCGGACGGGGTGTAAAACCAGCGCTCCACCCAATCCCCTGGAATTCCTGCCCGGTGAGTTCGTTTCAAATTACCCCCTTGTTTCCCCCTCTTCTCCTCTTAGTCTGATATCGCTTCTTGTTCCGTTACACAGTTTACTGATGTACTTGATTGACTTTCCCCTGCTTTCTTCCCGGTCTAAATGTGGTATGTTTCTCTCTCCTCCCTGACCCATGTTATGCTCGGCACTTGCTGGTGTGGTGTGCTGGTTCACACAGTATCCATAAGGTGCAGCACGCTGATCTCAGACGTGTCTCTGCTCCCCCTGATAGCTTCACACTGTAAGTAATAATCCTCTCTCTGCACTCACACCTTTCACCCTCGGGTCGTGTTCTTGGTTCTGCTCCTTCCTGTCTTTTTTGTCAGTACTTCATATACTACACAGCCACAAATACAGTGACTGAGGGAATGAGCGAAAGAGACAGAGAGAGGCAGAGCTGTATCACTAATACCTGCACATAATACAGCTAGGACTGTATCAGTAATGATGTTCTATATACCCAGGACTGTATCAGTAATGTGTGTGTATCTAAAGCTAGGACTACATCATCAATTTGTGTATATGGACCCAGGACTATATCAGTTATGTATATATGTACATATAGGACTGAATCACTAATAACAGGGTCCCAATATTGATTTTAAGCCAATATTTTATGTCCAGGAACATGCTTTACCTCCTTTTACATTGCATTGTACTTCAGCCATTAATCACTGATGTGGAACTTGTTAAAAACTTTCAGAATCTAAGTATAGACAGTATTGGCTTCATTTCTCCTGTTCTCTGTGTTAGTAATATCTTCAAAGAAATCTAGCAAGTTTGGAATCAATTAATGAATTTGCATTTACACAGCACCTAATTGAGTCTCAGAAGTACTCCACGTAGAATTAATTACATTGCTTAGTTACTGTTGTTATGTGGGTAAAATTAGTTAGGCATGACCTGATTCTATACTGACTGCTCTTTTATATAATAATATAATAAAGTTATACTTACACAAATTATACTTTTGCAAGTGTTCAGCCCATGTCCTGTGAAAACGATTTCAAAGACTTTCCCCCACAATAGCTACACTCACTGGCCTATACTTCTAGCTGTGCCTCTTGACCCAGATGTAATCAAGCAAAGCTCCAGAATTGTTATCAGTCCTCTCATCGACCTAACTCGTGCTGGATCTGCTGCTGTCCACAGGCAGAATTCCCCAACTCCACACTCCGGCAGCACAGGAGCCGTTGTGTCTCGCAGACCAATCACTTGGGCCCTTCACAACCTCGATGTTTTCCCAGTATTTAATAAAGGAATGCAGGGTATTCTTCACTTTATGCAGAGGGTATTAGAAGACAAGTTCTCTCACATTCTGTGCTCCTCTGTTTTTGTATCTCAGAAATGTTGCCCGCAGTAGGCCAAGGCTGAGATGTGGAGAAGATCTATCACTGCCTGTGGAGTGTCTGTGACTAGAATAGTTTTGTCCAATACATTAGCCACATGTGGCTAATTGACAATCCGGATTAGTAAATAAAAATGAGTAATAAATATCGTCATGGGGCCTCTGATCTCAATTCTCATATTCGCACGGTCTAAATATGTGAACTTTAACTTTTCTGTGCGACTGTTGGAGAAATGGTAAGACGAGCAGCAGAGAGTGCGAGTGTTTCTTGATCGCTGTGCGTGCTTCACTCCCTTGGTTACTGCTCATGGGTTATCTACTAAAATGGTGTGAGACTCCAGACTTCAGCACCATGGAAGCTACATTGGATGGAAAGGGAAGCTGTCATAGAATGATACAGCACAGAAGGAGGCCATTCAGCCCATCGTGCTCTTTGGTAGAGCTATTCAGTTAGTCCCACTCCCCCGTTATTTCCCTATGGCCCTGTAATTTTTTCACTTCAAGTATTTATCCAATTCCCTTTTGAAAATTAATATTGAATCTGCTTCTGCCGCCCTTTCAGGCAGCGCATTCCAGATCACAACTCGCTGCGTAAAAAAAATGTTTCCTCATGTCGCTTCTGGTTCTTTTTCCAATCACCTTCAATCTGTGTCCTCTGGTTACTGACCCTTCTGCCGCTGGGGACAGTTCCTCCTTATTTACTCTTTCATAACCGTTAATGATTTTGAACTCTTCTATCAAATCTCCTCTTAACCTCCTCTGCTCCAAGGAGAACAAGCCCAGCTTCTCCAGTCTCTCCACATAACTGAAGTCCCTCATCCCCTGGTACCATTCTCGTAAATCTCCTCTGCACCCTCTCCAAGGCCTTGACATCCTTCCTAAAGTGTGGTGCCCAGAATTGGTCACAATGTTCCAGCTGAGGCCTAACCAGTATTTTATGAAGCATTAGTATAACTTCCTTACTTTTGTTCTCTTTGCCTCTATTAATAAAGCCAAGGATCCCAGATGCTTTTTTAACAGCCTTCTCAACCTGTCCTGCCACCTTCAGAGATTTGTGTACATAAACCCCAGGTCTCTTTGTTCCTGCACCCTCTTTGTTCCCTTTCGTTTATATTGTCTCTCCTCATTCTTCCTACCAAAATGCATCACATCACACTTCTCTACATTAAATTTCATCTGCCCTGTGTCTGCCCATTTCACCAATCTGTCTATATCCTCTTGAAGTCTGTTCCTATCCTTCTGATTGTTTACTACATTTCTGAGCTTCGTATCATCTGCACACTTTGAAATTGTGCCCTGTATACCCAAGTCCAGGTGATTAATTAATATATATCAAACAGAGCATTGGTCCTAATACCAACCCCGGGGAGACATCACTGTATACTTCCCTCCAGTCTGAAAAGCAATATGGTTAATTCAACCAATAACCGATTCAGCTAGCAGAAGAAAGCCTAGCCAATAACAAGCAGCTCCAACAGGGCATGTCATGTCAGCAGGCAGGCAGCAACCAAACCATGTTCAGGAAGGAGAGCGAGGGGGGCGGGGGATGGAGAGCGGTGGTTGGGGGGGAGGGAGAGCGGGGGAGGGAGAGCGGGGGGGGAGAGTGGGGAGGAGGGAGAGCGGGGGGGGAGGGAGAGCGGGGGGGAGGGAGAGCGGGGGGGGAGAGCGGGGGGAGGGAGTGCGGGGAGGGAGAGCGCGGGGGGAGGGAGAGCGGGGGGGGAGGGAGAGCGGGGGGGGAGGGAGAGCGGGGGGGAGGGAGAGCGGGGGGGGGAGAGCGGGGGGAGGGAGTGCGGGGAGGGAGAGCGCGGGGGGAGGGAGAGCGGGGGGGAGGGAGAGAGCGGGGGGGGAGAGCGGGGGAGAGGGAGAGCGGGGGGAGGGAGAGCGGGTGGGGAGAGCGCGGGGCGGGGAGAGCGGGGGGGGAGGGAGAGCGGGGGGAGGGAGAGCGGGGGGGGAGTGCGGGGGGAGGGAGAGCGGGGGGGAGGGAGAGCGGGGGGGGGAGAGCGGGGGGGGGAGAGCAGGGGGGGGAGAGCGGGGGGGAGCGGAGAGCGGGGGGAGGGGGGGAGGGAGAGCGGGGGGAGGGGGGGAGGGAGAGCGGGGAAAGGGAGCGGGGGGGAGGGAGAGCGGGGGGGGAAGAGCGGGGGGAGGGAGAGCGGGGAGGGAGAGCGGGGGGGAGAGAGCGGGGGGGGAGAGCGGGGGGGAGGGAGAGCGGGGGGGAGAGCGGGGGGGGAGGGAGAGCGGGGGGGAGAGCAGGGGGAGGGAGGGGGGGAGGGGAGAGGGGGGGGGGAGGGAGGGGGGGAGGAGAGCGGGGGGGGGGAGAGCGGGCGGGGCGATGGAGAGGGGGGGGTGGGTGTGGATGGACAGCACTGGTCTAGAATCCTGTGGATACACAGCACCTGAGAGGTTCTGCCATGATCTCCACTGCTCCATATTCTCAGTCACAAGCTCTGGTAGTCACTTTCACTTTCTACTAGTCTCTTACTGACTGTGTTTTCTAGCCCTCACACCGTCCCTGGTCGGCTGAGGATGCGGGTGAACAGGATCAGTCTCCAGGACTATGAAAGCATGCAGTACAACAAGGACAGGCTACAAGACACATGTGAGTAGCGGTGGACATACTGGACCTAATTCTAACCTAACTCGCCGGGCGGCAATCCCACAGGATTGGGTGGAACGCTGTTTTTGCACCCCGCCCAATATTGCTCTCCACTGACTTCAATGGAGAGTAAAATTGGGCGGGGTGTAAAAATAGTGTCGCACCTAATCCCGTGGGATTCCCGACGTACGGGTTAGGTTAACATTGTCCCCACTGAGCCTGTGTACCCGATGAGATAAATTGATTACATTATGAACAGTTACCCAGAGCCCCACACAGCAGGTGATCAGTTCTGTCACAGGGATAGTAGAACAGAGTGAAGGAAGTGGGGTGGGCTCCACCATCGATGGCAGGGACCAGGGCCAAGGGCCGGGGAATGAAGCTATGTTCAGTGTTATAAAAAAAATTGCAGCCTAACATTCAGTATCTGGCCAAATTAACATTTTATCTTTGAACAAAATGAATTCTTAGTAGCCTTTACACAAGTCTCAAAGAGTCAGTTAGATATTGTGATGGGAGATTACAGCAGCATGAGCTAGATGGCCCAAATGGCCACCTCCATCTGTACTGATCATTGTAAAATTATTTTACCATAAATTATGCCATACTGTATCTCATTAAAACATACCTGACCTCCGATGGATCCTGGAGTTTGAACGCTGAAGTATCTCCTCATGGCCTGTCTTCTGCCACCGGTCCCTCTCAACTGACAGCTTAACCTGTGTTTCCTCGGTACTTTTGGGTTAATTGTGCCATTTTCTGATTGGCCTCTGGCAGCGATGGTTACCCATTTAAAAACAAGGGCCTTGTTTCCACCATGCTTAACAATGATGATTGGGTGACAACTTACTGCTGTTGGCAAATCAAATGCCATAGCCTAGCACCCAGTGCCAAGCCAGCCAAGGTCCTATAGGTGAAGGAGAAGGTCATCCACAGATTGTCTGTGAGACTCGCTGCTACATCACTGTCAGAGTGCCATCAGAGGGCTCCATGTACGCTCCCTTTAAAGGATGACAACCCTGTCCCAAAAGGTAAGTGATCCAGGGTATATAATGATTTAACATTGTTACTTTTATCCTCCAGCCACCCCATTGGGAATCGTTGTCATCCATGGAGACTGTGACCTAAAGACCTGTCGCATGTACATCGACCGACTACAGGAGGTAAGGTACAAACCTGTGATAACTTCATCTTGTGGTGATGTCGGTGGACGAGGACATTATACACATTTCCTTCCAGCTGTGAATGGTGAGGAATGTGGCGAGAAGCTCACAGTTTGATCTCTGTAAAAGGGTCGAGCTTGTTGCTCCTCAATGGGGTTTTTCCTGTTAACCACAGGGGGTGTTATGGTCACCACAGACCATAAATGGAATCTGGAACCGCCTGGCCTGTGTGACCTGGCACTACACCCAGCTCTCGGGGCAACGAGCACAATTTCTAACGCAGGCTTACCGATGATTTGTTGAGGGTGGTTGACACACTATTGTTGCAGCTCACCTTAACTGAAAATCCTTCAATCTGTTTTGGAATTTTGAAACCTTCAATTAATATGGAGACAGGTCACTTCACAGAATGAATTCGGCGAAGCCTTTTCAGCAGTGTTAGAATGTTCTTTTGCCGGCAGTGATATTTTTGTGTTTTCCCCCCAGGACTTTTATCCGTTAACACCAGATGGACATCGGGTTTACTACAAGGTAAGCTGGGCTCAGAGACACTCGATTCAGCTGCTTGAGGACTGGCCTATGGCTAAACTGCTGATGAACTTCTAATAATTTGTCTCCCCTTGCTTCTGAGGGGGCTGTGATGTCTTCCTCACAGCTGTGTAGAGGGTAGTAATGGAGTCTTAGCTCTGCATGCTGGATAGATGGCCATCCGTGCCAACTCTCAGGTTTTAAACCAGCTGTATGATTCTCTTTGTTTGCAACCATAGCTCAGTCCAGACCTGGTCCTTTTCCTCTCAACACTGCTCCTACCCAAGTCCTGTTGGCATGTAAAGGCCTCTGCCTTACAGTCTGCAGTGGCTGGAATCACTTCAAGGAGCAGCAACACTTGGATAGGATCGGGGCTGGGAGGAGGGCAGGGGGAAGAGGTGAAAGTGAAGGGGAAAAAGAGAAGATGGCAGAAGCTGGCTACGGCTCTTTGGGCTTGGAAAATAGAGAGGTGTCAGCTAAAGCTGATGGTGAGGAGAGTGTGTTCACTAATGGTGAGGAGAGTATGTTCACTAATGGTGAGGAGTATGTCTGTTCACTAATGGTGAGGAGAGTGTGTTCACGAATGGTGAGGAGAGTGTGTTCACGAATGGTGAGGAGAGTGTGTTCACTAATGGTGAGGAGAGTGTCTCTTCACTAATGGTGAGGAGAGTGTGTTCACGAATGGTGAGGAGAGTGTGTTCACGAATGGTGAGGAGAGTGTCAGTGTTCACTAATCGTGAGGAGAGTGTCGGTGTTCACTAATGGTGAGGAGAGGGTGTTCACTAATGGTGAGGAGAGTGTGTTCACTAATGGTGAGGAGAGTGTCAGTGTTCACTAATGGTGAGCAGAGTGTCAGTGTTCACTAATGGCGAGGAGAGTGTGTTCACTAATGGTGAGGAGAGTGTCTGTTCACTAATGATGAGGAGAGTGTCGGTGTTCAGTAATGGTGAGGAAAGTGTTGGTGTTCACTAAAGGTGAGGAGAGTGTCAGTGTTCACTAATGGTGAGGAGAATCTGTTTACTAATGGTGAGAAGAGTTTGTTCACTAATGGTGAGGAGAGTGTCAGTGTTCACTAATGGTGAGAAGACTGTATTCACGAATGGTGAGGAGAGTGTCAGTGTTCACTAAAGGTCAGGAGAGTGTGTTCACTAATGGTGAGGAGAGTGTTAGTGTTCACTAATGGTGAGAAGACTGTATTCACTAATGGTAAGGAGAGTGTCAGTGTTCACTAAAGGTGAGGAGAGTGTATTCACTAATGGTGAGGAGAGTGTGTTCACTAATGGTGAGGAGAGTGTGTTCACTAATGGGGAGGAGAGTGTCCGTTTTCACTAAAGGTGAGGAGGGTATGGTCACTATTGGTGTGGAGAGGGCCAGTGTTCACTAATGGAGATGAGAGTGTGTTCACTAATGGAGAGGAGAGTGTCAGTGTTCACTATTGGTGTGGAGAGTGACGGTGTTCACTAATGGTGAGGAGAGTGTGTTCACTAATGGAGAGGAGAGTGCATTTACTAATGGTGAGGAAAGTGTCAGTGTTCACTAACGGTGAGGAGAGTATTGGTGTTCACTAATGGTGAGGCGAGTGTTCACTAATAGTGAGGAGAGTGTGTTTACTAATGGTGAGGAGAGTGCTAGTGTTCACTAACGGTGAGGAGAGTGCCAGTGTTCACTAATGGTGAGGAGAGTGTGTTCACTAATGGTGAGGAGAGTGTGTTCACTAATGGTGAGGAGAGTGTCAGTGTTCACTAATGGTGAGGAGAGTGTCAGTGTTCACTAATGGTAAGGAGAGTGTCAGTGTTAGATCCGTGGTCCAGTGGATAAATAATTACACGGATGCTGTACATAAACAAATAACAGGTCTTTACTGGAGAAGGGTAATCTCTAGACTGGAGTACAGAGGCATGTGCACAGCTTATATACCAGTGTGGTTACTGCCGGTCCTACAGTATACAGGAGCTGTAAAAAGTAGTTCTGACTTAAAGCACATACACTACAATTCCTCCCTTTTTAGATTAATAATACCCCCTTAATATTCAAATAACAATTACATTTTTACATGTACATTCAATAACAAAAGTCCATTTATAGATTCAGTCTTTGGGGCGGCTTCCTGACCCTTTCGGGATAGCGCCTTTCCGGAGGTTCTTGTTCTTGGTGCAGAGGCGATTCTGACCCCCTTTCATCGGGTAGTTCATCGGGTTCCACTGCTACTGGGTCTGAAGTAGATGCTATCGGTATGTCGGGTTCATCCCCAGGTACTCGAGACATGGGGTTGACGCATTCCTGTGATGCTAAGATCTGATCGACGTGGCGTCTCACAATGTTCTCCCCGACATCTACTGTGTACATTAATGGCCCCTGCCTTGTACATATTGTTCCGGGTTGCCACTTCTCTGTTCAATAGTCCCAGGCCAAGACTGTTTGCCCTACATTGAAGCTCCTTGTCGGCTTCTCGTTGATGTGCTGGAATTGTTTGTCCTCAACATTTCTTCGCACATTTGGTCTGAGCAAGTCCAGACGAGATCTCAACCTTCGGTTAAAGAACATCATGGCCGGTGTCTGGTTGGTAACTGCATGTGTCGCGTTTCGGTAGGCTAATAAGAAATTGTCCATCTTATGCTGTAGTGGAATTTCCTCGTCGCACATGTCCTTTATCGCCTTCTTAAAGGTTTGTACGAACCTCTCAGCCAATACATTGGTGGCTGGATGATACGGGGCGGATGTGTAATGCCTTACCCCATTCCTTTTCATGAATTTTTGGAACTCGTCGGACACAAACTGTGGTCCATTATCAGAGCAGATCTGCTCTGGCAAACCGTTTCTGGCAGATATGGTCCGTAGGACTGCAATCGTTTTCTCTGTAGTGGTTGAAGACATCTTTATCACCTCGGGCCACTTTGAATGAGCATCCACTGCTATTAAGAACATTGAGTCCATGAATGGACCAGCGAAATCAATGTGCACCCGTTGCCATGGAGAGGAGGGCCACTCCCATGGGTGTAGAGGGGCATGTGGTGGTGCATTTTGGACCTTCTGGCATCCTGAGCAGCTCTTAGTTAGGTCTTCAATTTGTTAATCGATTCCCAGCCACCACACATAAGTCCTAGCTAGGCTTTTCATTTTCACTCCCCCCAGATGACCTTCATGTAGCTCATTTAGCACTCTCTCCCTTAACTTGGGTGGAATCACCACTCTGGATCCACACATCACTGTCCCCTGGCATACTGACAGCTGTTCTCTTCTGGATGAGAATGCTGGCAACAGTGAGTCGCCATGTGTTGGCCATCCCCTCACCGTCAATTCATATACCCGTGACAGCGTCGGATCATTGCGGGTCTCCTTCTCTATATCCGCGTTTGTTACTGGCAATCGTTCAATTATCGACGAATAAAATATCTCGATAGGGTCCACTGCTGGTGCTTCCTCCACAGTAGGCAGTGGCAGACGCGATAGCCCATCAGCGTTCCCATGCTGTCTCGTACCTTTATATTCTATTTCATATTGCTTCGCCCCTAGAAACAGGGACCACCTTTGTAACCGCTGTGCAGTCATTACTGGCACGCCCTTCTTAGGATTAAAGATGGAGACAAGTGGTTGGTGGTCAGTCAGCAAGGTGAACTTCTGTCCATGCAGATAGTGGTTGAATTTTTTTATTCCTCATACTAGGCTGAGGGCCTCCCTGTCAATCTGGGCGTAGTTGCGCTCGGCTGAGGTTAGTGACCGAGACGCAAAGGCTACTGGCCTCTCCAACCCGTCTGGGAATTTGTGCGACAGCACCGCTCCAATCCCATAGGGTGATGCATCACATGCCAAACGAATTGGTAGTGCTGGGTTGAAATGGGCCAACACCTCTTTTGATGTGATCAATTCTTTACACTTCTGGAAAGCTCGTTGTTGTGTATGTAATATGTGTGCTACTTTGAACCTATGGACAGGACTGCACTACTTGTTGGGCGTAGTGATACGCAGTACCACTCCTGGCCATAGGGGTATAAATAGTACTGTGGGTACTGATCCCCCTCAGTTCCCGCCTGTGGGCATGAAGTAAAGACCTATGTATAGTCCCTACCTCCAACCAGTAAAGGCCTGTTTGAGTTATACGTTTAAGTCTTTGTGTTAATTGTTCAATACAATACACATACTTAACACTGGCGACGAGTCGGTTCGAACCCTGCGGCAGTTATTCCACAGCGGCTTCGTCCAAAGACAGGACGTTGAAGAGAGGTTTCAATCCTCAACACCCCACTCAAAACTGAAGGGCAGCAGAAATCCTGACAGCTTCCAGCGACTGGAAGCGACAGGCATTAGGACCCTGAAGCCTCCATCAGCTTGTGAACCGGAGTAAAGACAGGACTGGGGAAGAGAGAGAGGTAGGGCGATAGCGATCGGCAGATAAGGGCCGGGCCGCTTTGAAGTGAGGGGCGCAGCCGGGCCAGCGATCGGGACCAAAGATAAGAGCCGCACTCGGACTGAAAGGCGCGGCGGCTGCAGAAGCTCAAGGTGCGAGAGTCGCGGTGCACAGCGCGGGCTATCGATCGCGGTGAAGATAAGGGCCGCACTCGAGGGCTGAAGGGAGACGGCGTCGGGGGACGGGTGAAGACCGCCAAGAGCGGGAAAACCGCCATTTTGTGGGCGGAGGACGACGGCAAGAGCGGGAAGCCGCCATCTTGGATAACAGTAAAAAAAAAAAATCTGAGAAATTGCAAATCTGATAAAGTACTACAATGCCTAAACACGGGAATATTAGCAACTTTGATAGTGACATCGAAGATTGGGCCATATATGTTGAACGAGTTAAAAATTATTGTAAGGCCAATAAAATTCGTGAGGCTGATAAAGCACTAACATTATTAAATTTAATGGGTGCGAAGACATACGGGCAATTGAAACACCTGTTATCACCAGATGAACCGGCGGATAAGACGTTCGATGAGATTGTTACTGTCCTGAAAGATCATCTAAACCCCACGCCGCTGATGCTAGCGGAACGATTTAAATTTTACGACAGAAGGCAGCTACAGCATGAAAGCAATGCTGATTATTTGCTGGAATTGCGTAAATTAGCGAAATATTGCCAGTTTGGAACGGGATTGACAGAGGCACTTCGAGACAAATTTGTGTGTGGTTTATTTAAACAGGATACACAAAAGCGACTGCTCGAGGAGAATGAGCTGACGCTTGAGAAGGCGGTCACTATGGCAGCAGCACACGAAGCCGCAGCGAGAGGCACGGCAGTAATGCAGCTACGGTCACCGGAGCTCAGTGCACACAAATTGGGTGTGAGTTCTGGCAAATGTTATCGTTGTGGAAAGACAACGCATGATCAGAACCAGTGTTGGTTTAAAAACCAAGAATGTAGAACTTGTGGTAGGCTTGGACATATAGCTAGAGTATGCAGGTCAGGGAAGAAGACCAGCAACAAGAAGTCACCGCAAGGAAAATACGCAAAGGTACACAAGGTGACCGAACAGGAGTCCGATTCAGACGCTAGCAGTAATGAACTGGCTAGCTTAAGCTGTAATGAACTGGCTAGCTTAAGAGTACTCAACGCTGGTAAGGGTGCAGACCTCCAGACAATTTGGGTCACTCTTCAGATAGAAGGAGTCCAAGTAAAACTGGAATTGGACACTGGATCGGCATTGACGGTCATAAATAAGAAAGATTACGGAAAGTTATTCCAGCATATTCCCCTACAGGATACGGGGATTATATTGAAAACATACACGGGGCAAAGAGTGTACCCCATCGGGAAAATAGAGGTTGCAGTGGTCCACAAGGGCGAAGACAGTCAAATAATGGACTTATATGTGATATCTGAAGGAGGTCCTCCACTACTAGGACGGGAGTGGATTAGGAAAATGAATATGGACTGGCATTTCCTACAAACAATAACGAGTGAGAACTCGGTGAAGATAGTCGGCCCAGACTCTGGAACGGATGATGGTAAGCCCAACTCAGGTGCAAAAGACAAAGTTTCAGCACAGAATTCCACTGAGCAACAACAACATAGTTTAACTGTGGATTCTGAGTCTGGCAAGTCTACTGATGTGCCCATTTCTGAGGGACACCGGGCTCGAACTCAACTCCATTTCAAACTACAACAGCAATTAGAACAAATGCTTCGCCGTTTTGAGCAAGAGTTGAATGCAACGAAAGAGTTCTTTGATATAGAGTTGGAGAATCTGGAAAGACAACAGAAGCAGCTGATGGAGAAAATGGAGCAGGAGCACACAAAACGTCTGATGTCAGAGGAGTTAACGGTCAGCCAACTCCTGCATATGCTGAAGGACAGGACTCTGAAATGGGAAAAACTTGAACATGAACTTCAATATTCAAACGAAAGGGGTTTGGAGCTCTCAAAGGTTATTGGAAGAGCTGAGGTGGCAACACAGACTGAGATGACTGCAACAGAGCAGCCCTTGGATGCCAAAAGTACGCTGACTCACGTCAACGTAGAACAACAGACCGCTGAAACAGCTGCTCCGGTAGAGGGATTGCATAGTCCGATCAATCAATCTCCAAAGGAAGTTGAAGTATTAAAATCACAAATGAGGTCACTAGTAAACGACTTGCTGAAAGCCCAGAAAAAGCTGGATGCAGAGGTACACATGAAGAAGTCTCTTCAGGAAAGATGTCTGGATTTGGAACAAGAGCTGGCTAACGTCCAGCTGGGTATGGAGGAAATAGACGACCCTCTCACTGGTCTAGCTCAGGACGACACCGAATATTACGATGTCCTGTCCTGCCCAGCTTGTAACTTCGACTCCCAAAGTGCAGAAATCATGGAGGAGCACCAAAAGTCTACGGAACATCGGGAGAAGCTGGCTCTACGACGGAAACAGGAGGAAGAGAAGGAGGAACTGCGCATGCAGCTGGCAGCTGTGGCAGCTGACAATGGAGCCCAGAGAGTCTCCAAGAAGCAGAAAAGGAAAAGTAAAAACAGAAGATGACCCATCTGAACCATTATCACCTCTACCAGATCACACACGTGGTCCCTCCGAACGGAGCCAATTCAGTTCGGAAGTTCAAACTGTTAAATCCATGGAAGGACTATTGAATGAGTCACTCCAGCAACGTGAACCGACTACACCACAGAGATTGAATCTGTGAACTGTTTTCCGCAGAGACTGAATCTGTGATCTGTTTTGACATGAAGTTATCTATGTATCTATGTTATTCTGTTATGTAAACCTGAAGTTATATATGTATATATGTTATTACGTTATGTTAAATGGGGAGATGACTGTAAAGCTAGGAAGGGAGGAATGTTGTGTATGTAATATGTGTGCTACTTTGAACCTATGGACAGGACTGCACTACTTGTTGGGCGTAGTGATACGCAGTACCACTCCTGGCCATAGGGGTATAAATAGTACTGTGGGTACTGATCCCCCTCAGTTCCCGCCTGTGGGCATGAAGTAAAGACCTATGTATAGTCCCTACCTCCAACCAGTAAAGGCCTGTTTGAGTTATACGTTTAAGTCTTTGTGTTAATTGTTCAATACAATACACATACTTAACACTCGTCTACGTTCGTCATCCCACTTCCATGGTACCCCTGTTTGCAGTAGGGTGTTCAGCGGGTGTAATACCGTGGACAAATTTGGTAAGAACTTGTGGTAGTAGTTTACCAGCCCGAGGAACGACCTCAGTTGTGACACATTTTCCGGTGCTGGAGCCTTGACTACTGCCTCTATCTTGTCAGGGGACTTATGTAACCCCTCTTCATCGATGACGTGGCCGCAATACGAGATCTGTTTCTGGAAAAACTCGCACTTGTGGCGATTAGCTCGTAGCCCATATTCCTTTAATCTGGCGAGCACCTTCTCCAAGTTAGCGAGGTGATCGCCGTCATTTTCGCCCGTGACCAAGATGTCGTCCAAACAACACTGGGTCCCTGGAATCCCTTGCAGGACCTGATCCATCGCCCTTTGCCAGATAGCCGGAGCCGAGGCTACTCCAAACACTAGCCGGTTGTATTGATAGAGACCTTTATGGGTGTTGATCGTAAGGTAATGTTTCGAAGCTTCTTCTACCTCCATTTGCAAGTACGCCTGGGCTAGATCAATTTTGGTGAAGCGTTTACCACCAGATAGCGAGGCGAAAATATCCTCAATTCGTGGAAGCAGATATTGCACTGTGTGAAGGACTGGGTTCACTGTCACCTTAAAATCCCCACAGATGTGGACCTTCTTTGGTTCCCCAGGCGTATTACTCAACGACCTCTTCATTACAGGAACGATGGGTGCAGCCCACTCGCTCCAGTCCACTTTGGACAGTACTCCTGAATGTTCCAACCCTTCCAGCTCTGCTTCAACCGCTGGTCTGATCGCATAAGGCACTGGTCTGGCCTTCAGAAACTTTGGGCTTGCATTATCCTCTATTTTAATTGTTGCTGTTATTCCTTTTAGTGTTCCTAGTCCCTCCTGGAACACTTCTTTTGCATCAGTTAGCATTTTTGACAGTCGTCCAGGTGTGACGTCGTCATCCTTTTTGGCCTCAACCTTCAGTGCCTGTATGGAATGCCAATCTAAATGTATCTTCCGGATCCATTCACGTCCTAGCAGTGGTGGTCCTCCATTTGGCAATACATTTATATCCATTTTAGGTATTTCCTGACCTTTATATGTCACTTTCCCCCTTATTTTTCCTTTGGGGTAGACTTTTTGCCCCGTATACGTCTTCAAGACAATTTCTGTAGCTTTCAAGGGTATGTGTGAAAATAGCCGCTTGTAGTGTCTTTGATTTATGACTGTTAGAGCTGACCCTGTGTCCAATTCCATTTCCACTTGGACTCCGTCTATCTTGAGTGTAACCCAGATAGTCTGGTGATCCTCCATTTCGGTTACATTATGTAGTTTCAGACAACCCAGCTCCTTGTTTCCGGAGTCTGTGTCACTTTTCTGTTCGTCTGAACCACTGTCCATCACCTGGTGTACCTTTTTGTACTTCTCCTGTGGAGATTTCTTACTGTTGGTTTTCTTCCCAGACCTGCAGACTCTTGCTATGTGTCCTGCTTTCCCACACTGTCTGCACACTTGGTCCTTGAACCAACAATCTTTCTGGTCATGTGTTGTTCTGCCGCAGCGATAGCACTTCCCTGTTCCATAGGTCATTTCGTTGGTGCCATATTCTTGCGGTCTCCGTTGTATCTCTGCAGCGCCCCTTGCGGCCGTTTCGTGTGATACTGCCATACTGAAAGCTTTGTCCAGCGTAAGGTCCTTTTCTGATAGAAGCCGTTTCTGGGTTCCTTCACTTTGTAGCCCACACACAAACTTGTCCCTTAACGTGTCTGCTAGTCCCGCTCCAAACTGGCAGTATTTCGATAGCTTGCGCAGTTCCGTTAGGTACTCAGCATTGCTTTCGTCTTTGTGTTGGTTCCTTTTATGGAACTTAAATCGCTCTGCCATCAGCAGCGGTGTGGGGTTTAAGTGGTCCTGTAGGATTTCTACTATGCTTTCAAAATTCTTGTTTACCGGCTTCTCTGGGGTTATTAGATTTCGCAGTAACCCATAAGTTTTTTGCACCCATGGAATTTAACAGAACCAGTGCTTTATTAGCATCTGGCACTTCATTCACCCTGCAGTACACCTCAATACGTTCCACATATGCCGCCCAATCTTCGACTTCATTGTCGAACGTAGAGATACTGCCACTCTTCGGCATCCTTGGTTGTGCGTTAACTATCACCAATGGCGCCTCCCGTGCTTCCCCTTCTTCTCCGCTGGCACAAAATGGCGTCTCCCGCGCTTTCCTTCCTTCCCGCGCTCGCCCGTCTTCTCCGCTGCAGCTTCGCAAAATGGCATCTCCCGCGCTCTTCCTTCTCCGCGGCTCAATGGCGCCTCCCGCGCTCTCCCTGCTTCTCCGCGGCTCAATGGCGTCTCCCGCGCTCTCCCTGCTTCTCCGCGGCTCAATGGCGTTTCCCCTTGCTTCGCCCCGTGGACCCTGATCAGCCCGTGATCCCTGGCTCTGCTCTGCGCGTTCTTCCCTTGATATTTGTCGACGCCGCTCAGTCTAGAACCCGGCTGTTTCTTACCCTCTCTCCGGTTTGCAGTATTTGCCCTCGACGCCGCTCGGTGATCAACCCCTGGCTGCGCCCTGCTCTCTTCACCCTCTTCTTACCCCGTCAACGCTGCTCGGCACTCTCTCTCTGCCGTCGGTCGGCTCCAGCCGCCGCTGCTCGGGAAGGGTCTGCTCTCGACCTGTCGTCGGTCTCTTACTGCTCGTTGTGGCTGGGGAACCAAACCCGGCTCTCCACAGCCTCCCCAGCAAAGTTGGATCTCTGCCTGACTGCTGGGTGGTTGCTCGCGGTCGACGCCCGTGTTCCTGGACTCGACTATTTTTTTGTTGTTTTATGTTGCAGGTAGATTCGCATTGACACTCGTCGCCACTGTTAGATCCGTGGTTCAGTGGATAAATAATTACACGGATGCTGTACATAAACAAATAACAGGTCTTTACTGGAGAAGGGTAATCTCTAGACTGGGGTACAGAGGCATGTGCACAGCTTATATACCGGTGTGGTTACTGCCGGTACTACAGTATACAGGAGCTGTAAAAAGTAGTTCTGACTTAAAGCACATACACTACAGTCAGTGTTCACTAATGGTGAGAAGACTGTATTCACTAATGGTGAGGAGAGTGTCAGTGTTCACTAATGGTAAGGAGAGTGTCAGTGATCACTAATGGTGAGAAGACTGTATTCACTAATGGTGAGGAGAGTGTCAGTGTTCACTAATGGTGAGAAGACTGTATTCACGAATGGCAAGGAGAGTGTCAGTGTTCACTAAAGGTGAGGAGAGTGTATTCACTAATGGTGAGGAGAGTGTGTTCACTAATGGGGAGGAGATAGTCAGTTTTCACTAAAGTTGAGGAGGGTGTGCTCACGAGAGGACCAGTGTTCACTAATGGTGAGGAAAGTGTGTTCACTAATGGAGAGGACAGTGCATTCACTAATGCTGAGGAAAGTGTCAGTGTTCACTAATGGTGAGGAGAGTGTGTTCACTAATGGTGAAGAGGGTGCCAATGTTCACTAATGGTGAGGCGAGTGTGTTCACTAATGGTGAGGAGAGTGTCAGTGTTCACTAATGGTGAGAAGACTATATTCATTAATGGTGAGGAGAGTATCAGTGTTCAGTAAAGGTGAGGAGAGTGCCAGTGTTCACGAATGGTAAGGAGAGTGTCAGTGTTCACTAATGGTGAGAAGACTGTATTCACTAATGGTGAGGGAGGAGAGTGTCAGTGTTCACTAAAGGTGAGGAGAGTGTGTTCACTAATGGTGAGGAGAGTGTCAGTGATCACTAATGGTAAGGAGAGTGCACTAATGGTAAAGAGAGTGTCAGTGTTCACTAATGGTGAGAAGACGGCATTCACTAATGGTGAGGAGAGTGTCAGTGTTCACTAAAGGCAAGGAGAGTGTGTTCACTAATGGTGAGGAGAGTGCCAGTGTTCACTAATGGTGAGAAGACTGTATTCACGAATGGCAAGGAGAGTGTCAGTGTTCACTAAAGGTGAGAAGACGGCATTCACTAATGGTGAGGAGAGTGTCAGTGTTCACTAAAGGTGAGGAGAGTGTATTCACTAATGGTGGGGAGAGTGTGTTCACTAATGGTGAGGAGAGTGTGTTCACTAATGGCTAGGAGATAGTCAGTTTTCACTAAAGGTGAGGAGGCTGTACTCACTATTGGTGTGGAGAGGGCCAGTGTTCACTAATGGCGAGGAGAGTGTGTTCACTAATGGAGAGGAGAGTGCATTCACTAATGCTGAGGAAAGTGTCAGTGTTCACTAATGGTGAGGAGAGTGTGTTCACTAATGGTGAGGAGGGTGCCAATGTTCACTAATGGTGAGGAGAGTGTGTTCACTAATGGTGAGGAGAGTGTCGGTGTTCACTAATGGTGAGAAGACTATATTCACTAATGGTTAGGAGAGTATCAGTGTTCAGTAAAGGTGAGGAGGGCGTGCTCACTATTGGTGAGGAGTGGGCCAGTGTTCACTAATGGAGAGGAGAGTGTGTTCACTAATGGAGAGGAGAGTATGTTCACTAATGGTAAGGAGAGTGTCAGTGTTCACTAATGGTGAGGAGAGTGTCAGTGTTCACTAATGGTGAAAAGACTGTATGCACTAATGGTAAGGAGAGTGTCAGTGTTCACTAATGGTGAGAAGACGGCATTCACTAATGGTGAGGAGAGTGTCAGTGTTCACTAAAGGTAAGAAGAGTGTGTTCACTAATGGTGAGGAGAGTGTCAGTGTTCACTAATGGTGAGAAGACTGTATTCACGAATGGCAAGGAGAGTGTCGGTGTTCACTAATGGTGAGGAGAGTGTATTCACTAATGGTGAGGAGAGTGTGTTCACTAATGGTGAGGAAAGTGTGTTCACTAATGGCTAGGAGATAGTCAGTTTTCACTAAAGGTGAGGAGGCTGTACTCACTATTGGTGTGGAGAGGGCCAGTGTTCACTAATGGTGAGGAGAGTGTGTTCACTAATGGTGAGGAGGGTGCCAATGTTCACTAATGGTGAGGAGAGTGTGTTCACTAATGGTGAGGAGAGTGTCGGTGTTCACTAATGGTGAGAAGACTATATTCACTAATGGTTAGGAGAGTATCAGTGTTCAGTAAAGGTGAGGAGGGCGTGCTCACTATTGGTGAGGAGTGGGCCAGTGTTCACTAATGGAGAGGAGAGTGTGTTCACTAATGGAGAGGAGAGTACGTTCACTAATGGTAAGGAGAGTGTCAGTGTTCACTAATGGTGAGGAGAGTGTCAGTGTTCACTAAAGGTGAGGAGTGTATTCACTAATGGTGAGTAGAGTGTGTTCACTAATGGTGAGGAGAGTGTGTCACTAATGGGGTGGAGAGTGTCAGTTTTCACTAAAGGTGAGGAGTGTGTGCTCTCTATTGGTGTGGAGAGGGCCAGTGTTCACTAATGGTGAGGAGAGTGTCAGTGTTCACTAATGGTGAGGAGAGTGTCAGTGTTCACTAATGGTGAAAAGACTGTATTCACTAATGCTGAGCAGAGTGTCAGTGTTCACTAAAGGTGAGGAGAGTGTATTCACTAATGGTGTGGAGAGTGTCAATGTTCACTAATGGTGAGGAGAGTGTGTTCACTAATGGTGAGGAGAGTGTGTTCACTAATGGCGAGGAGAGTGCCAGTGTTCACTAATGGTGAGGAGAGTGTCAGTGTTCACTAATAGTGAGGAGAGTGTGTTCACTAATGGTGAGGAGAGTGTTAGTGTTCACTAATGGTGAGGAAATAATGAAAGAACTTGCATTTCTATAGCACCGTTCACATCCTCAAGATGCTCCAAAATGCTTTGCAGCCAGTTGTAAAGTTTGTGGGTTGTGCAGTTAATAAATACACAGACTTCAGAAGTAACAAACAAACAGGTCTTTACTATTCGAAGGTCCGGGCGAATCTGCCCCAGCAATCATGCCACAACACTTATATACTGGTGTGGTCACTATCGGTATTACAGTATACAGAAGCCAAACAAATAGTGCCACCCGAAAGTAGTCCTCTTAAAGGTGAACCGTTACATTCAATAGTTCCCTTAAAGGTAGACGGGTACATACACTACAATCTTCCCTTTTTAGCTTATTACTTACTAAGTCCATAGTGAACATACATTCTAACATATATACAGGTTTATGTAAGACAGTTCATAGATTCAGTCTTTCCGGGGGTTTCCGGATTCTGTCAGGATAACGCCACAGTGGTGTCGTCATTTCAGGCGGGCTAGGAGGTGCTTCTGACAAGGTCGATTCGGCTTGAAAAGCCGTGTCAGGTTTAGCTGACTCCAGTATCACTAGATCGGAAGTAGGTGTTCTGGGTATCTCAGTTTCAACATTACCCGGATAAGGTGGTGAAGTCGGTGGCCCATTTGTGGCGGACCCTATGATTTGGTCAACATGGCGCCTTATTATATTGTCTCCAATGTCCACGGTGTACATCAATGGCCCCAGCCTTTTCCCAATAGTTCCAGGCTGCCATTTCTCAGTACGGTAGTCCCGGGCCAAAACTCGTTGACCGATCTGGAAAGATCTAGTGACCCTGTCGTTCATGCCCTGGAATTGCCGGTTCTCTACGTCTCTTCTGACGTTTGGTTTTAGTAAATCCAGCCGGCATCTTAGGCGTCTATTACAGAACATCATTGCGGGAGTTTGATTTGTGACCGCATGTGTCGCATTTCGGTATGCCAACAAAAAGCTATCCACCTTATGTTGCAGACTTATATTTTCATTACTCATGGCCTTTATGGCCTTCTTGAAGGTCTGGACAAACCTTTCAGCCAATCCATTAGAGGCGGGATGGTATGGGGCTGACGTGTAATGTTTAACCCCATTGCTCTTTAAGAATTTCTTGAATTCTTCGGACACAAATTGTGGTCCATTATCAGAACAGATCTGTTCCGGCAGGCCATTCCGAGCAAACATAGTCCTTAACACTGCGATGGTTTTTTCCGTCGTGGTGGTGGTCATCTTAATTACTTCCGGCCACTTGGAGTGGGCATCCACCGCTATTAGAAACATCAAGTCCATAAATGGACCAGCAAAGTCGATGTGTACTCTTTGCCAAGGCGATGAGGGCCACTCCCATGGATGCAGAGGAGCCTGGGGTGGCGCATTCTGAACCCTCTGACATCCTAGGCAGTTCTTCGTGATCTCCTCTATGTCTCCATCAATGCCTGGCCACCACACAAACGCTCTTGCTAGAATTTTCATCTTTACTCCCCCCAGATGTCCTTCATGCAGCTCCTTTAGCACCTTCTTTTGGAGTTTGGGTGGAATCACCACTCTAGATCCACACATCAGGGTTCCTCGACACACTGACAGTTGTTCTTTCCTCTGTGCAAATGCTTGCAGTGTTGGGTCGCTCTGTGCTGGCCATCCCTCCACCGTTACATCATAGACTCGTGAAAGAGTCGGGTCATTCCTTGTCTCATTCTCAATCATTGAGTTTGTTATCGGTAGACACTCCACTATGGATGAGTGGAACAACTCTACTGGGTCCACTATACTCGCTTCTTCTACCATCGGCAATGGCAAGCGTGACAACCCATCAGCATTTCCATGCTGTTTAGACCTTTTGTACTCAATTTCGTATTGGTGTGCCCCAAGTAACACGGACCACCTTTGTAACCTTTGTGCTGTCATGGTGGAAACGGCCTTATTTGGGTTGAATATGGACACCAACGGCTGGTGGTCTGTCAGCAATGTGAACTTTTTACATTGTAGGTAATGGTTGAATTTCTTCACGCCCCACACAAGACTGAGGGCCTCCCTATCTATTTGGGCGTAATTTCGCTCCGCGGGTGTCAATGATCGGGACACGAAAGCCACTGGCCTTTCCGAGCCATTTGGTAGCCTGTGCGAGAGTACTGCCCCAATACCGTACGGGGAAGCATCGCAAGCTAGACGAAGGGGTAATGCTGGGTTGAAATGAGCCAACACTTCTTCAGAGGTAATCAACTCCTTGCTCCTGCGAAAAGCCTTTTTGCATTCTTCACTCCACTTCCATGGTGTTTCTTTCCGCAACAGGTCATTCAGCGGATGCAGTACCGTGGACAAATTCGGCAGAAACTTGTGATAGTAATTAATCAACCCCAAGAATGATCTTAACTGAGATACGTTTCCTGGAGCGGGGGCCTTCACAACCGCTTCTATCTCTTCGGGTGACTTATGCAGTCCCTCTCGGTCAATGACATGACCGCAGTATGAGATCCGTTTTTGGAAGAACTCACACTTCTTGCAATTAACCCGAAGGCCATACTCCTTCAACCTGGTGAGTACCAGTTTCAAATTCGTGAGGTGTTCTTCCTCATCTTTTCCCGTGATTAAAATGTCATCTAAGTAGCACTGCGTGCTTGGAATTCCTTGTAACACCTGTTCCATGGCCCTCTGCCAAATTGCTGGCGCCTAGCTACCCCAAAGACCAGTCTATTGTAGCGATACAAGCCTCTGTGAGTGTTGATGGTGAGGTACTGGCGTGACTCTTCCTCGACCTCCATCTGTAGGTATGCTTGAGCCAGATCTATTTTCGTGAAATGTTTCCCTCCAGCCAACGAAGCAAAGATATCTTCAATCCGCGGAAGCGGGTATTGTACCATGTGAAGCACCGGATTCACAGTAATCTTGAAATCTCCGCAGATACGGACCTTCCCCGGTCCCCCTGGCTTATTACTCGGTGAGGACTTCATGACGGGAACAATGGGCGTGGCCCACTCACTCCAGTCCACTTTTGACAGAACCCCTGATCGTTCAAGTTCTTCCAGTTCTGCCTCCACAGCTGGTCGTATTGCGTAAGGTACTGATCTGGCCTTAAAAAACTTTGGGCTTGCATTTTCTACAATCTTAACCTTTGCTTTAATACCTCGCAGTGTTCCCAGTCCCTGCTGGAATACCTCCTTAGCTTCGTCCAATATTCTGGACAACCGTTCAGGTTTGACATCCTCTTTTTCGGAATCCACCGTCATGGTGTTTAGTGACTGCCAGTCCAATTTTATTTTTCGGATCCACTCCCGTCCCAGAAGTGGTGGTCCTCCCTCAGGCAATACATACAGGTCCAACCGGTGATGATCTTTATCCTTGTATCTCACCTTGACTTCTATCATTCCGATGGGGAATACTTTGTGCCCCGTGTATGTCTGTAGTACTAGTTCCGTATCCCGTAGTGGAATATGCTTGAAAAATTTCTTATAGTCATGCTTATTCATGACCGTCAACGCCGATCCGGTGTCCACTTCCATTTTTACTTGGACCTTTGCAATCTGTAGCGTTATCCAGATAGTTTGTCGGTCAGCTTCATTGCTCACGTTGTGAATTCTCAGACTGTCCAGTCCTTTGCATTTGGAGTGTGAGACCGACTTCTGTTCCCTCAGACTCTTCTTAGTCACCTCTTGTACCTTCCCGTACCATTTTTGTGGTGACTTCTTATTGTTGTACGTTGCTCCTGACCGGCATACCTTAGCTATGTGCCCGATCTTGCCACATTTCCTGCATTCTTGGTTTTTACCCCAGCATTGATTCTGGTCGTGTGTTGTCTTCCCACAACGGTAGCATTTTGTTGTGCTCGAAGTAATTTGGTCCATCCCTAGTGCCGCCGCCTTTAGCTGCATTTCCGCCGTTCCTTTCGCTGCGGCTTCATGCGATGCAGCTATGAGGACAGCCCTGTCCAGTGTGAGGTCATTTTCTTCCAGTAGTCGCTTCTGCGTTCCTTCTTTGGACAATCCGCATACGAACTTGTCACGCAGTGCCTCTGTCAGATTCCCTTCAAACTGGCAGTATTTCGCTAGCCTACGCAGTTCGACCAAGTATTCCGCATTGCTTTCGTCTTTCCTCTGCGTTCTTGCGTAGAATTTGAATCGTTCAGCCAGCATCAACGGTGTGGGGTTCAAGTGATCCTTCAGCACTGCTACAATATCATCGAAAGTCTGATCTGCCGGTTTAGCTTGTGAGAGAAGATTCTTCAACACCCCGAATGTTTTCGCACCCATCATGTTAAGTAAGGTTAAAGCTTTTTCCTCCTTAGCTATTTTGTTAGCCTTACAATGTATCTCAATACGTTCTACGTACGTGGCCCAGTCTTCTATCTCCGAATTGAACTCGTTGATGTCCGCCCGCTTAGGCATCTTTCTTTCCATGGGTACAACACAAGTATTTCTTCAAGTATTCTTATTTATTTGTTTATTTCTAAGATGGCGGTTTTCCCGCGAAAATGGCAGTTTCCCGCTCTTTCCTTCTCACCCCGCCCACTTCAATCGTCTTCCCCGCCTAATGGCGGCTTCCCGCGTTTCTTCCCTGGTGGAAGGGGTACGCTTTCCCCACAGCGGACAGGTTCAGCCGCTGGGCTGGCTTCCGCACAGCTCCCCTTACTCGGCTCTGTCTTTTCCTCCCGCCCGCACGGCTCTACCGGCCCTGGGTACACCCCGTTAACGGAGGACAGTTCAGCCGCTGGACTGGCTTTCGCGCAGTCTCTCACCCCGTTTTCGGCTGTGTCTCTCTCTCACTCCCGCACGTACGGTTTTGCCGGCTCTGAGTACCCCGTTGGTGGAGAACAGCTCAGCCGCTGGACTGGCTCCTCGCAGTCTCTCTCTCCGCACCCGGCTCTCACCCGCGCGGTTCCCATTCGCCTCCCCAGCCCTGTCGCAGACCGGTGTTTCCCTCCCCGGCTGCGGCTGGGTTTCTCTTCCCGCGCCTACTCGCAGGCTCAGCGCTTCGTGGCTGCGGTCGCTGCCCGGATTTTTCCCGCCGATCGCGGTCCGGCTGTCACCCGACGCCGTTGGACCCGACTTTTGGCCGGCACAGCTCCCCCTCGACCGAGGTCGAGTGCTCTGCCCTTATCCTCCGGATACTTCTACACCTTCCCCTACTCACAGTCTCTTCGGCCGCCTTGTTTCTTGCTGGTCGGCTCACTCCGCACCGTGGCAGAAGGGTAGTCAGTGCCTGTTGCTGATACGCTTTTGTTGTTAGTCTTCCTGCTTTCTGATGTTGCAGCCTCGTGTTTTCTTTTGGTAGCACGACGAAGGCGGTTGTCTCTCTTCGACGCTCTTCGTTGCTTTTGGTAGTCTTGCCGCAGGGTACGATCGGACTCGTCGCCACTGTAAAGTCTGTGGGTTGTGCAGTTAATAAATACACAGACTTCAGAAGTAACAAACAAACAGGTCTTTACTATTCGAAGGTCCGGGCGAATCTGCCCCAGCAATCATGCCACAACACTTATATACTGGTGTGGTCACTATCGGTATTACAGTATACAGAAGCCAAACAAATAGTGCCACACCTAAAGTAGTCCTCTTAAAGGTGAACGGTTACATTCAATAGTTCCCTTAAAGGTAGATGGGTACATACACTACACCAGTAGCTTACTTTTAAAGTGTAGTCACTATTGTTTTTAGGCAAACGCGAGAGCCAACTTACACACAGCAAGGTCCCATAAACAGCCAATGAGTTAAAGACCAGTTAATCTGTTTTTGGTTTGCTGATTGTTGGCCAGGACTCCAGGAGAAGGTCCTGCCCATCTCCGAATACCGACCTGGTTCATTAATATTCACCTGGCGGGACCCTGGTTTAATATCCCTTCCGAAAGACGGAATGCCTGCTTAAAGGGGCGGGGTAGATACATAGATACATCGAAGGTAGGAGCAGGAGTAGGCCATTCGGCCCCTCGAGCCTGCTCCGCCATTCAACGAGATCATGGCTGACCACCCAAACTCAGTACCCTGTCCCTGCTTTCTCCCCATATCTCTTGATCCCTTTAGCCTTAAGAAATATATCCAACTCTTTCTTGAATATATTTAATGAATTGGCCTCCACTGTCTTCTGTGGTAGAGAATTCCACAGGTTCACCACTCTCTGGATGAAGAAATTCCTCCTCATCTCTGTCCTAAATGGCTTACCCCTTATCCTTAGACTGTGACCCCTGGTTCTGGACTCCCCGGCCACCGGGAACATCTTTCCTGCATCCAGTCTGTCTAGTCCTGTTAGAATTTTATAAGTTTCAATGAGATCCCCTCTCATTCTTCTAAACTCCAGTGAGTATAAGCCCAATCGACCCAATCTCTCCTCATACGTCATTCCTGCCATCCCAGGTATCAGTCTGGTGAATCTTCACTGCACTCCCTCCATGGCAAGAACATCCTTCCTCAGATAAGGCAACCAAAACTGCACACAATACTCAAGGTGTGGTCTCACCAAGGCCCTGTACAACTGCAGCAAGACATCCTTGTTCCTGTACTCAAACCCTCTTGCTACGAAGGCCAACATACCATTTGCCTTCTTAACCGCCTGCTGCACCTGCATGCTTAACTTCAGCGACTGGTGCACAAGGACACCCAGGTCTCGTTGCACTTCCCCTTCTCCCAGTCTATTGCCGTTCAGATAATAATCTGCCTTCCTGTTTTTGCCACCATAGTGGATAACCTCGCATTTATCCACATTATACTGCATCTGCCATGCTTCTGCCCAATCACCCAACCTGTCCAAATCATACTGGAGTTTCTCGGCATCCTCCTCACAGCACACATGCCCATCCAGCTTTGTGTCGGCTGCAAACTTGGAGATATTACATCAATTCCCTCGTCTAGATCATTTATATATATTGTGAATAGCTGGGGTCCTAGGACCGATCCCTGCGGTACCCCACTAGTCACTGCCTGCCACTCGGAAAAAGAGCCGTTTATTCCAACTCTTTGCTTCCTGTCTGCCAACCAGTTCTCTATCCAAGTCAGTACCTTGCCCCCAATCCCATGTGCCTTAACTTTACACGCTAATCTCTTATGCGGGACCTTATCAAAAGCCTTCTGAAAGTCCAAATACACCACATCCACTGGTTCTCCCTTATCAATTTTACCAGTTACATCCTCAAAAAATTCCAGTAGATTAGTAAAGCACGATTTACCTTTTGTAAATCCATGTTGACTTTGTCCGATCTTGTCACTGTTTTCCAAGTGCTCTGCTATTGCATCTTTTATAATGGACTCTAGCATTTTCCCTACTACCGATGTCAGGCTTACCGGTCTATAATTCCCCGTTTTCTCTCTACCACCTTTTTTGAATAGTGGGGTAACATTAGCTACCCTCCAATCCATTGGAACTGTTCCAGAGTCTATAGAATTTTGGAAGATGACCAGCAATGCATCTACTATTTCTAGGGCCACTTCCTTAAGTAGGGGGTGGCTGGGGGGAGGAGGGAAGTGTCCCAGCTGGAACTGAGTTGAGAAGAAAAGACCCTGTTTGAACTGTGTTTAGAAGAAAAGACCCTGTTTGAACTGGGTTTCGAAGAAAAGACCCTGTTTGAACTGGGTTTGAGTGTACTGGTTGATTTGAGAAAGAGAAATGTTCTGGTAATAACTGGGAGTGTTGAGGGAGAAGAGATTGTCCCTGAGAGGGTGGGCACTTGGATGGGATACAATGCCTCGGTGAGCTAGATCCAAAGCAGGTAGAGCATCTTTAGAACTAGTGTGGCAGAGGGCTGGATGAGGAAGAGTGACTGATGAGGAAACTGGTAATCTGGTTGTTCTGTTGAAAATCCAAATATCGGTTTGTTTTTTTCTTTTGTAAGATTAAAAATCTATCGTGAAGTGTGAAAGGGCTTATAATTAACCAGAGTGCACCATTTTTACAGTAGAACTTCAAAATATTTGCCAGGGAGTGTGCCTCTGGACCCTTCCAGAAATGCACAAATAATTCTCAGCCTCCGATAGTTGGATTTCCAGCTTCAGGTTTTCAAGTGCAATAAAAGTGAAGGACTTAGGTTGTGACTTAGGTTACAACACCCGTGTAATTACTTGTTCTCACACGTCATAGGCTCGTAATCAAGGCCGTCCTTGAGATGCTTTGATTGGGGCCTGAAACTGACCATCACTTTTGTTGAACGGTAATAATGGACAGTTAGCTCTATCGAGGGGAGTAATTGAAATTTAGCTCTGTGTCTGTTTTCCCCAAAGGCTAAACTATAAGCAATTCTTTAGCTTGTCCAGGTAATCAAAAAAAAAAGCCTCACAGTTATTGGCCCAGAAATTCGGGTCTCAACGTGTGAGTACGCACGGGGTACTCGCGCATCAGCCCAATGAAAGTGCCGGTTTCGTGCATGCACTGCGCATGCACGGGAAACCGACACTTCTGCTCCCCTGAAAGAAGGGGTTCAGTGGTCAAGCGCATGTGCCGGAGAGGCAGCGCGTGCGCATTGAACTTAAGTTTTTTTGCAGGTTTCTCCGGGAGGGTAAGTCTCCAGCAGTTACACTTTTAAAAAGCAGGCACAAGGCCTGCTTTTAACAAGGTAAGTGGTGAATTAATTAAAATTAAAACATTTTTTCCACAGGTTTATTATTTTTAAATACTTTAAAGAAAGGTAAGTTTATTTTTAGCCCCGTTAGAAAATAAAATTATTTTTTCAAAAATTTAAATTATTGTTTAAAATAGTTATTTTATGTAATTTATACTTATTTTCAAAATGTGATTGTTTAAAAAATGTATTTGAAGTTTTAGTGATATTTTGGGGCTTATAGTATTTATAGGTTTGACAGCTCTTCCTGTCAAACTTATGAATGAAGCATTCCCTGCTACCATTGGCTCTCCATGGCCCACGTGATCCCAGGGGACGCATCGAACTAACTGCGCCCCTGGGATACGCATGCACTGCGCGCCGGCAGTTGGAGGAGGCCCAGGATCGGAATCCCACGCGGGCCCACAGCTCAACGACCGGCGTGCTAGGTAAGTGCAGGTCGGGGGCTTGCACCCGCGGGAAGCCCCCGACCCGAATTTCTAGACCATTATGTTGGAAAGCCCTTTGATCTTGGTCTGCGAATTGAGAGATTAGAGATGGGGGAAGCTTTCACAGGGGAATAGCTGCTGAGACAGAGAGCCCTCAGAAAAAGCAGGCTGAGAAAAATATAGAAGATTACGGGGAGAGGAAGTTCTGCCCAGGGCTGCAGGCCAGAATGCAGGGGGCTACGCTGTTTTAAGTTAAATAAGATGACCCACTGATGTGGGGAAGTGCATCGTGTTCAATATTTTATATTATTATGCAAAGACAATTTGTATTGATTGAAATTAGTGAAATCGATCGTAACTGTTGCTCTGATGTGAAATAAGGCAACTTAACGATGGGATTAAAAGCTGACCTGATGGCCTACATCCTAGGGTTCTAAACGAGGTGGCTGCAGAGATAGTGGATGCATTGGCTGGGATCTTCCAAAATTCCCTAGATTCAGGAATGGTCCCATTGGATTGGAAGGTAGCAAATGTAACCCTGCTATTCAAGAAAGGAGGGAGAGAGAAATCAGGGAACTACAGGCCGGTTAGCCTGACATCAGTCGGCGTGAAAATGCTGGAATCCATTATTAAGGACGTGGTTAGCAGGGTACTTAGAAAATCATAGTATGATTAGGCAGGGTCAACATGGTTTTATGAAAGGTAAATCGTGTTTGACAAATTTATTAGAGTTTTTTGAGGATGTAACTAGCAGGGTAGATAAAGGGTAACCAGTGGATGTAGTATATTTGGATTTCCAAAAGGCATTCGATAAGGTGCCACATAAAAGGTTGTTAAGCAAGATAAGAGCACTTAGGGTTAGGGGTAATGTATTAGCATGGATAAAGGATTGGTTAACAGACAGAAAACAGAGAGTAAAGGTAAACGGGTCATTTTCAGATTGGCAGGCTGTAACTAGTGGGGTGCCGCAAGGATCAGTGCTTGAGCTTCAGCTATTTACAATCTATATTAATGATTAGATGAAGGGACCGAGTGCAATGTATCCAAGTTTGCTGATGATACAAAGCTAGGTGGAAAAGTAAGATATGAGGAGGACGCAAAGAGCCTGCAAAGGGATATAGACAGGTTAAGTGAGTGGGCAGTAAGGTGGCAGATGGAGTATAATGTGGGGAAATGTAAGGTTAGTCACCTTGGTAGGAAGAATAGAAACACAGAATATTTTTTAAATGGTGAGAAACTACTAGATGTTGGTGTTCAGAGAGATTTGGGTGTCCTAATACAAGAAATACAGAAAGTTAGCATACAGGTACAGCAAGCAATTAGGAAGGTAAATGGCATATTGGCCTTTATTGCAAGGGGGCTGGAGTACAAGAGTAAGGAAGTCTTGCTCCAATTGTACAGGGCCTTGGTGAGACCACACCTGGAGTACTGTGCACAGTTCTGGTCTCCTTATCTAAGGAAGGATATACTTGCCTTGGAGGCGGTTCAACAAAGGTTCACTAGATTGATTCCTGGGATGAGAGGATTGTCCTATGAGGAGAGATTGTGTAGAACAGGCCTGTACTCTCTGGAGTTTAGAAGAATGAGAGGTGATCTCATTGAAACATATAAGATTCTGAGGGGGATCGACAGGGTAGATGCTGAGCAACTGACACCACTGGTATCTACAACAGACCCGAATTGGTAATAGTTTCTTTGGTGTTGTATGTCCTAAGTTTCCCACATATGTGACTGAGTTTTTCCTCATTCTCAGGACAGTGAGTCTTCCCATCGAAGGATGTTGTCTTCCCAGAATCTTTCTTCCAAATGGTGCTTCCTAGACTGTGAGTAACTGCAGATGTACAGCAATGGCAAGGTTATCCCTTATTCTTCACTCATTATTCTCCTCACTCCATGAGTACGGGTAGCACTATCAACACGATCCCATTGTTCGTCACTCATTATTCTCCTCACTCCATGAGTACGGGTAGCACTATCAACACGATCCCATTGTTCTTCACTCCTTATTCTCTTCACTCCATGAGTACGGGTAGCACTATCAACAAGATCCCATTGTTCTTCACTCCTTATTCTCTTCACTCCATGAGTACGGATAGCACTATCAACACGATCCCATTGTTCTTCACTCCTTATTCTCCTCACTCCATGAGTACGGGTAGCACTATCAACAAGATCCCATTGTTCTTCACTCCTTATTCTCTTCACTCCATGAGTACGGATAGCACTATCAACACGATCCCATTGTTCTTCACTCCTTATTCTCCTCACTCCATGAGTACGGGTAGCACTATCAACAAGATCCCATTGTTCTTCACTCCTTATTCTCTTCACTCCATGAGTACGGGTAGCACTATCAACAAGATCCCATTGTTCTTCACTCCTTATTCTCCTCACTCCATGAGTACGGGTAGCACTATCAACACGATCCCATTGTTCTTCACTCCTTATTCTCCTCACTCCATGAGTACGGGTAGCACTATCAACAAGATCCCATTGTTCTTCACTCCTTATTCTCCTCACTCCATGAGTACGGGTAGCATCATCAATAAGGTCCCACATTCTTCATTCATACCATCGGTGAGGTTAACAGTATCAACATATTTCTTCTTTATTGACTGACCATGAGAAATCGGCAACAATATCACTCTGAGCTGAATATAATGACTGCCTAAATTTTCTTGGTTTTTGAGTAGCTTCTAACACTGATGTTCCCCATAACAATTAATATACCCCAAGGCTTAATGTAATCTTCAACACTAACCTGCTTGTAATACCAATAGCGTCTCCCAAATATCCAGACAAAGCTAGTGCATCACAAGCACCAAAAGTGCCCCAGAGACTGAGGTGTTCCTCATGTTACTGTACCCTTGAACATTATTGTGCTCCACTAACACCATTGTGACCAAACACAAGCATGCCCAAATGCTGATGTATCTTTCAAACTCTGGCCTGCTACCAAACAACAATATACCCCCAGAAAACATTGCGTGCTGAGCACTAATGTCCCCCAGCTGATGCAGCAAACACTGATGCACCTCAAACCTTAATGGGGAGCATTTCAGAGTTGGCAGAGCAAGCACTCCGCACGGCTTCAGACCCGAGCCAAATTCGGCCCCGGGCCTCAAATGGCACAGGTGCACTGCGGGCATCAAACTGGCACCCAGCTGCAGCTTCCTAGCCGGAGAGGACGGGATGTCGTATCATGAGCTGGCCGGAAAGGTCAGGTCTTGGGCAGACGATCTGGGCAGGTCCTCAAGCAGGCTGGAGTTTCTTTGTGGGCTTAGGGGAAGCACTCTGACGTCTCCCAGGCCCACTAAAGATAAAGACTGCAAAGTTCCTGGGCCTTTTGTTTGAGCAGCCTCCAGAGGTCCCTTTAACAACTGCAGGTTGTGCCGCTCAACGCCTGGGATGACTAGGCGGAAAACAGGGTGCAGGCTGTTATAAATCTCATCATCACGAAACTACTTATGAAATAATGCTGGTCGGCCAGCTGGTGGCGCTGTCCAAGGAGTATAAATACTCGGGCGTTGGCCCCAGCTTTCCAGGGACATTTTGTAAGACAAGGAGCTAGTGAAATACAACTAGACCTCCATGTTCTGAAACAAGTTGATTAAAGCCTTGCTTTATGCTCAAACCACGTGCGTAGTGAGTTTTATTACATCAATTTAATCAACTTGATATCGACTCCACGCTTTGGGTGATTTCGGGAACAGCCAGCTACGACTCGAACCGTAGAAGGGAACTCAGACAAGTAATCGATCCATCATGGAGAAACTACTCAGACCCGCCCGCCTCGACCTGGACCCAAATTCACTTACAGCTGCTAAGGAATGGAAACACTGGTATCGTACTTTCAGCAACTTCCTCAGAGTGTGTGGTGAAAATGTTCCTGATACATTAGAGATACTTGCGAATTATGTATCCCCTCATGTGTTTGATTATATCGAAGACTGTGTAGACTATGACGCCGCTATCCAAATACTACAGCAGCTATATGTCAAGTCCCCAAATGAAATTTTTGCTCGGCATCTACTGGCCACAACTCGACAACAACCCGGGGAATCACTTGACAAATTCCTTCAGAAACTTCGTAGGCTCAGCAAGGATTGTAATCATAAAGCTGTTACAGCTGAGCAGTACCAGGAGGAGTTAATTCGTGATTCCTTTATTAATGGGATTGCATCTCCCTTCATACGTCAGTGTCTGTTGGAGAATAAAACCCTCAAGTTACAGGCTGCCTATGACCAGGCATGCTCTCAGGACTTAGCAAAGAGGAATGCAGATACCTATCTTTCACCACGTGCACGGGCTGCTGCTACCACTTTTAGTGACGCCTTCGATAGGCCTCGGGCGGAAGCCCTCACGGATGACGACTCCAACCTGGCTGATGGCAACCCTACCCTAGAAACCTACACTGATAATGACCCCGCCCTAGCGGCATCTTGGCAATCCGGAAGGAAGTGTTTCTTCTGTGGAGGTGCGTTTCATTATAGGAAATTTTGTCCTGCTTGCAACGCAACCTGCAATCATTGCAGCAAGAAAGGACACTTTTCTAAGGTATGCCAGTCAAGAGCCACTGTTAGTAAGGTATACCGGTCGAGAGCTCCTGTTAGTTTTGCAGCTACTATCTATAAAACTGCTCCTCCCCCGAGAGCCACTACTAAGGTTACAGCTGCAATCTATAAAACTGCTTCTCCCCCAAGAACCACTACTAAGGTTACAGCTGTCAAGGATAAAACTGCCCCTCCTCCCATCACAGCTGTTTTTCCCCAAAGCCTGGCCCATGCAGCCACGAAGGTTTCGGTAAATGGACACATTTTGAGTGCACTAATCGACTCATGCAGCTCTGACAGCTTCATTAGTGAGTGGGCTGTCAGTAAGTTAAAACTGCGTATTTACCCCTCGGACAGGGAAATTGCAATGGCTCTGACGACACTGACCACCAATTCTTCCAGCTTTTGTCTTGTCGACCTTATCCTCAATGGCCGCACTTATTTCTCCACCCGGCTCGGGGTGCTCAAGAACCTATGCAGTGATGTGCTCCTGGGACAGGATTTCCAGAAACAACACAAAAGACTCACTTTCGAGTTTGGAGGGTCAAAGCCAGAGCTTACTATTTCCAAAGTACCGTTTTGTGTGCTTTCGGCGGCTTCGCTCGATGAGCCCTCCTTGTTTGCCAATCTTTCCCCCCAATGTAAGCCCATAGTCACTAAATCACGATGTTTCAGCCAAGATGATCCAGCCTTTATCGAGGCAGAAATCTCTCACCTTCGAGTTGACGGTATCATTGAGCCATGTTCATCTTCCTGGTGGGCTCAAGTCGTCATTGTTAAAAATCCTCTGAAGCAACACAAGAAATGTCTTTGCATCGATTACTCGCAAACTATTAACCAGTATACCGACCTGGATGCCTACCCACTACCACGCATCGATGACATGGTCAATAATCTTGCCAACTACAAGGTATTTTCAACTTTTGATTTAAAGAGCGCATATCATCAAGTACCGTTAAAAGACTCTGACAAAAAGTATACAGCCTTTGAGGCCAATGGTCGGCTTTACCAGTTTTGTCGCCTTCCATTTGGGGTCACCAATGGGGTGGCCATCTTTCAATGGGCAATGGATAGCCTAGTCAAACAGGAGAACTTAACGGACACTTTTCCATATCTGGATAATATCACCATTGCTGGTCATAACCAGAAGGAGCATGATGCCAACCTCCAGAAATCTTTTGACATTCTCCGTCGTCGCAACTTAACCTTAAATGAGTCCAAATCTGTGAAATCAGTACCATCAGTCAACATCCTTGGCTACTGGGTGGGCAACAGTGTCATCAAACCGGATCCGGAGCGACTTCGTCCGCTTCAGGAGCTCACTATCCCTACGAATCTCGACTCTCTTCGTCGGGCACTCGGCATGTTCGCCTATTATGCGAAATGGATACCCGACTTCTCCGACAAGATCCAGCCCCTGCTTCACGCTAAGTCATTTCCATTGGAGGCAACGGCTATTTCAGCTATCAACCTCCTCAAGCGACAACTGGAAAAAGCCACGCTTCGTTCCATTGATGAAAATCTTCCTTTCGTGGTCGAGTGCGATGCATCGGATGTGGCGATCTCTGATACCTTGAATCAAGGTGGTCGACCCGTTGCATTTCTGTCCAGAACTTTGCAGGGTAGTGAGCTCCATTATCCTCCTGTCCCTCATCGAAGCGGTACGTAAATGGAGTCATTTTCTCGCTCGTCGCCATTTCACACTTATAACCGATCAGCGCTCCGTGGCCTTTATGCTGGATAATCAGAAACGCACTAAGATCAAGAATAACAAAATACAACTCTGGAGGATAGAATTGGCCGCCTTTGGATACACCATACATTATCGACCCAGCAAAGAGAATGTGGCCCCAGATACCCTCACGCGGGCATTCTGCTCTTCTATGCCAACTTTGACTCTGGCGGATCTTCATACTGACTTATGCCATCCTGGCGTTACCCGTATGTTGCACTTTGTGCGATCTAAAAATCTCCCATTTTCTACGGAAGATGTGAAAAGAACGTGCTCCTCCTGTAAAATTTGTGCGGAGTTAAAACCGCAATTCTTCCGTCCATCGGATGGCTCGCTCATACACGCTATGCAGCCTATGCAGCGACCCAGCATTGAGTCATAGAGTCATAGAGTTTTACAGCACAGAAAGAGGCCCTTCGGCCCATCGTGTCTGCGCCGTCCATCAATCCCTCTCCAGTCTAATCCCATTTTCCAGCATTTGGTCCATAGCCTTGTATGCAATGGCATTTCAAGTGCTCATCCAAATGCTTCTTGAATGTTGTGAGGGTTCCTGCCTCTACCACCCTTTCAGGCAGAGAGTTCCAGATTCCAACCACCCCCTGGGTGAAAAAGTTCCTCCTCAAATCCCCTCTAAATCTCCTGCCCCTTACCTTGAATCTATGCCCCCTTGTTATTGACCCCCCTACTAAGGGGAAAAGTTCCTCTTTATCTACCCTATCTATGCCCCTCATCATTTTGTACACCTCAATCAGGTCCCCCCTCAGCCTTCTTTGCTCCAATGAAAACAACCCCAGCTTGTTTAGTCTTTCTTCATAGCTGAGGCGCTCCATCCCAGGTAACATCCTGGTGAATCTTCTCTGCACCCTCTCTAAAGCAATCACATCCTTCCTACAGTGAGGCGACCAGAACTGCACACAGTACTCCAGCTGTGGCCTCACCAGCGTTTTGTACAGCTCCATCATAACCTCCCTGCCCTTATATTCTATGCCTCGGCTAATGAAGGCAAGTATCCCATATGCCTTTTTAACCACCTTATCTACCTGTTCCGCTGCCTTCAGGGATCTATGTACATGCACACCAAGGTCCCTCTGACCCTCTGTACTTCCTAGGGTCCTACCACTCATTGTGTACTCCCTTGCCTTATTTGTCCGTCCAAAATGCATCACCTCGCACTTTTCAGGGTTAAATTCCATTTGCCACTTTTCCGCCCATCTGACCAACTCGTTTATATCTTCCTGTAGCCTGAGGCTTTCCTCCTCACAATTTACCACCCCGCCAATTTTCGTGTCATCTGCGAACTTACTGATCATACCTTTTACATTCTCATCCAAATCATTTATGTAGATCACAAACAGCAAGGGACCCAGCACCGATCCCTGAGGTACCCCACTAGACACAGGCTTCCAGTCACAAAAGCAACCTTCGACCATCACCCTCTGCCTCCTGCCACTCAGCCAGTTTAGGATCCAACGCGCCAAGGCACCCTGGATCCCATGGGCTCTTACCTTCTTGACCAGTCTCCTATGCGGGACTTTGTCAAAAGCTTTACTGAAGTCCATGTAAACCACATCCACAGCATTTCCCTCATCCACACACTAGTCACCCCCTCGAAAAATTCAATCAGATTTCTCAGACATGATTTACCCTTGACAAAGCCATGCTGACTATCCCTGATTAATCCTTGCCTCTCCAAGTGGAGACTAATTTTGTCCCTCAGAATTTTTTCCAATAATTTCCCTACCACAGATGTTAGGCTCACTGGCCTGTAATTCCCTGGTTTATCCCTGCTACCCTTCTTGAATAATGGTACTACGTTAGCTGTTCTCCAGTCCTCTGGTACATCCGCTGTGGCCAGAGAGGTTCTGAAAATTTGTGTCAGAGCCCCTGCAATCTCCTCCCTTGCCTCACACAACAGCCTGGGATACATCTCGTCCGGGCCTGGGGATTTATCCACTTTTTGGCCTGCTAAAACCGCTAGTACCTCCTCCCTCTCGATGCTAATATGTTCAAGTATGTCACAGTCCCCTTGCCCGATTTCTATGTCTACATCATCTTTCTCCATAGTGAACACAGATGCAAAAAATTCATTTAAAACCCCGCCTACATCATCTGGCTCTACACACAGATTGCCACTTTGGTCCCTAATGGGCCCTACCCTTTCCCTGGTTATCCTCTTGCCCTTAATATACTTATAAAACATCTTAGGATTTTCCTTTATTTTGCTCGCCAGTGTTATTTCATGGCCCCTCCTCGCCCTCCTAATTTCTTTTTAAGTATGCCCCTGCACTTTTTATACTCCTCTAGGGCTTCCTCCGTCTTTAGTCTTTTGTAACTGCCAAAAGCCCCCCTTTTTTTCCCTAATGCATTTTTGTATATCCCTTGTCATCCAAGGTTCCCTTTGCTTGTTGGTCCCACCCTTGACCTTTACAGGAACATGTTGGCGTTGTACTCTCTCTATTTCCCTTCTGAAAGCCTCCCACTGCTTTGATGTGGATTTTCCTATAAGTAGCTGCTCCCAGTCCACTTTGGCCAGGTCCTGCCTTATCATATTAAAATCGGTCATCCCCCAATTTAGAACCCTTATTTCCGGGCCGTCATTGTCTTTTTCCATGACCACCTTAAATCTCACCGAATTATGGTCACTGTTGCCAAAATGCTCTCCTACTGACACTTCCACCACTTGCCCGGCTACATTCCCTAGAATTAGGTCCAGTACTGCCCCCTCTCTTGTAGGACTTTCTACATGTTGGCTCAAAAAGCTCTCCTGGATGCACTTTAAGAATTCTGCACCCTCTAAGCCTTTCACACTCTGACTATCCCAATTAATATTGGGGAAGTTGAAATCCCCCACTATTATTACCCTATTATTTTCGCACTTCTCTGAGATTTGCCTACATATCTGTTCCTCTATCTCCTCCTGACTGTTTGGGGGCCTATAGTACACTCCCAGCAAGGTGCTTGCCCCTTTTTGTTTTTAATTTCTACCCATATGGCCTCATTAGAGGAACCCGCTAATATATCATCCCTCCTTACAGCAGTAATCGACTCCTTAATTAATATTGCAACACCCCCTCCCCTTTTACACCCCCCTCTGTCTCTCCTGAAGATTCTATACCCCAGAATGTTGAGCTGCCAGTCCTGACCCTCCCTCAACCATGTCTCCGTGATAGCAACAATATCGTACTCCCATGTGTTCAACAACAACTTCAGTTCATCCACCTTATTTGCAAGACTCCTTGCATTAAAATAAATGCCTTCCAGCCTTGCCATATTCCCTTTTGCCCTCACATATTTTCTCTGCCTTCCCAGCTGACTTGTTTTTTCCTCTGTATTTGGCTGTAAATCACCCCCTACTATAGCTCCACTCTGTATCCCATCCCCCTGCCAAGTTAGTTTAAACCCCCACCAGCAGTGCTAGCAAACCTCCCCGCAAGGATATTGGTCCCCCTCTGGTTCAGGTGTAGACCGTCCGACTTGTACAAGTCCCACCTTTCCCAGAAGCAGGCCCAGTGATCCAGGAAACTAAAGCCCTCCCCCCTGCACCATCCCTTTAGCCACGCATTCATCTGTTCTATCTTCCTATTCCTATACTCACTAGCACGTGGCACCGGGAGTAATCCAGAGATTACAACCTTTGAGGTCCTGCTCTTTAATCTCCACCTAGCTCCCTAAATTCTTGCTGCAGGACCTCATTCCTCTTTTTACCTATGTAGTTGGTACCAATGTGGACCACGACCTCTGCCTGTTCACCCTCCCCCTCCAGAATGCCCTGCAGCCGCTCAGTGACATCCTTGACCCTGGCACCAGGGAGGCAACAAACCATCCTGGATTCACGTCTACAGCCACAGAAACGCCTATCTGTTCCCCTTACTATAGAATCCCCTACCACTATTGCTCTCCCACTCTTTTTCCTCCCTTCCTGGGCAGCAGGAGCACCCCCAGTGCCAGGAAGTTGGCTGCTGCTGCCTTCCCCTGGTGAGTCATCCCCCTCAACAGTATCCAAATCGGTATACCTGTTTGAGAGGGGAATGGTCACAGGGGTCTCCTGCACTACCTGCCTGCTTCTATTGCTCCGCCTGGTGGTCACCCATTTCCTTTCTTCCTGTGCAACCCTTCCCTGCGGTGTGACCAACTCACTAAACGTGCTATCCACGACCCTCTCAGCATCGTGAATGCTCAACAACCCATCCACCCGCAGCTCCAGCGCCTCAATGCGGTCTGCTAGTAGCTGCAGATGGATGCATTTCCTGCACACATGGTCATCAGGGGCAGTGTCCCTGAATTCCCACATAGAGCAAGAGGAGCACATCACGGGGCTGGGCTCTCCTGGCGTGACTTACCCTTTAATTAATTTAAATTAAATTCACTATCACCAATTAAAGATACCTCTAAGGCGCTTGTATAGTCTACCTACAGTCCCTGCTACACCAGAAAAGACCCTAGTCACTATAAACTACAGAGTTAAAGTTTAAAAAAGAGAAATACTCACCAACCAATCACTTACCTGCTCCCTGGTGACGTCACACACTGATTACTTTTTACCTCTCTCCTCTGCTGTTGATTTGGTAAGCCTCGCTGCTCCCCGCTGCTCCGAGTGGTCGGGCCTCGCAACTGCCGCCGGTTTTTAAGCCGGGCTCCTCCTCGCTGCTCCCCGCTGCTCCGAGTGGTCGGGCCTCGCAACTGCCGCCGGTTTTTAACCTCCTCGCTGCTCCCCGCTGCTCCGAGTGGTCGGGCCTCGCAACTGCCGCCGGTTTTTAAGCCGGGCTCCTCCTCGCTGCTCCCCGCTGCTCCGAGTGGTCGGGCCTCGCAACTGCTGCCGGTTTTTAAACCGGGCTCCTCCTCGCTGCTCCCCGCTGCTCCGAGTGGTCGGGCCTCGCAACTGCCGCCGGTTTTTAAGCCGGGCTCCTCCTCGCTGCTCCCCGCTGCTCCGAGTGGTCGGGCCTCGCAACTGCCGCCGGTTTTTAAGCCGGGCTCCTCCTCACTGCTCCCCGCTGCTCCGAGTGGTCGGGCCTCGCAACTGCCTCCGGTTTTTAAGCCGGGCTCCTCCTCGCTGCTCCCCGCTGCTCCGAGTGGTCGGGCCTCGCAACTGCCGCCGGTTTTTAAGCCGGGCTCCTCCTCGCTGCTCCCCGCTGCTCCGAGTGGTCGGGCCTCGCAACTGCCGCCGGTTTTTAAGCCGGGCTCCTCCTGACTTTAAAGGGCCATTGCCTTCCTCAACACAGAACACCTACTTACTGACTATGGTGGACGAATATTCACGCTTTCCCTTTGCTTTCCCCTGTCCCAATATGCTTACTTCCACAGTGATCAAATGCCTTGATCAAGTCTTTTCCCTTTGCGGTACGGCCAATTTCATCCACCCTGATCGGGGTCCCTCCTTCATGTCAAGCGAACTCAAAAGTTATCTCTCCCAACGGGGAATCGCCACAAGTAAAACGACACCGTACCATCCCATCGTAACGGACAGGTTGAGAGATACAACGCTATCATTTGGAACGCTGTTCGTCTTGCGCTGAGGTCACGCAATCTACCAGACCAGCAGTGGGAAACTATGTTCCCTGACGCGTTGCATTCCATCCGGTCTCTCTTTTCTACTTCTACCAATGTCACACCTCACAAGCGATTCTTCAGCTTCCAGCGTCGCTCCACCCATGGGACGTCTCTCCCATCATGGTTGGCAGCTCCTGGCCCCGTGCTGCTCCGAAGATTCGTCCGATCGTCGAAAACCGATCCTCTAGTCCACGAGGTAAAACTTACGGATGTCAACCCCACGTATGCACACGTGCGGTACCCGGATGGCTGGGAGTCCACCGTTTTGCTCCGGGACCTGGCTCTCTGTCCGGCCGGTTCCGCGGACCCAACTGATGGAGGGACCTGCGGGGATGAGGCCAACACTCTGCGCTCCCCCGAGGATGACGCCCTACCTGGGACATCGAGGGATCTGCCGGCTGCCCCGCGCTCCCCGCGGGATGGTCACCCCGGGCCAGGATGCCAGTCAATCCCCGGCTAACCAATGGGACGAAGACAGTTCTGCGCCTGTGGGGACCCGCACCCGGAGTCACGATCTCCCCAGCCTCCCTCGGGTCGATCAGAGCAACACGGGCCCTGTCGATCCACTGGTACGGATCAAGCGGCCCAGGGACCAAGACACGGTCCGGGGAGACGTGCCTTCTGGCCATAAACAAAAATCTAAAAGACTGCGGCTATTCGTGGTCTGCCTAATCCGTTAAGAGGAAGTCATCGGACTTCCAAATCTTTCAGGCAGGAGGAATGTTATAAATCTCATCATCAAAAACTACTTATGAAATAGGGCTGGTGGCGCTGTCCAAGGAGTATAAATACTCGGGCGTGGGCCCCAGCTTCTCAGGGACATTTTGTAAGACAAGGAACTAGTGAAGTACAACTAGACCTCCATGTTCTGAAACAAGTTGATTAAAGCCTTGCTTTATGCTCAAACCAAGTGTGTAGTGAGTTTTATTACATCACAGGGTTTTAAAAAAATATTCGTTCCTGGGATGTGGGCGTCGCTGGCAAGACCAGCATTTATTGCCCATCCCTAATTGCCCTCGAGAAGGTGGTGGTGAGCCGCCATCTTGAACCGCTGCAGTCCGTGTGGTGAAGGTACTCCCACAGTGCTGCTAGGAAGGGATTTCCAGGATTTTGACCCAGCGGCAATGAAGGAACGACGAAATACTTCCAAGTCAGGATGGTGTGTGACTTGGAGAGGAACTTGGAGGTGGTGGTGTTCCCATGCACCTGCTGCCCTTGTCCTTCTAGGTGGAAGAGGTCGCAAGTTTGGGAGGTGCTGCCGAAGAATCCTTGGCGAGTTGCTGCAGTGCATCTTGTAGATGGTACACACTGCAGTCACGGTACACCAGTGGTGGAGGGAGTGAATGTTTAAGGTGGTGGATGTGATGCCAATCAAGCGGGCTGCTTTGTCCTGGATGGTGTCGAGCTTCTTGAGTGTTGTTGGAGCTGCACTCATCCAGGCAAGTGGAGAGTATTCCATCACACTCCTCACTTGTGCCTTTACCCATTTGTGATTCAGCTTAGCACCTTGATTTGCATATTTAAGGAGCCTAACGCCTGTTTCAGGCAGGTCCCAAGCCAATATGGCATCCGGCACAGTCCGCTGTGAAAGTGAGAGATCAAGCCCCGATTCCACACTGGGAAAACAGACAGCCATGAGTTGAATTCCGCCCCCCCCCACCCCACCCCCCAACGACCAGTTTGTCCGAAACACTCACAAGTAGTGATAAACCTCAAAAGCAGAGGGGGCAATTTTAACCCTTCCCACCAATTTCCTGGTGGCTACATTTATTCAATCATATAGATGCTGTCCTGTACATTATATTACATTTATGCAAAATGGGTCGGGGTCCGATCTTGGGAGGGTCCGATCGCGGGGTTCCGATTGTGGGCCGGGGGTCCGATCGTGAAGGAGGGTCTGATCGCGGGAGGTGACACATCGCAGGTCCAATCGCGGGGATGTGGGGGGTCGGACCATGGGGTTATTGATCGTGGGGGGGATGGGGGGAGTTCAGATCTTGGGTCGGGGTCCAATCACAAGGAAGGGTCCGATCTTGGGGTCGGATTGCCGGTTTTTAAATTTTCAGCCCCACCAGCCTTTCCCGCCTGTCCTGGGGGGGGTTAACATTTCCCGCTGTATATCACTGTGAGAGGGCACCCACTCTTTAACAGGTTACATTTTTCTTTTGGCCAGTAACAGGGCAAGTAGTATGAGTATTAGCATAGAAGCTAATGGTGCATCCACCTTCTCCTGCAGGGCCAAATGTGTCTTTGTTTAGTTCTTTTGCTAAATGGGTCAGTTATGGTACAAATATTTAATGAGTTTGTATGAAAAGCTTCTGCTATTTTACTTGAGTCATTAACTGGTTAACAAGAATAGATTTTAAAAATGTGTAAACAAATTTCTTGCACAAGCCTTATCGAAACTGTACATCATAATTTCACCCCATCACTGGTTCCATCCTAAATATCCTTTTACATTTTTATTGAAGAGAATAAATCGAGGCAAAATAATTTTTGAAGCACAAAATATTTATAGGAAGGAGTTACCTTCGTTTGTGTCTTTGTTTATTTATTCCATCGATGTTTCTTTGACTCTTGTTCTTTACTTGGTCCTTGTCTCTTTGGTTCTTGTCTCTTTGGTTCTTGTCTCTTTGGTTGCCATTTTCTGTTTCTCTCAGTGCTCTCGGAATAGCTCTATCTGTTAAGCTCCACTGTATTTCTCAAATGAACATTTCTTATATCTTTGATGCTGTGCTTTATGTTCATTTTCCGCCCTTTCTCTGCAGCAACCTCTTTGGACCGGTTCTACCGCATTGACAGAGCCCAGGTATGCGTGGTGAGCTGGCAGTGCCCACCTTACTTACACTCACTGCTTAGTGCTGTGAATTCCTATCATTCTGAGCTATTTGGAGCCATCTTCATGCCGCGGAGTATGAAGAAATAATTTTATAACTAACAACTCAGAACTTTTTTTGTACTTTGAACAATGGCCCAAAAATTCGGGTCGGGGGCTTCCCGTGGGTGCAAGCCCCCGACCTGCACTTACCTTCTGCGCCGGCAGTTGAGCTCTGGGCTCCCGTGAAATTCCGCTCCGGGGCCTGCTCCAACTCCCGGCGCGCTGTGCTTGCGTGTCCCAGGGGCGTAGTTAGTGCGATGCGTCACCTGGGATCACGTGAGCCATGGGCAGCCAATCAGAGGAGGGAAAAGCCCATTCATAAGATTGACAGGAAGACCTGTCTAAACTTATGAATATACGGGCCCCAAAATAACAGTAAACCTTCAAATAAATTTTTTAAAAATCACACTTTTTAAATAAACTATAAATTACATTAAATAACTATTTTAAACAATAATTTAAATTTTTGAAAAAAATAATTTTAGAAAAAAACGGGGCTAAAAATAAACTTACCTTGCTTTAAAGTACTTAAAAATAATAAACCTGTGGAAAAAATGTTTTAATTTTAATTAATTGACCACTTACCTTTTAAAATGCAGGCCTTACGCCTGGTTTTTACATTTCTAAAATCTAAAGACTTACCCTCACGGAAAAACCTGTAAAAAAAAACGTAAGTTCAAAGCGCACGCAGACTCCCGCGCGCACGCGTTCGACCTCTGAACCCCTTCGTTCAGAGGAACAGAAGTGTTGCGCAGTGCATGCAAGAAACCGGTACTTCCATCGGGTCCACGCGTGAGTACCCCGTGCGTACTCACACGTTGGGACCCGAATTTCTGGGCCATTATTTATTAATCTAGTTTAGATTGTTGAGCAGTGTCCCACTGCAACTGTCCTGGCATGGTAGTTGTTAGATCCGTGTATTTTTATGTTGTGTGTCCTTCAATAACTAGACACGAGACTGCAGGGAACAATCAACAGGTATTTACTGGATGAAGGTTACTCTAAAACTAAACGTACAGATCCCTACTCAGGGTTTATATACAGGTGTGGTCACTGCCGGTACTACAGTATACAGGAGCTGTAAAAAGTAGTTCTCCCCTTAAAGGTACATACACTACAATTCCTCCCCTTTTAGATTGACAGTACCATAACATTCATTTAACAATTAACACTTTTAACATGCACATTAACTGAAAATAGTCCATTTATAAATTCAGTCTTTGGGGCGGCTTCCTGATCCTTTCTGGATAGCGCCTTTCCTGAGTGTCTTGTTCTTGGTGCGGAGGCCCCCTGTCGTCAGTTGGTTCATCAGCTTCCGGTGCTACTGTTTCTGGGGTAGATGCTACCTGTATGTCGGGTTCATCACCAGGTGCGCGAGACATGGGGTTGACTCGTGCCTGTGACTCTAGGATCTGGTCGACATGGCGTATCACAATGTTCTCCCCAACATCCACTGTGTACATTAGTGGCCCCTGCCGTGTGCATACCGTTCCTGGTTGCCATTTCTCTGTTCGGTAGTCGTGGGCCAAGACTGGTTGCTCGAGGAATTCCGGCTCCGTGTTGAAGAGCTGGAGTCCGAGCTTCAAACACTGAGACACATCAGGGAGGGGGAGAGTTACCTGGACTCTGTGTATCAGGAGGTAGTCACACCAATTAGATTAATTAATTCAGATGTAGTCCGTGGCCAGGGTCAGGATGGTGTGACTAGAAGTGAGGCAGGTACGGGGATCCAGCAGGTAGTGTTGGAGGAGCCGCAGCCCTTGCTCTTGTCCAACAGGTTTGAGGCTCTTACTCCCTGTGAGGATGGGAACGGGGACTGCGGGGAGGATGAGCAACTCGGCCACAGCACCGTGGAGTGGGGGGCCATTCAAGTGGGGGGAGTTAAAAGAAATGTTGTAGTGGTAGGGGATAGTATCGTTAGGGGGATAGATAGAGTTCTTTGCAGCCGAGAGCGAGAGTCCCGAAGGCTGTGTTGCCTGCCCGGTGCCAGGGTTAAGGACATCTCCTCTGGGCTGGAGAGAAACTTGGAGTGGGAGGGGGAGGATCCAGTTGTCGTGGTCCATGTTGGTACCAACGACATAGATAGGACAAGGAAGGAGGTTCTGCTGAGGGAGTTTGAGCAGCTAGGGGCCAAATTAAAAAGCAGAACCACAAGGGTAATAATCTCTGGATTACTACCTGAGCCACGTGCAAATTTGGCTAGGGTAAATAAAATTAGAGAGAGTTAAATGCGTGGCTCAAAGCCTGGTGTGGGAGAAATGGGTTTTGCTTCCTGGGACACTGGCATTAGTACTGGGACAGGAGAGAGCTGTTCCGTTGGGACGGACTTCACTTGGCCAGTGCTGGGACTAGACTCCTGGCGAATCGAATAACTAGGGCTGTAGAGAGGGCTTTAAACTAATTAGTGGGGGGGGAGGTTTTAAGAGAGCGAAAAATAAAAATGACAGCGGAGAAGGCAATAGAGCAAGGTAGCAGTGGGGGAATTAAAAACCAGAGCGTGTCAGGAAGGGACAGAATGTATAATGATAAAGGTAAAGTAGTAAAAGGGGTAAAAGCAGGAATAAATTGTCAGAAAACAAATTTGAAAGTTCTTTATCTGAATGCACGCAGCATTCGTAACAAAATTGACGAGTTGACAGTACAAATAACTACACATGGGTATGATCTGGTGGCCATTACGGAAACATGGCTGCAAGATAATCATGACTGGGAACTAAACATACAAGGGTATTTGACAATCAGGAAGGACAGACAGGAAGGAAAGGGAGGTGGGGTTGCTATGTTAATCAAGGATGGAATCACTGCAATAGTCAGAAATGATATTGGGTCAAAGGATCAGGATAGTGAAACAGTTTGGGTGGAGATAAGGAATAAGAAGGGGAAAAAATCACTAGTGGGCATCGTCTATAGGCCTCCTAACAGTTGCAACTCTGTTGGTCAGAGTATAAATCAGGAAATAGTTGGGGCTTGTAATAAGGGAACAGCTATAATCATGGGGGATTTTAACTTTCATATTGACTGGACTAATCAAATTGGGCATGGCAGCCTTGAGGAAGCGTTCATAGAGTGTATTAGGGACGGGTTCCTTGAGCAGTATGTAACTGAACCAACCAGGGGGCAGGCAATCTTAGACCTGGTCCTGTATAATGAAACAGGATTAATAAAAAATGTCCTAGTAAAGGATCCCCTTGGAATGAGTGACCATAATATGGTTGAATTCCAAATTCAGTTTGAGGGTGAGAGAGATGGATCTCAAACCAGCGTACTGAGCTTAAATAAAGGAGACTATGAGGGTATGAGAGTAGAATTGACTAAAGTAGACTGGGAAAACAGATTAAAGTGTAAGACGGTACAAGAGCAGTGGTCTACATTCAAGGAGATATTTCACATCTTTCAAGATAAATATATTCCACTGAGGAAAAAGGGGAGTAAAAGAAAAGACAGCCATCCGTGGCTCAGTAAAGTAATAAAGGATAGTATCCGACTGAAAACAAGGGCATATAAAGTAGCCAAATCTAGTGGGAGGATAGAAGATTGGGAAGCATTTAAAAGCCAGCAAACAATAACTAAAAGATTAATTAAGAAAGGGTAGATAGATTATGAAAGTAAACTAGCAAAAAATATAAAAACAGACAGCCAGAGTTTCTACAGCTAAATAAAAAGAAAAAGGGTGGCTAAAGTGAACGTTGGTCCCTTAGAGGATGGGACCGGGAAACTAGTGGTGGGGAACATGGAGATGGCAAAGGCGCTGAACAAATATTTTGTATCAGTCTTTACAGTAGAGGACACTAAAAATATCCCAACACTGGACAAACAGGAGGCAATGGGGGGGGAGGAGCTGAAGACGATTAAAATCACTAAGGAGATGGTACTCAGTAAAATAATGGGACTTAAGGCGGATAAATCCCCCGGACCTGATGGCCTACATCCTAGGGTCTTGAGAGAAGTGGCGGTAGGGATTGTGGATGCATTGGTGATTATTTTCCAGAACTCCCTGGACTCAGGAAAGGTCCCGGCAGATTGGAAAACTGCTAATGTAACACCCTTATTTAAGAAGGGAAGGAGACAAAAAGCTGGAAACTATAGACCAGTTAGCCTAACATCTGTGGTTGGCAAAATGTTGGAGTCCATTATTAAGGAAATAGTAACAGAGCATTTGGATAAACATAATTTAATAGGACAGAGTCAGCATGGTTTTATGAAGGGGAAGTCATGTTTGACAAATTTGCTCGAATTCTTTGAGGATGTAACATACAGGGTGGATAAAGGGGAACCAGTGGATGTAGTGTACTTGGACTTCCAAAAGGCATTTGACAAGGTTCCACACAAAAGATTACTGATCAAGATAAGAAATCACGGGATTGGGGGTAATATACTGGCCTGGGTGGAAGATTGGCTATCTAACAGAAAACAAAGAGTTGGGATAAATGGTTCATTCTCGGGCTGGCAATCAGTAACTAGTGGTGTTCCGCAGGGGTCAGTGCTGGGACCCCAACTCTTTACAATCTATATTAACGATTTGGAGGAAGGGACCGAGTGCAACATATCCAAGTTTGCCGACGATACAAAGATGGGAGGGAAAGCAATGAGTGAGGAGGACATAAAAAACCTGCAAAAGGACATAGACAGGCTAAGTGAGTGGGCAGAGATTTGGCAGATGCAATATAATGTTGGAAAGTGTGAGGTTATGCACTTTGGCAGAAAAAATCAAAGAGCAAGTTATTATCTAAATGGAGAGAAACTGCAAAGTGCTACAGTACAAAGGGATCTGGGGGTCCTGGTGCATGAAACACAAAAAGTTAGTATGCAGGTACAGCAGGTGATCAGGAAGGTCAATGGAATCTTGGCTTTTATTGCAAAGGGGGATGGAGTATAAAAACAAGGAAGTCTTGCTGCAGTTATACAGGGTACTGGTGAGGCCACACCTGGAATACTGCGTGCAGTTTTGGTTTCCATATTTAAGAAAAGATATACTTGCTCTCGAGGCGGTTCAGAGAAGGTTCACTCGGTTGATTCCAGAGATGAGGGGGTTGACATATGAGGAAAGGTTGAGTAGGTTGGGACTCTACTCATTGGAGTTCAGAAGAATGAGAGGCGATCTTATCGAAACATATAAGATTGTGAGGGGGCTTGATCGGGTGGATGCGGTGAGGATGTTTCCACTGATGGGTGAGACTAGAACTAGGGGGCATAATCTAAGAATAAGGGGCTGCGCTTTCAAAACTGAGATGAGGAGAAACTTCTTCACTCAGAGGGTAGTAAATCTATGGAATTTGCTACCCCAGAGAGCTGTGGAAGCTGCAACATTAAATAAATTTAAAATGGAGATAGACAGTTTCCTAGCAGATAAGGGAATTAGGGGTTACGGGGAGAGGGCAGGGAAGTGGACGAGAGTCTAGATTCAGATCAGCCATGATCCTATTGAATGGCGGAGCAGGCCCGAGGGGCCGTATTGGCCTACTCCTGCTCCTATTTCTTATGTTCTTATGTTCTTATTACATTGAAGCTCCTTGTCAGCTTCTCATTGATGTGCTGGAATTGCTTATTCTCAACATCTCTTCGTACATTTGGTCTGAGCAAATCCAGACGAGATCTCAACCTTCGGTTAAAGAACATCATGGCCGGGGTCTGGTTGGTGACTGCATGTGTCGCATTTCTGTGGGCTAACAGGAAATTGTCCACCTTGTGCTGCACTGGAATGTCGTCATCGCACATGGCCCTCACTGCTTTCTTAAAGGTTTGTACGAACCTCTCAGCCAATCCATTTGTGGCTGGATGATACGGGGCGGATGTGTAATGCCTTACCCCATTCCTTTTCATGAATCTTCGAAACTCTTCGGACACAAACTGTGGTCCGTTATCAGAGCAAATCTGCTCTGGCAAGCCGTTCCTGGCAAATATGGTCCGTAGGACTGCAATAGTTTTCTCCGTGGTGGTGGACGACATTTTGATCACCTCAGGCCATTTCGAGTGCGCATCCACAGCTATTAGAAACATTGAGTCCATGAATGGACCAGCAAAATCAATATGCACCCGTTGCCATGGAGATGAGGGCCACTCCCATGGGTGTAGAGGGGCATGTGGTGGTGCATTTTGGACCTTCTGGCATCCTGAGCAGCTCTTTGTCAGGTCCTCGATTTGCTGATCGATCCCCGGCCACCACACATAAGCCCTAGCAAGGCTTTTCATTTTCACCCCTCCCAGATGGCCTTCGTGAAGCTCATTGAGCACTCTCTCCCTTAACTTGGGTGGAATTACCACTCGGGATCCACACATCAAGGTTCCCTGGCATACTGACAGCTGTTCTCTTCTGGATGAGAATGCTGGCAACAGTGAGTCGCCATGTCTTGGCCATCCCTTCACCGCCAAGTCATATACCCGAGACAGTGTCGGGTCATTTCGGGTCTCCTTCTCTATATCAGCGTTAGTTACTGGCAAGCGTTCAATTATAGTCGAATGAAATATTTTGACAGGGTCCACTGCTAGTGCTTCCTCCGCAATAGGCAGTGGCAGGCGTGATAGCCCATCAGCGTTTCCATGCTGTTTCGTGCCCTTATTGGTTCGCCCCTAGAAAAAGGGATCATCTTTGTAGCCGTTGCGCAGTCATCACCGGCACGTCCTTCTTTGGATTAAAGATGGAGACAAGTGGTTGGTGGTCCGTCAGCAAGGTGAACTTCTGCCCGTGCAGATAGTGGTTGAACTTTTTCACTCCCCACACTAGGCTGAGGGCCTCCCTGTCAATCTGGGCGTAGTTACGCTCGGCTGAGGTTAGTGCCCGAGACGCAAAGGCTACCGGCCTCTCCGAGCCGTCCGAGAACTTGTGCGACAGCACCGCTCCAATGCCATAGGGTGATGCATCACACGCCAACTGAATTGGTAGTGCTGGGTTGAAATGAGCCAACACCTCTTTTGATGTGATCAATTCTTTGCAATTCTGGAAAGCTCGTTTACATTCGTCATTCCATTTCCATGGTACCCCCGTTTGCAGTAGGGTGTTCAGTGGGTGTAGTACTGTAGACAAATTCGGCAAGAACTTATGGTAGTAGTTCACCAGCCCGAGGAACGACCTCAGTTGTGACACATTTTCCGGTGCTGGAGCCTTGACTACTGCCTCAATCTTTTCAGGGGACTTATGTAACCCCTCTTCATCAATAACGTGGCCACAATACGAGATCTGCTTCTGGAAAAACTCGCATTTGTGGCGATTTGCTCGGCGCCCATATTCCTTCAATCTAGTGAGCACCTGCCCAAGTTTGCCAAGGTAAGCACTGTCATTTCCGCCCGTGATCAGGATGTCGTCCAAATAACACTGGGTACCTGGAATCCCTTGCAGGACTTGATCCATTGCCCTTTGCCAAATAGCCGGAGCTGATGCTACCCCGAACACCAGCCGGTTGTATTGGTAGAGACCTTTGAGTGTTGATCGTGAAGTACTGTTTCGAGGCTTCTTCTACCTCCATTTGCAGGTACGCCTGGGCCAGATCAATCTTAGTGAAGCGTTTCCCTCCAGATAGCGAGGCGAAAATATCTTCAATCCGCGGAAGCGGATATTGTACCGTGTGAAGGATTGGGTTCACTGTCACCTTAAAGTCCCCACAGATGCGAACTTTCTTTGGTTCCCCAGGCGTATTACTCAACGACCTCTTCATTACAGGAACGATGGGTGTGGCCCACTCGCTCCAGTCCACTTTGGACAGTACTCCTGAATGTTCCAAACCTTCCAGCTCTGCTTCGACGGCTGGGCGGATCGCATAAGGCACCGGTCTGGCCTTAAAAAACTTTGGGCTTGCATTTTCCTCTATTTTGATCGTCGCTGTTATGCCTTTTAGTGTTCCAAGTCCCTCCTGGAACACTTCTTGTGCATCAGTTAGCATTTTTGACAGTCGTCCAGGTGTGGCATCGTCATCCTTTTTGGCATCCAGAGTCAGTGCTTGTATGGAATGCCAATCTAGCTGTATCTTCCGGATCCATTCACGTCCTAGTAGTGGTGGTCCTCCATCTGGCAATACATATAGGTCCATTTTTGGTGTTTCCTTACCGTTATATACAACGTTCACCCTTATTTTTCCTTTGGGGTAGACTTTTTGCCCCGTGTCCGCCTTCAAGACAATCTCTGTATCTCTCAAGGGTATATGTGAGAATAGCCGCTTGTAGTCCCTTCGGTTTATGACTGTTAGGGCTGATCCTGTGTCCAATTCCATTTTCACTTGGACTCCAGCTATCTTGAGCGTGACCCAGATAGTTTGATGATCCTCCGTTTGGATCACCTTATGTAGTTTCAGACAACCCAGCTCCTTGCTTCCGGAGTCTGTATCACTTTTCTGTTCGTCTGAACTACTCTCCGTCACCTTATGTACCTTCTTGTACTTCTCCTGTGGAGATTTCTTGCTGCTGGTTTTCTTTCCCGACCTGCAGACTCTTGCTATGTGTCCTACTTTTCCACACTGTCTGCACACTTTGTCCTTAAACCAGCAATCATTATGGTCGTGTGTTGTTCTGCTGCAGCGATAGCACTTCACTGTTCCGTATGACATTTCATTTGTGCCATATTCTTGCGGTCTCCGTTGTATCTCTGCAGCGCCCCGTGTGGCTGCTTCGTGTGATACTGCCATGCTGAAAGCCTTGTCCAGCGTAAGATCCTTTTCTGATAGAAGCCGTTTCTGGGTTCCTTCAGTTTGAAGCCCACACACAAACTTGTCCCTTAAAGTATCTGCTAGTCCCGTTCCAAACTGGCAGTGTTTCGATAGCTTGCGCAGTTCCGTTAAATACTCAGCATTACTTTCATCTTTATGCTGGTTCCTTTTGTGAAACTTAAATCTTTCTGCTATCAGCAGCGGTGTGGGGTTTAAGTGGTTCTGTAGGATTGACAGTATGTTTCCAAAATCCTTGTCCACTGGCTTCTCTGGGGTTACTAGGTTTTGCAGTAAGCCATACGTTTTTGCACCCATGGAATTCAACAATACCAGCGCTTTCCTCTCATCTGGCACTTCATTCGCCTTGCAGTACACTTCTATGCGTTCGACATATGTCGCCCAATCTTCGACTTCCTTGTCGAACGCTGTGATACTGCCACTCTTCGGCAACCCCGGGTGTGGTTAGACTGGCTCAAAATGGCGTTTTCCCACGCTTTCCCTTCTTCTTGCGGCTCAAAATGGCGTTTTCCCGCGCTCTCCCTTCTTCTCCGCTGCGGCTCAAAATGGCGTTTTCCCGCGCTCTCCCTTCTTCGCTGCGGCTCAAAATGGCGTTTCCCGCGCTCTCCCTTCTTCTCCGCTGTGGCTGCTCGGCCCTTGAACACCGGCTGCGCTCTGCGCATTTCCCTTTCTTCACCACTGACGCTGCTCATTTCTTGAACACCAGCTGCGCTCTGCGCGTTTTCCTTCGCGCCTCTCTCTCTTCTCCCGTCGACGCCATTCGGTCCTGAACACCGGCTGCACCCTGTGCGCTCTACCCTCTCTCTTCTCCCGTCGACACCGTTCGGTCCTGAACACCGGCTGCGCCCTGTGCACTCTACCCTCTCTCTTCTCCCGTCGACACCGTTCGGTCCTGAACACCGGCTGCGCCCTGTGCGCTCTACCCTCTCTCTTCTCCCGTCGACGCCGTTCGGTCCTGAACACCGGCTGCGCCCTGTGCACTCTACCCTCTTCTCCCATCGACGCCGCTCGGTCCTGAACACCGGCTGCACCCTGTGCGCTCTACCCTCTCTCTTCTCCCGTCGACGCTGCTCGGCCTTTTCTGTGCCGTCGGTTGGCTCTAGCCGCCGCTGTCCGGGAAGGGTCTGCGCCGTACCTGTTGCCAGCCCGTTTCGCTGGACCACCGTGACTGGAGAACCAAGCCCAGCTCTCAACAGCCTCCCCTGCGATGATCAAATCTCTGCTGGATGACTGGGTGGTTGCTCGTGGTCGACGCCCGTGCTTCTGGCCTCAACTTTCTTCCACTGTTCTCCAGGAGCGAATCCCTGGGAGGTAATGCAGAGTTGCAGGTAGGTTCGAATCTGCCTCGTCGCCACTGTTAGATCCGTGTATTTTTATGTTATGTTTCCTTCAATAACTAGACACGAGACTGCAGGGAACAATCAACAGGTATTTACTGGATGAGGGTTACTCTAAAACTAAACATACAGATCCCTACTCAGGGTTTATATACATGTGTGGTCACTGCCGGTACTACAGTATACAGGAGCTGTAAAAAGTAGTTCTCCCGTTAAAGGTACATACACTACAGTAGTCAAGGCTCTACACGTGACCGTCTGGCTTCAGTTGATATATAAAACAGCAAGAAGTTGCATTTATATAACGCTTTTCATGCAGAAAAACTTCACGGAGGTGTAGAAAAGAAAAGTACACCAGGAGGAGGAGGTGTTAGGAGGGCTGACCAAAAGCTTCGCCAAAGAGTTGAGTTTTAAAGAGGGTGTTAAGGGAGTAGAGGCGGAGAGGTTTAGGGAGGGAATTCGAGAGTGTGGAGCCTAAGCGTCTGAAGCCACAGTCAACAGTGGTGGGCCGAAGGAAGGAATGTACAAGGGGCCTGTGTCAGAGGGTGGAAAGTTACGGAGTGTTTCTAGCACTAAAAATGGCTACTGAGAGGGAGAGAGAGCAAGAGGGGATTTGAACAGGAGTACGAGAATGTTAGACCAGGAGACGATGCAGGTCAGCGAGTACAGGAGCGATGGGAAGCGGACTTGGCAAGGGGACAGGAAGCAGAGTTTGGGATAAGCCGACGTTTACAGAGGATGGGGGCAAATCAAGAGATCATACAGTTGGATTTTTAGGAGGCGGTTGAAAGGGTTCCACATTAGTTTTAGATAAAAGCTGGCTTAAAAGCAGAAACCAGAGAGTAACGATATATCAAGAAATATTGTTATCGAAAAAGGCCACAAATACTATATGCCAGGTTTTGTTATTGGGACCACGGGCATTTGTAAACATATTAACTTGGATGAGGATCATTTTAGGCAGAATCCTCGCATTTGATGATGAGGGTCGATGAGAACGTGATGCTGATCGGGCGAGAGACGGTCAGTGAATTGGGCGAGTGGCGGTCAGTGAGTCGAGCGAGAGAGGGTCAGTGATTCAGACGAGGGACGGTCAGTGAATCGGGCGAGGGACGGTCAGTGAATCGGGCGAGGGGCGGTCAGTGAATCTGGCAAGAAGTGGGCAGTGAATCGAGTGATGGGCAGGTCAGTGAATCGGGCGAAGGGCGGTCAGTGAATCGGGCAAGGGGAGGTCAGTGAATCAGGCGAGGGGCGGTCAGTGAATCGGGTGAGAGAGGGTCAGTGAATCGGGCTAGGGGCAGTCAGTGAATCAGGCAAGGGGAGGTCAGTGAATCGGGCGAGGGGCGGTCAGTGAATCAGGCAAGGGGAGGTCAGTGAATCAGGCGAGGGGCGGTCAGTGAATCGGGTGAGAGAAGGTCAGTGAATCGGGCGAGAGAAGGTCAGTGAATCGGGCTGGGGCAGTCAGTGAATCAGGCAAGGGGAGGTCAGTGAATCGGGCGAGAGAAGGTCAGTGAACCGGGCTAGGGGCGGTCAGTGAATCGAGCGAGAGAGGGTCAGTGAATCGGGCGAGGGGCGGTCAGTGAATCGGGCGAGGGGCGGTCAGTGAATCGGGCTGGGGCAGTCAGTGAATCGGGCGAGAGAAGGTCAGTGAACCGGGCTAGGGGCGGTCAGTGAATCGAGCGAGAGAGGGTCAGTGAATCGGGCGAGGGGCGGTCAGTGAATCGGGCGAGGGGCGGTCAGTGAATCGGGCGAGGGGCGGTCAGTGAATCGGGCGAGAGAGGGTCAGTGAACCGGGCTAGGGGCGGTCAGTGAATCGAGCGAGAGAGGGTCAGTGAATCGGGCGAGGGGCGGTCAGTGAATCGGGCGAGGGGCGGTCAGTGAATCGGGCGAGGGGCAGTCAGTGAATCGGGCGAGAGAGGGTCAGTGAATCGGGCGAGGGGAGGTCAGTGAATCGGGCGAGGGGCGGTCAGTGAATCGGGCGAGGGGCGGTCAGTGAATCGGGCGAGGGGCGGTCAGTGAATCGGGCGAGGGGCGGTCAGTGAATCGGGCGAGGGGCGGTCAGTGAATCGGGCGAGGGGCGGTCAGTGAATCGGGCGAGGGGCGGTCAGTGAATCGGGTGAGGGGCGGTCAGTGAATCGGGCGAGAGAGGGTCAGTGAATCGGGCAAGGGGCAGTCAGTGAATCGGGTGAGAGAGGGCCAGTGAATCGGGCTAGGGGCAGTCAGTGAATCGGGCGAGAGAGGGTCAGTGAATCGGGCAAGGGGCAGTCAGTGAATCGGGTGAGAGAGGGCCAGTGAATCGGGCTAGGGGCAGTCAGTGAATCGGGCGAGAGAGGGTCAGTGAATCGGGCAAGGGGCAGTCAGTGAATCGGGCGAGAGAGGGTCAGTGAATCGGGCTAGGGGCAGTCAGTGAATCGGGCGAGGGGTGGTCAGTGAATCGGGCGAGGGGCGGTCAGTGAATCGGACGAGGGGCGGTCAGTGAATCGGGCGAGGGGCGGTCAGTGAATCGGGCGAGGGGCGGTCAGTGAATCGGACGAGAGATGGTCAGGGAATCGGGCGGGGGGCGGTCAGTGAATCTGGCGAGGGGCGGTCAGGGAATCGGGCGAGAGACGGTCAGTGAATCGGACGAGAGAGGGTCAGTGAATCGGACGAGAGAGGGTCAGTGAATCGGGCGAGGGGTGGTCAGTGAATTGGGCGAGGGGCGGTCAGTGAATCGGGCGACGGGCGGTCAGTGAATCGGGCGAGAGGCGGTCAGTGAATCGGGCGAGAGGCGGTCAGTGAATCATGCGAGAGGCGGTCAGTGAATCGAGCGAGAGGCGGTCAGTGAATCGGGCGAGGGCGGTCAGTGAATTTGCCGAAGGTCTGTCAGTGAATCGGGCACGAGAGGATTAGTGAATCGGGCAAGGAGCGGTCATTGAATCGGGCGAGGGACGGTCAGTGAATCGGGCAAGGAGCGGTCAGTGAATCGGGTGAGGGGCGGTCTGTGAATCGGGCAAGGAGCGGTCAGTGAATCGGGTGAGGGGCGGTCAGTGAATCAGGCGAGAGACGGTCAGTGATTCAGGCGAGAGACGGTCAGTGAATCGGGCGTGGGGCGGTCAGTGAATTGGGCGAGAGAGGGTCAGTGAATCGGGCGTGGGGCGGTCAGTGAATTGGGCGAGAGAGGGTCAGTGAATCGGGCGAGGGGTGGTCAGTGAATCGGGCAATTGGTGGTGAGTGAATCGGGCGAGGGGCGGTCCGTGAATCGGGTGAGAGATGGTCAGTGAATCGGGCGAGGGGCGGTCAGTGAATCAGCCGAGTGGCGGTCAGTGAATCGGACGAGGGGCAGTCAGTGAATCGGGCGAGAGATGGTCAGGGAATCGGGCGCGGGGCGGTCAGTGAATCTGGCGAGGGGCGGTCAGGGAATTGGGCGAGAGACGGTCAGTGAATCGGATGAGAGAGGGTCAGTGAATCAGACGAGGGGTGGTCAGTGAATCGGATGAGAGGCGGTCAGTGAATCGGGCGAGGGGCGGTCAGTGAATCGGGCGAGGGGCGGTCAGTGAATCGGGCGAGGGGCGGTCAGTGAATCGGGCGAGGGGCAGTCCTTGAATCGGGCGAGGGGCAGTCAGTGAATCAGGTGAGGGGCGGTCAGTGAATCGGACGAGGGGCGGTCAGTGAATCGTGCGAGGGCGGTCAGTGAATCGGGCAAGAGACGGTCAGTGAATCGGTCGAGGGGCGGTCAGTGAATCAGTCGAGCGTCGGTCAGTGAATCGGGCGAGGGCGGTCAGTGAATCGGGCGAGAGACGGTCAGTGAATCGGTCAAGGGGCGGTCAGTGAATCGAGCGAGGGGCGGTCAGTGAATCAGTCGAGCGTCGATCAGTGAATCGGTCAAGGGGCGGTCAGTGAATCGAGCGAGGGGCGGTCAGTGAATCGGGAGAGAGACGGTCAGTGAATCGGTCAAGGGGCGGTCAGTGAATCGAGCGAGGGGCGGTCACTGAATCGGGCGAGGGGTGGTCAGTGAATCGGGCGAGAGGCGGTCAGTGACTCAGGAGTGGGGCGGTCAGTGAATCATGCGAGAGGCAGTCAGTGAATCGGGCGAGGGGCGGTCAGTGAATCGGGCGAGGGGCGGACAGTGAATTTGCCGAAGGTCTGTCAGTGAATCGAGCGAGAGACGGTCAGTGAATCGGGCACGAGAGGATTAGTGAATCGGGCAAGGAGCGGTCATTGAATCGGGCGAGGGACGGTCAGTGAATCGGGCGAGGAGCGGTCAGTGAATCGGGTGAGGGGCGGTCAGTGAATCAGGCGAGGAGCGGTCAGTGAATCGGGTGAGGGGCGGTCAGTGAATCGATAAAGGAGCGGTCAGTGAATCGGGTGAGGGGCGGTCAGTGAATCAGGCGAGAGACGGTCAGTGATTCAGGCGAGAGACGGTCAGTGAATCGGGCGAGGGGCGGTCAGTGAATCGGGCGAGGGGCGGTCAGTGAATCGGGTAAGAGACGGTCAGTGAATCAGGCGAGAGACGGTCAGTGAATCGGGCGTGGGGCGGTCAGTGAATTGGGCGAGAGAGGGTCAGTGAATCGGGCGTGGGGCGGTCTGTGAATCGGGTGAGAGATGGTCAGTGAATCGGGCGAGGGGCGGTCAGTGAATCGGCCGAGGGGCGGTCAGTGAATCGGCCGAGGGGCGGTCAGTGAATCGGGCGAGAGATGGTCAGGGAATCGGGCGCGGGGCGGTCAGTGAATCTGGCGAGGGGCGGTCAGGGAATTGGGCGAGAGAGCGTCAGTGAATCGGACGAGGGGTGGTCAGTGAATCGGATGAGAGGCGGTCAGTGAATCGGATGAGAGGCGGTCAGTGAATCGGGTGAGAGAGGGTCAGTGAATCGGGTGAGGGGCGGTCAGTGAATTGGGCGAGGGGAGGTCAGTGAATCGGGCGAGAGAAGGTCAGTGAACCGGGCTAGGGGCGGTCAGTGAATCGAGCGAGAGAGGGTCAGTGAATCGGGCGAGGGGCGGTCAGTGAATCGGGCGAGGGGCGGTCAGTGAATCGGGCGAGGGGCGGTCAGTGAATCGGGCTGGGGCAGTCAGTGAATCAGGCAAGGGGAGGTCAGTGAATCGGGCGAGAGAAGGTCAGTGAACCGGGCTAGGGGCGGTCAGTGAATCGAGCGAGAGAGGGTCAGTGAATCGGGCGAGGGGCGGTCAGTGAATCGGGCGAGGGGCGGTCAGTGAATCGGGCGAGGGGCGGTCAGTGAATCGGGCTGGGGCAGTCAGTGAATCAGGCGAGGGGCGGTCAGTGAATCGGGCGAGAGAAGGTCAGTGAACCGGGCTAGGGGCGGTCAGTGAATTGAGCGAGAGAGGGTCAGTGAATCGGGCGAGGGGCGGTCAGTGAATCGGGCGAGGGGCGGTCAGTGAATCGGGCGAGGGGCGGTCAGTGAATCGGGCGAGAGAGGGTCAGTGAATCGGGCGAGGGGAGGTCAGTGAATCGGGCGAGGGGCGGTCAGTGAATCGGGCGAGGGGCGGTCAGTGAATCGGGCGAGGGGCGGTCAGTGAATCGGGCGAGGGGCGGTCAGTGAATCGGGCGAGGGGCGGTCAGTGAATCGGGCGAGGGGCGGTCAGTGAATCGGGCGAGGGGCGGTCAGTGAATCGGGTGAGGGGCGGTCAGTGAATCGGGCGAGAGAGGGTCAGTGAATCGGGCAAGGGGCAGTCAGTGAATCGGGTGAGAGAGGGCCAGTGAATCGGGCTAGGGGCAGTCAGTGAATCGGGCGAGAGAGGGTCAGTGAATCGGGCAAGGGGCAGTCAGTGAATCGGGTGAGAGAGGGCCAGTGAATCGGGCTAGGGGCAGTCAGTGAATCGGGCGAGAGAGGGTCAGTGAATCGGGCAAGGGGCAGTCAGTGAATCGGGCGAGAGAGGGTCAGTGAATCGGGCTAGGGGCAGTCAGTGAATCGGGCGAGGGGTGGTCAGTGAATCGGGCGAGGGGCGGTCAGTGAATCGGACGAGGGGCGGTCAGTGAATCGGGCGAGGGGCGGTCAGTGAATCGGGCGAGGGGCGGTCAGTGAATCGGACGAGAGATGGTCAGGGAATCGGGCGGGGGGCGGTCAGTGAATCTGGCGAGGGGCGGTCAGGGAATCGGGCGAGAGACGGTCAGTGAATCGGACGAGAGAGGGTCAGTGAATCGGACGAGAGAGGGTCAGTGAATCGGGCGAGGGGTGGTCAGTGAATTGGGCGAGGGGCGGTCAGTGAATCGGGCGACGGGCGGTCAGTGAATCGGGCGAGAGGCGGTCAGTGAATCGGGCGAGAGGCGGTCAGTGAATCATGCGAGAGGCGGTCAGTGAATCGAGCGAGAGGCGGTCAGTGAATCGGGCGAGGGCGGTCAGTGAATTTGCCGAAGGTCTGTCAGTGAATCGGGCACGAGAGGATTAGTGAATCGGGCAAGGAGCGGTCATTGAATCGGGCGAGGGACGGTCAGTGAATCGGGCAAGGAGCGGTCAGTGAATCGGGTGAGGGGCGGTCTGTGAATCGGGCAAGGAGCGGTCAGTGAATCGGGTGAGGGGCGGTCAGTGAATCAGGCGAGAGACGGTCAGTGATTCAGGCGAGAGACGGTCAGTGAATCGGGCGTGGGGCGGTCAGTGAATTGGGCGAGAGAGGGTCAGTGAATCGGGCGTGGGGCGGTCAGTGAATTGGGCGAGAGAGGGTCAGTGAATCGGGCGAGGGGTGGTCAGTGAATCGGGCAATTGGTGGTGAGTGAATCGGGCGAGGGGCGGTCCGTGAATCGGGTGAGAGATGGTCAGTGAATCGGGCGAGGGGCGGTCAGTGAATCAGCCGAGTGGCGGTCAGTGAATCGGACGAGGGGCAGTCAGTGAATCGGGCGAGAGATGGTCAGGGAATCGGGCGCGGGGCGGTCAGTGAATCTGGCGAGGGGCGGTCAGGGAATTGGGCGAGAGACGGTCAGTGAATCGGATGAGAGAGGGTCAGTGAATCAGACGAGGGGTGGTCAGTGAATCGGATGAGAGGCGGTCAGTGAATCGGGCGAGGGGCGGTCAGTGAATCGGGCGAGGGGCGGTCAGTGAATCGGGCGAGGGGCGGTCAGTGAATCGGGCGAGGGGCAGTCCTTGAATCGGGCGAGGGGCAGTCAGTGAATCAGGTGAGGGGCGGTCAGTGAATCGGACGAGGGGCGGTCAGTGAATCGTGCGAGGGCGGTCAGTGAATCGGGCAAGAGACGGTCAGTGAATCGGTCGAGGGGCGGTCAGTGAATCAGTCGAGCGTCGGTCAGTGAATCGGGCGAGGGCGGTCAGTGAATCGGGCGAGAGACGGTCAGTGAATCGGTCAAGGGGCGGTCAGTGAATCGAGCGAGGGGCGGTCAGTGAATCAGTCGAGCGTCGATCAGTGAATCGGTCAAGGGGCGGTCAGTGAATCGGGAGAGAGACGGTCAGTGAATCGGTCAAGGGGCGGTCAGTGAATCGAGCGAGGGGCGGTCACTGAATCGGGCGAGGGGTGGTCAGTGAATCGGGCGAGAGGCGGTCAGTGACTCAGGAGTGGGGCGGTCAGTGAATCATGCGAGAGGCGGTCAGTGAATCGGGCGAGGGGCGGTCAGTGAATCGGGCGAGGGGCGGACAGTGAATTTGCCGAAGGTCTGTCAGTGAATCGAGCGAGAGACGGTCAGTGAATCGGGCACGAGAGGATTAGTGAATCGGGCAAGGAGCGGTCATTGAATCGGGCGAGGGACGGTCAGTGAATCGGGCGAGGAGCGGTCAGTGAATCGGGTGAGGGGCGGTCAGTGAATCAGGCGAGGAGCGGTCAGTGAATCGGGTGAGGGGCGGTCAGTGAATCGATAAAGGAGCGGTCAGTGAATCGGGTGAGGGGCGGTCAGTGAATCAGGCGAGAGACGGTCAGTGATTCAGGCGAGAGACGGTCAGTGAATCGGGCGAGGGGCGGTCAGTGAATCGGGCGAGGGGCGGTCAGTGAATCGGGTAAGAGACGGTCAGTGAATCAGGCGAGAGACGGTCAGTGAATCGGGCGTGGGGCGGTCAGTGAATTGGGCGAGAGAGGGTCAGTGAATCGGGCGTGGGGCGGTCTGTGAATCGGGTGAGAGATGGTCAGTGAATCGGGCGAGGGGCGGTCAGTGAATCGGCCGAGGGGCGGTCAGTGAATCGGCCGAGGGGCGGTCAGTGAATCGGGCGAGAGATGGTCAGGGAATCGGGCGCGGGGCGGTCAGTGAATCTGGCGAGGGGCGGTCAGGGAATTGGGCGAGAGAGGGTCAGTGAATCGGACGAGGGGTGGTCAGTGAATCGGATGAGAGGCGGTCAGTGAATCGGATGAGAGGCGGTCAGTGAATCGGGTGAGAGAGGGTCAGTGAATCGGGTGAGGGGCGGTCAGTGAATTGGGCGAGGGGCGGTCAGTGAATCGGTCGAGGGGCGGTCAGTGAATCGGGCGAGGGACGGCCAGTGAATTGGGCGAGGGGCGGTCAGTGAATCGGGCGAGGGGCGGTCAGTGAATCGGTCGAGAGGCGGTCAGTGAATCGGGCAAGGAGCGGTCAGTGAATCGGGTGAGGGGCGGTCAGTGAATCGGGCGTGGGGCGGTCAGTGAATCGGGCGAGAGAGGGTCAGTCAATCCGGTGAGGGGCGGTCAGTGAATCGGGGGAGGGGTGGTCAGAGAATCGGGCGCGAGGCGGTCAGTGAATCAGGCGAGAGATGGTCAGTGAATCGGGTGAGGGGCGGTCAGTGAATCAGGCAAGGGGCGGTCAGTGAATCGTGCGAGGGGCGGTCAATTAATCGGGCGAGAGACGGTCAGTGAATCGGGCGAGAGACTGTCAGTGAATCGGGCGAGGGGCGGTCAGTGAATCGGGCGAGGGGCAGTCAGTGAATCGGGCGAGGGGCGGTCAGTGAATCGGGCGAGGGGCGGTCATTGAATCAGTCGAGGGGCGGTCAATGAATCAGACGAGAGGCCGTCAGTGAATCGTGAATTGGGCGAGGGGCGGTCAGTGAATCGGGCGAGAGACGGTCAGTGAATTGGGCGAGGGGTGGTCAGTGAATCGGGCGAGGGCCGGTCAGTGAATTGGGCGAGAGGCGGTCAGTGAATCGGGCGAGGGGCGGTCAGTGAATCGGGTGAGGGGCGGTCAGCGAATCGGGCGAGGGGTGGTCAGTGAATCGGGCGAGAGACGGTCAGTGAATCGGTCGAGGGGCGGTCAGTGAATCGAGCGCGGGGCGGTCAGTGAATCGGACGAGCGGCGGTCAGTGAATCGTGAATCGGGCGAGGGGCGGTCAGTGAATCGGGCGAGGGGCGGTCAGTGAATCGGGCGAGAGATGGTCTGGGAATCGGGCGAGGGGCGGTCAGTGAATCAGGTGAGGGGCGGTCAGTGAATCGGTCGAGGGGCGGTCAGTGAATCGGTCGAGAGGCGGTCAGTGAATCGGGCGAGTGGCGGTCAGTGAATCGGTCGAGAGGCGGTCAGTGAATCGGGCGAGGGGCGGTCAGTGAATCGGGCGAGGGGCGGTCAGTGAATTGGGTGAGGGGCGGTCAGTGAATCGGGCGAGGGGCGGTCAGTGAATCGGTCGAGAGGCGGTCAGTGAATCGGTCGAGGGGCGGTCAGTGAATCGAGTGCGGGGCGGTCAGTGAATCGGACGAGCGGTGGTCAGTGAATCGTGAATCGGGCGAGGGGCGGTCAGTGAATCGGGCGAGAGATGGTCTGGGAATCGGGCGAGGGGCGGTCAGTGAATCAGGTGAGGGGCGGTCAGTGAATCGGTCGAGGGGCGGTCAGTGAATCGGTCGAGAGGCGGTCAGTGAATCGGGCGAGGGGCGGTCAGTGAATCGGGTGAGGGGCGGTCAGTGAATCGAGCGAGAGATGGTCAGTGAATCGGGCGAGAGGGGGTCAGTGAATCGGGCGCGAGGCGGTCAGTGAATCGGGCAAGAGATGGTCAGTGAATTGAGAGAGAGGCGGTCAGTGAATCGGGCGAGGGGCGGTCAGTGAAACGGGCGAGGGGCGGCCAGTGAATCGGGCGAGGGGCGGTCAGTGAATCAGTGGAGGGGCAGGTCAGTGAATCGGGCGAGAGACGTTCAGTGAATCATGCGAGGGGCAGTCCATGAATCGGGCGAGGGGCGGCCAGTGAATCGGGCGAGGGGCGGTCAGTGAATCAGTCGAGGGGCGGTCAGTGAATCGGGCGAGGGGCGGTCAGTGAATCGTGCGAGAGGCGGTCAGTGAATCGGGCGAGGTGCGGTCAGTGAATCGGGCGAGGGGCGGTCAGTGAATCGGGCGAGGTGCGGTCAGTGAATCGGGCCAGGGGCGGTCAGTGAATCGGGCGAGGGGCGGTCAGTGAATCGTGCGAGGGGCGGTCAGTGAACCGTGCGAGAGGCGGTCAGTGAATCGTGCGAGGGGCGGTCAGTGAATCAGTCGAGGGGCGGTCAGTGAATCGGGCGAGAGACGGTCAGTGAATCAGTCGAGGGGCGGCCAGTGAATCGGGCGAGGGGCAGTCAGAGAATCGGGTGAGGTGCGGTCAGTGAATCGTGCGAGGGGCAGTCAGTGAATCGTGTGAGGGGCGGTCAGTGAATCGGGCGAGGGGTGGTCAGTGAATCGGGCGAGAGTCGGTCAGTGAATCGAGCGAGGGGCGGTCAGTGAATCGAGCGAGGGGCGGTCAGTGAATCGGGCGAGAGACGGTCAGTGAATCGGTCAAGTGCCGGTCACTGAATCGGGCGTGGGGCGGTCAGTGAATCGGGCGAGGGGCAGTCAATTAATCGGGTGAGAGACGGTCAGTGAATTGGGCGAGGGGCGGTCAGCGAATCGGGCAAGGGGCAGTCAGCGAATCGAGCGAGAGACAGTGAATCGGGCGAGAGTCGGTCAGTGAATCGGGCGAGGGGCGGTCAGTGAATCGGGCGAGGGGCGGTCAGTGAATCGGGCGAGAGACGGTCAGTGAATCGGGCGAGAGTCGGTCAGTGAATCGAGCGAGGGGCGGTCAGTGAATCGGGCGAGGGGTGGTCAGTGAATCGGGCGAGAGACGGTCAGTGAATCGGTCGAGGGTCGGTCAGTGAATCGGTCAAGGGGCGGTCAGTGAATCGGGCGAGGGGCGGTCAGTGAATCGGGCGAGGGGCAGTCAGTGAATCGGGCGAGGGGCGGTCAGTGAATCGGGCAAGGGGCGGTCAGTGAATCGGGCGAGAGGCGGTCAGTGAATCGTGCGAGGGGCGGTCAGTGAATCAGTCGAGGGGCGGTCAGTGAATCGGGCGAGGTGCGGTCAGTGAATCGGGCGAGGGGCGGTCAATTAATCAGGCGAGAGACGGTCAGTGAATCGGTCGAGGGGCGGTCAGTGGATCAGTCAAGGGGCGGTCAGTGAATCGGGCGAGGGGCGGTCAGTGAATCGAGCGAGAGACGGTCAGTGAATCGGGCGAGGAGTGGTCAGTGAATCGGGCGAGGGGCGGTCAATGAATCGGGAGGGGGCGGTCAGTGAATTGAGCGAGAGGCGGTCAGTGAATCGGGCGAGAGACGGTCAGTGAATCGGGCGAGGGGCGGTCAGTGAATCGGGCGAGGGGCGGTCAGTGAATCGGGCGAGAGGCGGTCAGTGAATCGTGCGAGGGGCGGTCAGTGAATCAGTCGAGGGGCGGTCAGTGAATCGGGCGAGGGGCGGTCAGTGAATCGGGCGAGGGGCGGTCAATTAATCAGGCGAGAGACGGTCAGTGAATCGGGCGAGAGACGGTCAGTGAATCGGTCGAGGGGCGGTCAGTGGATCAGTCAAGGGGCGGTCAGTGAATCGGGTGAGGGGCGGTCAGTGAATCGGGCGAGGGGCGGTCAATTAATCAGGTGAGAGACGGTCAGTGAATCGGGCGAGGGGCGGTCAGCGAATCGGGCGAGCGGCGGTCAGTGAATCGGGCGAGGGGCGGTCAGTGAATCGGGCGTGAGGTGGTCAGTGAATTGAGCAAGAGACGGTCAGTGAATCGGGTGAGAGATGGTCAGTGAATTGAGCGAGAGGCGGTCAGTGAATCGGGCAAGGGGCGGCCAGTGAATCGGTCAAGGGGCGGCCAGTGAATCGGTCAAGGAGCGGTCAGTGAATCGGTGGAGCGGCAGGTCAGTGAATTGAGCGAGAGGCGGTCAGTGAATCGGGCAAGGGGCGGTCAGTGAATCGGGCGAGGGGCGGCCAGTGAATCGGTCAAGGAGCGGTCAGTGAATCGGTGGAGCGGCAGGTCAGTGAATTGAGCGAGAGGCGGTCAGTGAATCGGGCAAGGGGCGGTCAGTGAATCAGGCGAGGGGCAGTCCATGAATCGGGCGAGGGGCGGTCAGTGAATCAGGTGAGGGGCAGTCAGTGAATCGGGCGACGGGCGGCCAGTGAATCGGTCGAGGGGCGGCCAGTGAATCGTGCAAGGGGCGGTCAATGAATCAGTCGAGGGGCGGTAAGCGAATCGGGCGAGGGGCGGTCAGTGAATCGTGCAAGGGGCGGCCAATGAATCAGTCGAGGGGCGGTCAGTGAATCGAGCGAGGGGTGGTCAGTGAATCGAGCGAGAGACGTTCAGTGAATCGGGCGAGGGGTGGTCAGTGAATCAGGTGAGGGGCAGTCAGTGAATCAGGTGAGGGGCAGTCAGTGAATCGGGCGAGAGTCGGGGATTGGGTGGGATATGTGTCGGTGCAGGCTCGATGGGCCGAAATGGCCTCTATCTGCACTGTGGGGTTTCTGTGATTTCTGTGAGTCGGTCAGTGAATCGGGCAAGGGGCGGTCAGTGAATCGGGCGAGGGGCGGCCAGTGAATCGGGCGATGGCGGTCAGTGAATCAGTCGAGGGGCGGCCAGTGAATCGGTCGAGGTGCGGTCAGTGAATCAGGCGAGCGGCAGTCCATGAATCGGGCGAGTGGCTGTCAGTGAATCGGGCGAGGGGCGGCCAGTGAATCGGGCGAGGGGCGGTCAGTGAATCAGTCGAGGGGTGGTCAGTGAATCAGTCAAGGGGCGGTCAGTGAATCGGGCGAGGGGCGGTCAGTCAATCGAGCGAGAGACGTTCAGTGAATCGGGCGAGAGTCGTCAGTGAATCGAGCGAGGGGCGGTCAGTGAATCGGGCGAGGGGTGGTCAGTGAATCGGGCGAGAGACGGTCAGTGAATCGGTCGAGGGGCGGTCAGTGAATTAGTCGAGGGTCGGTCAGTGAATCGGTCGAGGGGCGGTCAGTGAATCGGTCGAAGGGCGGTCAGTGAATCGGGCGAGGGGCGGTCAATGAATCCGACGAGAGGCGGTCAGTGAATCGGGCGAGGGGCGGTCAGTGAATCGGGCGCGAGACGGTCAGGGAATCGGGCGAGAGACGGTCAGTGAATCGGGCGAGGGGCGGTCAGTGAATCGAGCGAGAGACGGTCAGTGAATCGGGCGAGGAGTGGTCAGTGAATCGGGCGAGGGGCGGTCAATGAATCGGGAGGGGGCGGTCAGTGAATTGAGCGAGAGGCGGTCAGTGAATCGGGCGAGAGGCGGTCAGTGAATCGTGCGAGGGGCGGTCAGTGAATCAGTCGAGGGGCGGTCAGTGAATCGGGCGAGGGGCGGTCAGTGAATCGGGCGAGGGGCGGTCAATTAATCGGGCGAGAGACGGTCAGTGAATCGGGCGAGAGACGGTCAGTGAATCGGTCGAGGGGCGGTCAGTGGATCAGTCAAGGGGCGGTCAGTGAATCGGGCGAGGGGCAGTCAGTGAATCGGGCGAGGGGCGGTCAATTAATCGGGTGAGAGACGGTCAGTGAATCGGGCGAGGGGCGGTCAGCGAATCGGGCGAGCGGCGGTCAGTGAATCGGGCGAGGGGCGGTCAGTGAATCGGGCGTGAGGTGGTCAGTGAATTGAGCAAGAGACGGTCAGTGAATCGGGTGAGAGATGGTCAGTGAATTGAGCGAGAGGCGGTCAGTGAATCGGGCAAGGGGCGGTCAGTGAATCGGGCGAGGGGCGGCCAGTGAATCGGTCAAGGGGCGGTCAGTGAATCGGTGGAGCGGCAGGTCAGTGAATTGAGCGAGAGGCGGTCAGTGAATCGGGCAAGGGGCGGTCAGTGAATCAGGCGAGGGGCAGTCCATGAATCGGGCGAGGGGCGGTCAGTGAATCAGGTGAGGGGCAGTCAGTGAATCGGGCGACGGGCGGCCAGTGAATCGGGCGAGGGGCGGCCAGTGAATCGGTCGAGGGGCGGCCAGTGAATCGTGCAAGGGGCGGTCAATGAATCAGTCGAGGGGCGGTAAGCGAATCGGGCGAGGGGCGGTCAGTGAATCGTGCAAGGGGCGGCCAATGAATCAGTCGAGGGGCGGTCAGTGAATCGTGCAAGGGGCGGTCAATGAATCGGACGAGAGGCGGTCAGTGAATCGGGCGAGGGGCGGTCAGTGAATCGAGCGAGGGGTGGTCAGTGAATCGAGCGAGAGACGTTCAGTGAATCGGGCGAGGGGTGGTCAGTGAATCAGGTGAGGGGCAGTCAGTGAATCAGGTGAGGGGCAGTCAGTGAATCGGGCGAGAGTCGGGGATTGGGTGGGATATGTGTCGGTGCAGGCTCGATGGGCCGAAATGGCCTCTATCTGCACTGTGGGGTTTCTGTGATTTCTGTGAGTCGGTCAGTGAATCGGGCAAGGGGCGGTCAGTGAATCGGGCGAGGGGCGGCCAGTGAATCGGGCGATGGCGGTCAGTGAATCAGTCGAGGGGCGGCCAGTGAATCGGTCGAGGTGCGGTCAGTGAATCAGGCGAGGGGCAGTCCATGAATCGGGCGAGTGGCTGTCAGTGAATCGGGCGAGGGGCGGCCAGTGAATCGGGTGAGGGGCGGTCAGTGAATCAGTCGAGGGGTGGTCAGTGAATCAGTCAAGGAGCGGTCAGTGAATCGGGCGAGGGGCGGTCAGTCAATCGAGCGAGAGACGTTCAGTGAATCGGGCGAGAGTCATCAGTGAATCGAGCGAGGGGCGGTCAGTGAATCGGGCGAGGGGTGGTCAGTGAATCGGGCGAGAGACGGTCAGTGAATCGGTCGAGGGGCGGTCAGTGAATTAGTCGAGGGTCGGTCAGTGAATCGGTCGAGGGGCGGTCAGTGAATCGGTCGAAGGGCGGTCAGTGAATCGGGCGAGGGGCGGTCAATGAATCCGACGAGAGGCGGTCAGTGAATCGGGCGAGGGGCGGTCAGTGAATCGGGCGCGAGACGGTCAGGGAATCGGGCGAGAGACGGTCAGTGAATCGGGCGAGGGGCGGTCAGTGAATCGAGCGAGAGACGGTCAGTGAATCGGGCGAGGAGTGGTCAGTGAATCGGGCGAGGGGCGGTCAATGAATCGGGAGGGGGCGGTCAGTGAATTGAGCGAGAGGCGGTCAGTGAATCGAGCGAGGGGTGGTCAGTGAATCGAGCGAGAGACGTTCAGTGAATCGGGCGAGGGGCAGTCAGTGAATCAGGTGAGGGGCAGTCAGTGAATCAGGTGAGGGGCAGTCAGTGAATCGGGCGAGAGTCGGGGATTGGGTGGGATATGTGTCGGTGCAGGCTCGATGGGCCGAAATGGCCTCTATCTGCACTGTGGGGTTTCTGTGATTTCTGTGAGTCGGTCAGTGAATCGGGCAAGGGGCGGTCAGTGAATCGGGCGAGGGGCGGCCAGTGAATCGGGCGATGGCGGTCAGTGAATCAGTCGAGGGGCGGCCAGTGAATCGGTCGAGGTGCGGTCAGTGAATCAGGCGAGCGGCAGACCATGAATCGGGCGGGTGGCTGTCAGTGAATCGGGCGAGGGGCGGCCAGTGAATCGGGCGAGGGGCGGTCAGTGAATCAGTCGAGGGGTGGTCAGTGAATCAGTCGAGGGGCGGTCAGTGAATCGGTCGAAGGGCGGTCAGTGAATCGGGCGAGGGGCGGTCAATGAATCCGACGAGAGGCGGTCAGTGAATCGGGCGAGGGGCGGTCAGTGAATCGGGCGCGAGACGGTCAGGGAATCGGGCGAGAGACGGTCAGTGAATCAGGCGAGGGGCGGTCAGTGAATCGAGCGAGAGACGGTCAGTGAATCGGGCGAGGAGTGGTCAGTGAATCGGGCGAGGGGCGGTCAATGAATCGGGCGAGGGGCGGTCAATGAATCGGGAGGGGGCGGTCAGTGAATTGAGCGAGAGGCGGTCAGTGAATCGGGCGAGAGACGGTCAGTGAATCGGGCGAGGGGCGGTCAGTGAATCAGGTGAGGGGCAGTCAGTGAATCGGGCGAGGGGCGGCCAGTGATTCGGGCGATGGCGATCAGTGAATCAGTCGAGGGGCGGCCAGTGAATCTGTCGAGGGGCGGTCAGTGAATCGGTGGAGGGGCAGGTCAGTGAATCGGGCGAGAGACGTTCAGTGAATCAGGCGAGGGGCAGTCCATGAATCGGGCGAGGGGCGGTCAGTGAATCAGTCGAGGGGTGGTCAGTGAATCAGTCGAGGGGCGGTCAGTGAATCGGTCGAAGGGCGGTCAGTGAATCGGGCGAGGGGCGGTCAATGAATCCGACGAGAGGCGGTCAGTGAATCGGGCGAGGGGCGGTCAGTGAATCGGGCGCGAGACGGTCAGGGAATCGGGCGAGAGACGGTCAGTGAATCGGGCGAGGGGCGGTCAGTGAATCGAGCGAGAGACGGTCAGTGAATCGGGCGAGGAGTGGTCAGTGAATCGGGCGAGGGGCGGTCAATGAATCGGGAGGGGGCGGTCAGTGAATTGAGCGAGAGGCGGTCAGTGAATCGGGCGAGAGACGGTCAGTGAATCGGGCGAGGGGCGGTCAGTGAATCAGGTGAGGGGCAGTCAGTGAATCGGGCGAGGGGCGGCCAGTGATTCGGGCGATGGCGATCAGTGAATCAGTCGAGGGGCGGCCAGTGAATCGGTCGAGGGGCGGTCAGTGAATCGGTGGAGGGGCAGGTCAGTGAATCGGGCGAGAGACGTTCAGTGAATCAGGCGAGGGGCAGTCCATGAATCGGGCGAGGGGCGGTCAGTGAATCAGTCGAGGGGCGGCCAGTGAATCAGGCGAGGGGCGGTAAGTAAATCGAGCGAGGAGTGGTCAGTGAATCGAGCGAGAGCCGGTCAGTGAATCGGGCGAGGGGCGGTCAGTAAATCGGGCGAGGGGCGGTCAGTGAATCGGGCGAGGAGCGGTCAGTGAATCGGGCGAGGGGCGGTCAGTGAATCGGGCGAGGAGTGGTCAGTGAATCGAGCGAGAGACGGGCAGTGAATCGGGCAAGGAGTGGTCAGTGAATCGAGCGAGAGGCGGTCAGTGAATCAGGCGAGGAGTGGTCAGTGAATCGAGCGAGAGACGGTCAGTGAATCGGGCGAGGAGTGGTCAGTGAATCGAGCGAGAGGCGGTCAGTGAATCGAGCGAGGCGCGGTCAGTGAATCGGTCGAGGGGTGGTCAGTGAATCGGGCAAGGGGCGGTCAGTGAATCGTGCGAGGGGTGGTCAGTGAATCGGGCGAGGGGCGGTCAGTGAATCGGGCAAGGGGCGGTCAGTGAATTGGTCGAGGGGCGGTCAGTGAACCGGGAGGGGGCGGTCAGTGAATCGGGCGAGGGTCGGTCAGTGATTCGGGCGAGGGCCGGTCAGTGAATCGGGCGAGGGGCGGTCAGTGAATCGAACGAGAGGCGGTCAGTGAATCGAGCGAGGCGCAGTCAGTGAATCGGGCGAGGGTTGGTCAGTGAATCGTGCGAGGGGTGGTCAGTGAATCGGGCGAGGGTCGGTCAGTGAATCGTGCGAGGGGTGGTCAGTGAATCGGGCGAGGGGCGGTCAGTGAATCGTGAATCGGGTGAGGGGCGGTCAGTGAATCGGGCGAGGGGCGGTCAGTGAATCGGGCGAGCAAACCGTAGAATGTTACAACACAGTTTTAGCTAATTGGCACAACAAGTCTGTTTTTCTCCACGAGCCATGTGATCCAATCCTACTCTCGTGGTAACAGCTGGAGTGAGTTGCGCAGGGCGCTACCAGATGCTGGTTCTGGTTAGTCAATACCTGATTCTCCTCCTCCATTATGAACAGAAAATCCTGCGTCAGTATTCTGGTAGTAAAACTCACCTTCCCTTATGTAGCAAGATATTGTAACTAATCCTGCTGTAGTGCGGTGTATGTCTGATTAACAGTGAATAGGAATAAAAAGTATAGGATGGTTCAGCCCTGAGCTTGGGCAGACCCTCCAAAGTACTGCTCCCCTATTCTTTCTATGGCCTCTGACCCCAGATTTTGAGAGATTGACAGCTAAGGCCAAACCAGTGATTTATATTTCTGCCATTCATTTGGATCATGGCTAATCTGTATGTTAACTCCATTTACTCGCCTTGATTCCATGTTCCTTGATAGCCTTACCCAACAGAAATCTGCTGATCTCAGCCTGGAAAATTTCAAATAGCCCCCAGCATCCACAGCCTTATGGGAAGAGCATTCCAGATTTCCACTAGCCTTTGTGTGAAGAAGTGCTTCCTGACATCACCCCTGAACGGCCTGGCTCTAACTTTAAGGTGATGCCCCCTTGTTTCGGATTCCCCCGCCCCCCCACCCCCGCCCCCCACCCCTGCCCCCCACCCCCACCCCTGCCCCCCACCAGAGCAAGTCGTTTCTCTGTCTACCCTATCAAATCTGTTAACCATTTCAAACATCTTGTTCAGATCACCCCTCTACCTTCTATACTGAAGGAAAGACAAGGCAAGTTTATGCAACTGGTCCTCGTAATGTAACCCTTTAAGCCCCGGTATCATTCTGGTAAGTCAGCACTGTAACCCTTCCCATGCCCAAAACTGAGCATCTTACTCTAGATTGGCCCTGATGAAAGCTCCGTGCAACTGAAGCATCACTTCCTCACTTTAGAATTCCAACCCGCTTAAGATAATGGGCAATATTCCATTAATCTTTTGGATGACTTTTTCTACCTGTGCACTGGCTTTAACTGATTTGTGTACACAGACACCTAAATCCCTTTGCTCCTCATCTCTCACCATTGAGCAAAGATTCTGATTTGTCTTTTTCGGACCCAACGTGGATGACCTCACACTTCCCCACATTGAACGTCATCTGCCACAGATTTTCCCACTCGCTTAGTCTGCTTACGTCCCTTTGTAACTTTCTCCTCCCGTCCACGCAACTTACGCTGCCTTCAAACTAGTGTCATCTGCAAACTTGGATATCCAGCTCCTTCATCAAAATCATTGATATATGTGGTGAAAAGCTGAGGCCCCAGTACAGAATCCTGGGGAACACCAGTTGTCACATCCTGGCAATCAGAGAGTGAACCCTATATTCCAACTCACTGTCACCGACCTCCCAGCCAATTATAGACCCATGTCACAAGGTTACCTCCAATTCCGTGCACACTCATTCTTGTGCTGAACCTTATCAAATGCCTTCTGAAAGTCCATATAGACAACACCCCCCTATCCACCATGCTAGTGACCGCCTCGAAAAATTCAACTCGATTAGCCAGACACCCTTCGCAAATGCATGTTGACTCTCTTTGATTAACTGACACTTGTCCAAGTGTGCAGTTACTCGGTCTCTGATGATAGATTCCAGTAACAGCCCCACAGCTGGTTTCTCCCTCCTTCCTTTCTTAAAATTTACAACTTTACAATCCAAAGGCACAATTCCCAAATCTACAGAGCTTTGGAAATTTATTATTAATGCATCTGCAATTTCCTCACCAGTTTCTTTTAATAGTGTCGGGTGGAAACCTTCGGGTTCTGGAGATTTGTCTACCTTAAGTCTCATTATTTTCTCTCTTACTATTTTTATATTAAATCCAGTAAGTTCCTCCCCTTGGCTTATTTTTAGTTTCCCCTGTACCGCTGATATTTTGTCCTCTTCCTCCATTGTGAAAATAGATACAAAGTATTCAGTTAACAAGTCTGCCATTTCCTTATTATCCATTATAATCTCACCTGTCCCTTTAATGGGCCCACGTTCCCCCTTACCACGCTTTCACTTAATATATTTATTAAAACTTTACTGTTACCTTTGATATCCCTGGTGAGATTTTTCATACTCTCTTTTTGCACTCCTTTGTGTCCCTCTGTTGTTTATTACAACTCCCCCAGCCTGCTGGATTTCCACTTTCCCTTGCATTTGTGTAAGCCTTTCCCTTTAGCTTGATACTGTCTCTTACCCTGTTTGCTGGCCATGGTTACCTTTGGGGTATGTACTGCAGTGTTCCCGCTAATTTTGTTTTGGGTTGCGCGGCCCCTTTAAGGGGCTGTGCGGCCTGTTCAAACTTCCGCGCATGCGCGGTTTTTTTGTATTGTGAAGCCAGAAAGCAGCCTGCGTGGGACCTCAAGAACGCTGTGCGGAGGTGCACTAACAGTTCAGCCCGCTTTACTCCAGCCATTTTATTTCTCATCCCTTCAAAGTTTGCCTTATTTAAATTTCAAGCCTTGGTTTGTGACTTTCTCTTCTCACTCTCAAACCTCATATCAAATTCAATCATATGATCACTATTTGCAAGATGCTCCCTTCCCGTCAGATTGTTGACTAATTCTGGTTCCTTACTCATCACTAAATCTAGTATGGCCTGATCCCGTGTCGATTCTAAAACATATTGCTCCAGAAAACTGTCCCGAATAGACTCTAGAACTTCATTGTCTTTACTACTTGAGCGAGCTGAAAGGTTGCCTGAGTGCTTTGCATGTTGCGTCAGTGAGACAGCACCAAATTTATAGTGAGCTCTTCATGCCGTGGATCCTATGGTCATATATACGTTTCAGCCGTGACTCAGTGGGTGACACACTCGCCTCTGAGCCAGGAGGTTGTGGGTTCGAGTCCTGCTCCAGGGACTTGAGCACATAAAGCTAGGCTGACACTCCCAGTGCAGTGCTGAGGGAATGCTGCACTGTCGGAGGTGCTGTCCTTCAGGCGAGACGTTAAACCGAGGCCTCGTCTGCCCTCTCAGGTGGACGTAAAACATCCCATGGCACTATTTTGAAGAAGAGCAGGGGAGTTCTCCCCACAGTCCTGGCCAATATTTATGACCAGAGCCACTGCATCATGCAAGCAATGCTCACTTTCCCGACAGCTGCCATGACATCGTTGTTTTAAGACAAACCACCGGGCTCGCATCCTCTAAGGCTCCACCACTGGTGAGAGACTGTAATTACAGCATAAAGAGTTTACATCACCAGTTTCCATTATAAGGAAATATAAAACTAAGAAAACAACATGTGACTTTAAAGTAGGGTCAAACTTATGCCTCCAGTTATCCCCATGCCCTCTAACCCTACTTACCTGAAGGCCACAATTATAGAAACATAGAAGATAGGAGCAGGAGTAGGCCATTCGGCCCCTCGAGCCTGCTCCGCCATTCAATGAGATCATGGCTGATCATCCAAATTCAGTACCCTGTTCCTGCCTTCTCCCCATATCCCTTGATCCCTTTAGCCTTAAGAAATATATCCAACTCCTTCTTGAATATATTTAATGAATTGGCCTCAACTGCCTTCTGTGGTAGAGAATTCCACAGATTCACCACACTCTGGGTGAAGAAATTCCTCCTCATCTCTGTCCTAAATGGCTTACCCCTTATCCTTAGACTGTGACCCCTGGTTCTGGACACCCCGACCATCGGGAACATCCTTCCTGCATCTAGTTTGTCTAGTCCTGTTAGGATTTTATAAGTTTCAATGAGATCCCCTCTCATTCTTCTAAACTTGGTCTGGCCTTCCCTCGTGTGAGGCTGTGGGCGATTGATTCGTATCCCACTATGTCATTGATGTATGCTCTGCTGTAATCCCCAGTTCCCTGGCCGTTGGAAAGTGGCTGGCGCATTTCTCATTCTGGAAGGCATTATTGTACAGTCGTGTGGCCCTGTCACTGTGACAAATGCAGAGCAAAACTGGGCCTCTGCACTAAGTGGCACCTACTGAAAACCTTTCGTCAGCTCTGGAATTATTGGTGCTCACAGCTTCTCCAGGATCTCCTCCATGCCGGGCATTGGTGTCAACCTTCCTCAAATCATTTAGCTCACAATAATTTACTTTCTTAGCGGCCAACACCACCAGCAATGACCATGGGCCCTGGGGTGGTCGTGTTACTTCCTGTTCCAACATCTCCTGCACCTGCCCACTTATATGTTCCCACGCATTATGTGGTTTGGGTTATGCGTGTTGGTACACTGGTTTGAATTCCTATCTTTATCTTGTGTAAAAACTGCTTTACATTGCCTGGTTTGCCTGACAACAGTGAGTGAAAACCTAGCAACAATTTCCTGGCCTGTTTTTCAGTGGGAGAGAAAACCGAGCAGAGAGCGATCTCATTTTACCAAGGGATTTGTTTTACTCTCAGATACGAGATATGTATTCACCTTCCTCTCCCTCTTCCTCACTCTACAACTCCAATGCCCATCTTGCTGGCTTCAAATCCTCATCCCTCCATAAACTCCAACTTGTCCAAAACTCTGCCACTTGTGTCCTGTCTGCACTAAGTCCAATTCGTCTATCAACCCCACCGCCCCCTCATCCTCACCGACTCAGCCACTAAGGCATTAAATTTAATATTATTATCCTCATCTATAAATCACTCCATGACCTTACCACATCCTAACTCTGCACTTCCCTCAAGCTCGATAATCCCTTCAGTTCCTCTGATTCTGGCCTTCTTATTCATCCCCTCCTCCCATCAACCCACTATTGGTGTCAGAACCTTCATCCGCCTTGATCCTACTCTCTGGAATTCCCTCCTAGACCAACCCCTCCAAATCTCTCTCTCTCTCCACCTTCAAATAAAATCTTAAAACCCATCTCCTCAGCCAAGCTGTCTGTCACCTCTCCTAATCTTTCTCTTCCTGGTTCAACGTCAATTTCCTTTTCCTACACCCATCTCTGACGTGCCAAAGGATGCCCTTACATTATAGGTGCATGCAAAAATTCAAGATGTTATTGTTGCTGCTGATGTCCTGCATTCGGTATATCATGACCTACCTTTAGTAAATCTTACAGTACCAGTCTCTTTCCGAACTCTTCCAGTTCCTGTCCCTCAACCAGTTTGGATCTGCACAGTTGGACCAGACATTTGAATCATAACTCTCCTATCCTGTCGATTGAGACTGTATGTCCCTGATGCCCCAAGTAGTTTGAGCTTACGCACTTTCTATCACAGGGTCAGTCTACTGAGTCTCTGTTAACTTTGGGGTCTTAGGTACTCAAGTTCCATGGGTTGATTGCTTTTTGCAGAAATATTGTGTTGGTAGTTTTGACTTCCTCACGTAATCTTTTGTGGCTCGGCATCTCTGTGGTAACAGGAGTCGCTTCACCTTGTGACCTGGGTGTTGCCTCAGATGGTGTGCGAGCTGAGCTTGCGGCTGTGGCCGGTGCTACTGCTGTTTTGGACCAGCTTAAGAACATATGGAGCAGGAGCAGGCCATTTGGCCCCTCGAGCCTGCTCCACCATTTAATGAGATCATGGCTGATCCGATTTTGACCTCAACTCCACTTTCCTGCCCGCTCCCCATAACCCTTGACTCCCCTGTTGCTCATAAATCTGTCTATCTCAGCCTTGAATATATTCAATGACTCAGCTTTCACGACCCTCTGAGAGAAGAAATTCCTCCTCATCTTCATCTTAAATGGACTATTCCTTATTCTGAGACTATACCCCCTCGTTCTAGATTCCCTGACGAGGGGAAACATCCTCTCAGCATCTATCCTGTCCAACCCCCTCAGAATCTTATATATTTCAATAAGATCACCTCTCATTCTTCTAAACTCCAATGAGTATAGGCCCAACCTGCTCAACCTTTCCTCATAAGACAACCCTTCCATCCTAGGAATTAACTTAGTGAACCTTCTCTGAACTGCCTCCAATGCAAGTATAGCCCTCCTTAAATAAGGGGACCAAAACTGTACACAGTACTCTAGGTGTGGTCTCACCAATACCCTATACAGTTGTAGCAAGACTCCCCTACTTTTATACTCTATCCCCCTTGAAATAAAGGCCAACATTCCATTTGCCTTCCTAATTACTTGCTGCACCTGCATGTTAACTTTTTGTGTTTCAAGTACGAGGACACCCAAATCCCTCTGTACTGCCGCATTCTGTAGTCTTTCTCTATTTAAATAATATTTTTCTTTTCTATTCTTCCTACCAAAGTGGATAACTTCACATTTTCCCACATTATACCCCATCTGCCAAATTCTTGCCCACTTACTTAACCTATCTATGGCTTGGCTCTTCAACCTTTGCCTGACTTTGCGTCCCCGTTATATCTTTCGACTCCTTGGTTAAATTAGGCACAATGCTGCCTTCATTCAGATCATTCCTCAGCAAAACCTTGAATGGTCCAAGTAGAGGCACTCTGACTTCTCTTACCCCCAGTGACACGTGGTACTCTAGCTGGACCTCAGCCAGCAGTACATCGACTGACCCATCGAGACCACAAGCGTGGAGCAACCTAATCTCTAGGTGTGGACATGCCAATGTTGGGATTCACCCAGTGTCAGGTAATCCATCAGTAGGTCATTTGTTAATAATGAATGTCTGATGAATGAATCCCGAAGAAGACCTTTTATGGCGCATAGACAACTGGGAAGCCCTTTTGTGGTGGACAGCAAAAGTGATATAAAGATTGCTTAAAAGCTAGTCTGAAACAGTGCAAAAATAGACGTCCATAAGTGGTAACATCTTGCTCGAGATAAGAAAGCATGGTGAAAAACCATCCATGAAGGCACCTCCTACCGTGAGGCCCATCGCATTGCTGATGCTGAATGGAAACGCAAGCTGAGGAAGTCTCACCTGAAAAACCAAGATCCCCAACCTGGTGTATCTGGGATCCAGTGTTCAATCTGTAGCTGCTCATTACCAGCAGAATTAGGCCTCATCAGCCAGCAAAGAACTCACTGCAGAAACTGAGATGATATTCTAGCTGTCTTGTTCAATATCGAAGGATGAAGAAACTTGTTAATAACACTGGGGGTAGGAATGCCGTCACATTCTTTGTACCGAGTGTTGTTGCACACCCCACAATCTCATGTCTTTCAACCAAGTTTGGTCTTTCCAATTGATTCCTGGACCAGCAATCGTCTGCACTGTGCCCCATTTTGTTAAAGTTACCTGAGGTCGCTTGTACCACCCGACGGCCTTTTTACCATCTGGAGCAACTTCTAGCTCTCGGGGCTGTGGGTGTTCACCAGGCTGGGAGTGTCTCTCTCTCTGGGTGGGTGGTCGGAGGAAAGTGATCCCCATTCAGCTGTCAGAACCCCAACATTCATGAGGCCACATAATGCTCACATTTACCTAACGGCTCCATGGCCTTACATTCCTGGGTCAAGCAGCCAGATCTTTTGGACACTTGCACCAACTGAACCATTAATGTAATTTGTAATTCAGCAATGAGACTGTAGTGTCCGTGTGTAGATAAAGACACTGAAGACAGGAGTTGGTTCATAGGTATTTACTAAGCAAGTCTGGGGGGGGGTTCTAAAGGATATACACAATACACAGGCTTATATAGCCCAAGTGGCAATTACCGGCATTACGCACACCTGGGGCTCTTAAAGGCACATACACCACAATTCCTCCCCTTCTAGCTAACTAGTACATCATATTTTAAGTAATTATTAATTTACATGTTATATGCAAAATAATATACATTGCTGTATTAATTAATTATAAGTTAGTCTCTCAGGAGGCTTCCTGACTCGGTCCGGATAACGCCTCGGGGGTGTAGTAGTTTCTGGTGGTGTAGTAGGTTCTTCTGGCAAGGCTGATTCGGCTTGAAGGCCAGTGTCGGGTTCATCGGGTTCCAGTATCACCGGATCTGAGGTAGATATGGGTATCTCTACTTCATCGTTAGATGTATAGCATGGTGGTGTAGGTTGTCCCTTTTCGGATGACTTGATGATTTGGTCAGCATGGCGTCTTATTATGCTTTCTCCGATGTCCACGGTATACAGCAGTGGTCCTAGTCGTGTGCAGATAGTTCCAGGCTGCCATTTCTCGGTACGGTAGTCTCGGGCCAAAACCGGTTGGCCTATCTGGAAGGCCCTAGTTGGCCTTTCATTCATGCCCTGAAACTGCCGGTTCTCCACGTCCCTTCGGATGTTGGGCTTGACCAAATCCAGCCGGCATCTTAGGTTTCTATTGTAGAACATCATGGCGGGAGTTTGGTTTGTAACCATATGTGTTGCATTCCTATATGCAAATAAGAAGTTATCCACCTTGTGCTGAAGTTTTATGTCTTCATTACCCATGGCCTTTATGGCCTTCTTAAAGGTCTGGACAAACCTTTCAGCCAATCCATTGGTGGCGGGATGGTATGGGGCGGACATGTAGTGCTTTACCCCATTGTTCTTTAAGAACTTTCTGAATTCTTCGGACACAAATTGCGGTCCATTATCAGAACATATCTGTTCCGGCAGCCCATTCCTGGCAAATATGGTCCTTAATACTGTGATGGTTTTTTCCGTGGTGGTGGAGGACATCTTTATTACCTCCGGCCACTTGGAGTGTGCATCAACTGCGATTAAGAACATTGAGTCCATAAATGGACCAGCAAAGTCGATGTGCACCCTTTGCCAGGGAGATGAGGGCCACTCCCATGGATGTAGAGGGGCCTGTGGCGGAGCATTTTGGACCTTCTGGCATCCTAGGCAGCTCTTGGTCATGTCTTCGATGTCTCCATCGATACCTGGCCACCATACAAACGCCCTAGCTAGGTTCTTCATTTTCACTCCACCCAGATGCCCCTCGTGAAGCTCCTTTAGCACTTTATCCTGGAGTTTGGGTGGAATCACCACTCTGGATCCACACATCAAGGTTCCTCGGCACACTGACAGCTGTTCTCTTCTTTGCGAGAATGCTGGCAACAGTGGTTCGCCATGTGCTGGCCATCCCTTCATTGTTAAATCGTAGACCCATGAGAGAGTAGGGTCATTTCTTGTTTCCCTTTCAATGGCAGAATTTGTCACCGGTAGACATTCCACTATGGTAGAGTGGAATATCTCTACTGGGTCTACTGTAGGTGCCTCTTCTATCGTTGGCAACGGCAGGCGCGATAAACCGTCAGCATTCCCATGCTGTTTTGACCCTTTGTATTCAATGTTGTATTGGTGTGCCCCTAGAAAAAGAGACCACCTCTGTAGTCTTTGTGCCGTCATAATGGGGACACCTTTCTTAGGGTTGAATATGGAGATGAGGGGTTGATGGTCAGTCAGTAAGGTAAATTTTTGTCCGTGTAGGTAATGGTTGAATTTCTTCACTCCCCATACCAGGCTGAGTGCTTCCCTGTCTATCTGGGAATAGTTACGCTCAGCTGAGTTCAATGAGCGTGACGCAAAAGCTATCGGCCGTTCCGAGCCATCAGGGAATCTATGGGACAATACCGCTCCTATGCCGTAAGGGGATGCATCGCACGCCAGTCTGATTGGTAGTGATGGGTTGTAATGAGCCAAAACTTTCTCGGATGTGATTAAGTCTTTACATTTATGGAAGGCACATTTACGGTCTTCGTTCCATTTCCAAATCACTCCTGTGTGTAGAAGATCATTAAGAGGGTGTAGAATAGTTGATAAATTCGGCAAAAATTTATGATAGTAATTTATTAATCCCAGGAATGACCTCAATTGTGAAACATTTTCAGGTGCTGGGGCTTTTATAACTGCTTCAATTTTTTCAGGTGACTTATGCAACCCTTCCTTATTAATTATGTGGCCACAATATGATATCTGATTTTGGAAAAATTCGCACTTGGGGCGATTTGCTCGTAGGCCCCGTTCTTTCAGCCTAGTGAGCACCTGCTCCAAATTGGCAAGGTGCTCGTTGTCGTTTTCTCCTGTTATAAGGATGTCGTCTAGGTAGCACTGAGTCCCCGGAATCCCTTGCAGGACTTGCTCCATAGCTCTTTGCCAGATAGCTGGAGCTGATGCTATTCCAAAAACCAGTCGATTGTACTGGTACAGGCCTTTGTGTGTGTTTATTGTGAGATACTTTTTAGAGGTCTCCTCAACCTCCATCTGTAGATATGCCTGTGCCAAGTCAATTTTTGTGAAACGTTTTCCTCCGGATAGTGAGGCGAAAATATCTTCTATCCTCGGAAGAGGATACTGTACCGTGTGAAGGACCGGGTTTACAGTCACCTTAAAGTCCCCACAGATGCAAATTTTTCTCTGTTCCTCAGAGTTATTTTTCAATGCTTTTTTCATGACTGGAACGATGGGTGTTGCCCATTCGCTCCAATCTATTTTGGATAATACTCCTGCCTTTTCCAAATTCTCCAGCTCTGCCTCGACTGCCGGACGTATTGCGTATGGCACCGGTCTTGCCTTAAAAAATTTTGGAATTGCTGCATCTTCTACTTTTATTGAGGCGGTGATGCCTTTCAAGGTTCCTAGTTTCTCTTGAAACACTTCTTTGGCGTTGGCCAAGATGTCTTTTAATCGTTCACGTATGATGTCATCATTGTTTTTTCCTTACTGGTCACCGTCAGTGCCTGAATGGAGTGCCAGTCTAAACGTATCTTCCTTATCCATTCACGTCCCAACAACGGTGGACCACCATCTTGTAGAATGTATAAATACAACTTTTGTATTTCTTTGCCGTTGTATACCACAGGCACCTTTATTTTTCCTTTGGGGTATACTTTCTGCCCCGTATATGTTTTTAAGATAATGGATGTGTCTTTTAGAGGTATATGCGAAAATAGCCTCTCGTAATCTCGTCGACTTATTACGGTTAGAGCTGATCCTGTATCTAGCTCCATTTTAACTGGGGACCCTGCTATTATGAGGGTAACCCAAATGGTCTGGTAATCTTCATTGGCCATTACATTATGTAATTTGAGAGAGCTTAGTCTCTTGTTCCCGGAGTCGCTATCGCTCTTCTGGTCTTCGGAGCTACTGTCCGTCATCATTTGTACCTTTCTGTGCTTTTCCTTATTGATTCTTTTCCCGTTAGTGGATTTTTTATTTTCAGATCGGCATACACGTGGAATGTGTCCCATCTTTCCGCATCGCCTGCATGCTTTTTCTTTGAACCAGCAATCCCTCTGGTCATGGTTGGATCTGCCGCAGCGATAACATCTCTTGAAACCCCGTGTCATTTCATGGGTGCCGAAGTCCTGTGGCCTTTGCTGTATCTTTGCCGCTCCTATTGCACTGAAAGCCTTGTCCAGTGTTAAATCTTTTCCAGAAGATACCTTTTTTTGTGTTTCTACACTTAGGGGATCGCAGATGAATTTGTCTTGCAGAGAATCTGCCAGTCCTGCCTCGAATTGGCAGTGTAGGGTATCGACAACCTCCTCAAAATTCTTGTCCATCGGTTCGGCTGGAGTGATTAAGTTGCGTAACAGCTTGTATGTTTCTGCGCCCATTAGATCCAGAAGCACTGAAGCTTTTTTTTCATCTTCTATTCCATTTGCGGTGCAAAACACCTCGGCCTAGAAATTCAGTTGCGTTCGCCAGCCGTTAACGCCATAAGAGGGGTAGATTTCCAGCGCTAGGCACTTAGCGCCCGGGCGCAGAACGAACTGCGCCTACGCCCAACTTCAGTTGTCATTTAGCGCCGGCGCAAAGTGTTTGCGCCCGCTCAGCTGCGCGCGCAGCTTATGACGTCATTTCGTCGTGCAACGCTGTTTGTGCGCCCCAAACCGGAAATTCAGTGGCGCCCGCCCAATGTGGGCGTGGCGCTGTTAAGAACTGTGAAGTGGAACGCAACAGAGGCCCTGCGGGCCTCGGGGAGCGCTAATTAAAGGGCACTTACACTGACCTATAAAGCCCAGCCATTTTGCTGCAATGACTTTAGTGCTTTGGATTTCTGGACAGAGACCAAGGAACAGAGCTTACTGATTTGGGACAACAGAGGAGAGGTATTTTTGGCTTCTGGCCAGAGCTTGGAAATTTGATTCATTGTGATTTCACTGTTTGCAAGTTTATTATGGGGGCTGTATGGGGTGGCAACCCTCAGTTGCAGCATTATGTGCGAAGGGCTCGCAGACGCTGTGTGAGAGGGCCAGCCATGCCTAGACGCAGAGGGGCCATCAGGCGTCAGCAACGTAGGCCTTACCCACTCAGGGAATACCGGCAGCAGGTGTCCTATCTCACCATGACTGTGTGTTAAGAGCTGCGCTTCAGAAGGGAGGTGGTTGCAGAGATCTGCCAGCTGCTTCACCGAGATCTGCGTCCGCAGCTGATGTGCAGGACGTCTCTCTCGGTGGAAGTGAAGGTCACGGTGGCTCTGAACTTTTATGCAAGCGGCTCCTTCCAAGCCGCTGCTGGGGACATAGCGAACATCTCCCAGTTCGCCGCGCATCGCTGCATCCGGCAGGTCACCGATGCCCTTTTCGCGAGGAAACACCAATTCATCTCCTTCCCCATGACCCTAGAGAGGCAGGAGCAGCGTGCAGTCGGATTTGGCAGGATCGCGGACTTCCCCATGGTGCAGGGCGCCATTGACTGCACGCATGTGGCTATGCGGGCACCTATCGACAATGCTGAGGATTACCGCAACCGGAAGGGCTACCATTCCCTCAATGTACAGCTGGTGTGTGACCACAGGCAGCGCATCCTAGCTGTCAATGCCCGCTTTCCAGGAAGCAGCCACGATGCATTTATCCTGCGCCAGACTACTGTGGCTGACATGTTCGAGGCACAGCCTCCACCAAGGGGATGGCTTATTGGGGACAAGGGCTACCCTTTGTGTACATGGCTCATGACCCCGCTCCGCGCGCCCAGGACCCCTGCGGAGGAGGCATACAACGAAAGCCATCAAGCCACAAGGAACATCATAGAGCAAACGATTGGCGTCCTCAAGCAACGGTTCCGCTGCCTGGATCGCTCCGGCGGATCTCTACAGTATTCGCCGGATAGAGTCTCCCAGTTCGTCGTCGTTTGCTGCATGCTGCACAACCTGGCTATCCGCAGGACTCAGGCACTGCCACCTGACGTAGCACCACCACCTCAGGAGGACGCGCAGGAGGACCATGAGGAGGAGGAGGAGTACCAGGCCAGGAGGGAGCCACAAGGTCCAAGGGCCGTCCGCCGGCGGCTTATTGAACGACACTTCTAGGCCCCCTGTCAGGGAATGGCTTGTGGCAATGAACGCACCTGAATGCAGCCGCTCCGCAAGCCCTCAGCCGCTTAATGCAACAACCACTGGAAACATGACACCTGGACAAGCTGAATAAATAAAAAGCTTTATTTAACAAACTCAGGGCCCTTCCCACATGAAACAGAAAAACAGACAACACCCCCCAAAAAACTGTGAAAAGAATATCTCACTCCCACAACCTGGGGAGGAATAACAAAACTTGCCCATCCAATTGGCCTTCATCCTCGGCCTTACCAAAAGAAGCCCCCCCACAACACAAACACCCCCATATAAAAAACACCGTTGCCACCATACTCTACTGGGTGTGCCGAGAGGGCGAGTCCTTGTGCAGCCTTGTGCGGCCCCTGCCCGACCTGTTGCTCCGCCTCAACCTGGGCCCTGTGGGTGTTGCAAGGCTGGGGGAAGGCTCCTGAGGGGCAGAATGCGTGACTGCAGATGCCCTTGGGGGTCGGCCTAGACGAGGTCCGGCCCTGGAGGGGCCGGCTGCTGACTGCTGCAGCTGTGGCTGCGCAGCATCAGTCTCTGCAGCAGCTCGTCGCACCTTGGCTGGGGGAGTTGCAGTGGCGGCTGCAGCAATGGGGGCAAGCTGGCTGATGGCACGCGCTCGCTGTTCGCCAGAGACACTGGCACTCGGCCGGGCTGGCAGTGCAGCAAGCGCAGCAATCTAGTGGAGGCCAGACCGCTGTGCTGCAGCAGGGCGGCGGGTGCCCTGGCGATGCTTCCGCGACACAGCGAGTGTGGCAGAAGTGAGTGCCCGAACTGCCCTGGTCTGTGCCCGCATCAGATCAGTGAGTGTCTGCACGGCACCACTCATGAACTCGCGACTTGCGTCCTGCGCTGCCGCGAGTTGGTGGACACCCCTGTCCTGCGCTGCCGCGAGTTGGTGGACACCCCTGTCCTGTGCTGCCGCGAGTTGCTCGACAACCCTGTCCTGTGCTGCCGCGAGTTGGTCAACACCCCTGGCGTGTGCTGCCGCGAGTTGCTCAACACCCCTGGCCTGTGATTCCCCGAAAGCGGCCACACTATGAGCCAGGGACTCAATGGCCTGAGGCAACTGTCCCACAACCCCCATGAACTCCTTGTGGCGCTGCTCCGAATCCGCCGACATTTGATCAAGGAGGCGCACCTCCTGGGCGAGGTCCGTCTCCGGACTGGAGGCCGGACTCTCCCTCTGGGGAGAAGGCCGCCGAGCTGGCCGACCCTTCCCGCGTGCCTGGACGCCACTGGGCCCAGCAACTGCCCTCCCCTGCAACACTTCCCCCCTCTGGGGAGAAGGCCGCCGTTCTGCCCGACCCTTCCCGCGTGCCTGGACGGCACTGGGCCCAGGAGCTACACCCCCCTGCAACACTTCCCCCTGGCTCTCCTCCAGGCAAGACGTGTCCCCTCCATTGCCATCCCCTGGCGCAGATGATGCTTCCCCCGATGTGCCGCCTTCCTGTTGGTCCTCGTCGTGCTCCTCTTCCGAGGGTCTGGCACTCTCTGCTTCAGGGACCTCCTCCTCACCAGCTGAAAGCAGGAAGGCACAAGAGTAGCTTTACAGTGAGGACAGGGCGTCAGCGAGGGAGGCATGAGTGGTGGCATTCAGCGCATTGGTCGGACAGTGGCAAAGGATGTAGATCTGATGCGCTAGGGGAACGAGAGAGGTCCAAACGGTCATCTCCTTACCATTGGGTCGCAGCACAGGGTCGGCATCTCCAATGGCAACAGGGCCAACCACCCGGCCACGCATGCGTCGAGCCACGCTCTCCTCCAGCTCACTGAGCTCCTGGAACTGGGCACGGCCTCCCCCGGTGACATTCTGGCTCTTCAAATTCCGGGCCATCTTGGCCTGCAAGAGAAAGGACGGCCTCTAAGTACATTGTGGTGGCCTGTTGTTGTGTGCACTGCCTCCCATGGTGGAATAGCTTGGCCAGTGTGGTGGCCTGTTGTTGTGTGCACTGCCTCCCATGGTGGAATAGCTTGGCCAGTGTGGTGCCCTGTTGTTGTGTGCACTGCCTCCCATGGTCGAATAGCTTGGCCAGTGTGTTAAGTGCAGAAAGTGCCATTGAGGATCATGCCAGTGCCATAGCTGCGGGAGGAGGGCTGGCCATTAGGCCTTTGAGGTCCCTTTGCCCATAATGTGAGGTGCACATGCAAGGATGAGGAGGACACTGGAAAGGGTACTCACCTTGACCATCCGAGTGAGGTCGTTGTACTTCTTGCGGCATTGGTCACCAGTCCTGGGGACATCGCTGTTGACTGACACCCTGTGGGCGATTTTCCTCCAGGCTCTCCTGTACTGCCTCCTGGGAGCCTTCTTGCCACTGTCCGGGCACAAGATCTCTTTGTACCTTTCCAACCCCCTAACCAGCACCCTCAAAGCATGCTGGGAGAAGCGCTGCGCTCGTTCACGGGCCTTCTGCATGGCTTCAGGCGCTATTTGGGTCCACCAGCAGTGTTCAGGCCTAGCTGCAGGGCTCCACTATCCAGGGCGTGGCTGCAGACAAAGTCGACCCTTCCCCCTTTAAAAGCTGGCCGGCGTCAGAGTGTCTGCTGTCAATCAAAACATGACCACACCTGCGCTGCGCCCGGCCTCGGCGTTATCAGTCCGCACCGCCGGCTTAGCGCCTGAAGATAGGAGTGCAACGCCAGTTTCAGCGCTCGCCCAAACTCTTGGCCAGATCTACTGAATTTCGGCGAAGTGACCTGCAGTTTCCGGCGGGCGCTAACTTTAGCGACCGCCCGACTTTACCGCCCCAAAAGTGGCTATACTGAATTTCTAGCCCCTCCACTCTTTCTACATATGTGGTCCAATCCTCTATCTTATCAAAAACATCAATATTGCCAAAGTTAGGCTCTGTTTCGTTATCAAAAGCATCAATATTGCCAGACTTAGGCATTTCAAAAAAATATATGGCGCTTCCCGCGCTTTCCCGCCGCTGCTACCGATAACAACGCTGTTTTACTGTGGTTTCCGTTTATTCACTGTTGGAGATTCGTTCCCGACGGAGGTCTAAACGCTGACCTGCTTGCCGCGCCGGCCGTCTCCCGAGTGCACCCTCCCAGTCCGTTATTGCTTGCCTCCTATTTCACTGCCTGTCTCAGCTGTAGAGCCCGCCGCTGGAGCCCCAGCCTGACGCCCAGGAAGGATTAGCGCCGTACCTGCCACCAGCTTGGCCAGCTGGTGAAACCACAGTTTCTATTACTTCCTTGAGTCTTCTGGACACTGGAGGAATCGATGTCCTTGAGGTGCTGCCGAATTGCAGGTAAGTCCGTTTCCACTTCGTCGCCACTGTAGTGTCCGTGTGTAGATAAAGACACTGAAGACAGGAGTTGGTTCATAGGTATTTACTAAGCAAGTCTGGGGGGGGGTTCTAAAGGATATACACAATACACAGGCTTATATAGCCCAAGTGGCAATTACCGGCATTACGCACACCTGGGGCTCTTAAAGGCACATACACCACAATTGCTCTTAAAGGCACATACACCACAGAGACTTCCCTCATTTTCTTATTCTTCTGCCTGTATGCTTCAGGCTTTAAGTCATTGACATTAAAAATGTCACATTCTACAGTTTCAAAGCTCATACTGACAATCCGATTAAGACTAGGAAAAAGCACCAGTGATTTATCATTAAGTGAAGCTATAAGCTGTTCAGTCCAGACATCGGGCTAGAAATTCAGTTGGTTGCGCCAGCCGTTAGCGCCTTAGGAGGAGTAGATGTCGAGCGCTAGGCGCTTAGCGCCCGGGCGCAGCGCGATCTGCGCCTCGCCCCAACTTCAGTAGACATTTAGCGCCGGCGCAAAGTCTTTGCGCGCGCTCAGCTGCGCGCGCAGATCATGACGTCATTTCCTCGTGCAACGCCCTTTGTGCGCCCCCAACCGGATCTTCAGTCGCGCCGCCCCATTGTGCGCCTGGTGGCCCTAGCGACTGTTGAGTGGAACGGTGCTCAGCCGATGCGGGCCGCGGGGAGCGCAAATTAAAGGGCACTTCCCCTGCACTATAAAAGGCTGCCATTTTGCAGCACTCATTCTTGTGAAATGGATCTTTGGAGAGAGACCAAGGTAGAGAGCTTACTGCTTTGGCCCAACACTAGGACAGGTACTTCTGGCTTCAGGCCACAGCTTTGCAATTGTCTTTGCCTTCATTGATATCTCATTGTTTGCCAGCATATTATGGGGGCTGCAATGGGTGTCAACGCTGGCTTTCTGCATTATATCCAAAGGGCTCACAGACGCCGTGAGAGAGTGGCAGCCCTGGCTAGACGGAGAGGGGGCAACAGGCGTCGGCAAGGGAGGCCTTACCCACCCAGGGTATACCGCCAGCAGTTCTCCTATCTCAACATGTCTGACGAGCAGTGTGTTAGGAGGCTGCGATTCCGAAGGGAGGTGGTCACAGAGATCTGCCAGCTGCTTCAGAGAGATCTGCAGCCACAGCTGAGGTGCAGGACGTCTCTGTCGGTGGCAGTGAAGGTGACGGTGGCTCTCAACTTCTATGCCACCGGCTCCTTCCAATCCGCTGCTGGGGACATTGCCAACATCTCCCAGTTCGCCGTGCATTGCTGCATCCGCCAGGTGACCAATGCCCTTTTCAGAAGGAGACGTCAGTTCATCTCCTTCCCCATGACCCTGGACAAGCAGCAACAGCGTGCAATGGGATTTGGAAGAATAGCGGGCTTCCCCATGGTGCAGGGCGCCATTGACTGCACGCATGTGGCTTTGCGGGCACCTGTGGAGAATGCCGAGGATTACCGCAACCGGAAGGGCTACCATTCCCTCAACGTCCAGCTGGTGTGTGACCACAGGCAGCTCATCCTAGCTGTCAATGCCCGCTTTCCAGGCAGCAGCCACGATGCCTTCATCCTGCGACAGACTACTGTGGCTGACATGTTCTAGGCACAGCCTCAGCCACGAGGATGGCTTATCGGGGACAAAGGCTATCCTTTGTGTACCTGGCTCATGACCCCGCTCCGCGCGCCCAGGACCCCTGCTGAAGAGGCATACAACGAGAGCCATCAAGCGACCAGGAACATCATCGAACAAACAATCGGCATCCTGAAGCAACGGTTCCGCTGCCTGGATCGTTCCGGCGGAGCCCTGCAGTATTCTCCGGAGCGAGTCTCCCATTTCGTGGTCGTTTGCTGCATGCTGCACAACCTGGCTATCCGCAGGACTCAGGCACTGCCACCACAGATTGGAGCACCACCTCAGGAGGAGGAGCAGGAGGAGCAGGAGGAGGAGGACCAGCACAGGAGGGAGGCACAAGGTCCAAGGGCCGCCCGTCGGCGGCTTATTGAACGTAGGGTCTAGGCCCCCTCTCAGGGAATGGCTTGTGCCAATGAAAGAAGATGAATGGAGCTGCTCCGCAAGCCCTCAGCCGGTCAAGGCAACAAAGACTTCAAAGTTCAAACATGGACAATCTGAATAAAGAAAATTGTTTATTTCACAAACTCTGTTAAGTCTGTGTGTCCCAGTTATGCTTATTATAAATCACTGGACACAGACCACAAGAATAACTTTAACAGGTCTTTACTATTCGGAGATCAGGGCTGAACTGCCCAGCAAATCCCTACACAACACTTATATACCGGTGTGGTCACCACCGGTATTACAGTATACAGCAGCTAAGAGAAAGTAGTACATCTCTTAAGGTAGTTCTCTTAAGGTGGAACAGGTTACATACACCACAATCCTCCCTTTTTAGCTTAACAGTTATATCCCCATTTAACATAACATAATAACATATATATATATACAACTTCATGCAAAACAGTTCAAAGATTCAGTCTCCGAGGAGGCCTCCTGATTCGAGTTGGATAACGCCTTTCAGGGGTCTCTGATTCTCGTTGCTGGGGTGACTCATCTAGTTGGTCTCTTATGGATTGGACATCATCATCAGGTACATTCACTTCTGAGGTAGATGCTTCAGGTTCACTAACTTCTTCCACGGTTGTCTCTGCCGTAACCATGGGTTCGACCCTTGTTCTCGATTCTACCAGTTGGTCAGCATGACGCCGTATTACATTTTCACCAATATCTACCGTGTACATCAGGGGTCCTTGTCTGGCCCGAATTGTTCCAGATTGCCATTTCTCGTTTTTATAGTCCCGGGCTAACACTGGTTGTCCTATTTCAAAACTCCAAGTGGTCTTGTTATTTATATGCTGGAACTGTTTGTTTTCAACTTCCCTCCGCACATTTGGTTTTAACAAGTCCAACCTGGACCGCAACCTCCTGTTATAGAACATCATGGCAGGACTTTGGTTTGTCACTGCATGAGTGGCGTTTCGATATGCCAGTAGGAATTTGTCCACCTTGTGTTGTAGTGAAATCTGATCTTCGCTCATGGCCTTTATTGCTTTTTTGAACGTTTGTACAAATCTCTCGGCCAACCCGTTTGTAGCTGGATGATATGGGGCAGAGGTATAATGTTTCACCCCATTCTTCTTCATGAATTTCTGGAATTCTTCTGACACGAACTGCGGTCCGTTGTCTGAACATATTTGTTCTGGCAATCCATTTCTTGCAAATATCGTTCTTAGCACCGCGATCGTCTTTTCCGAGGTAGTGGTAGTCATCTTAATCACTTCTGGCCATTTAGAATGTGCGTCCACCGCAATTAAAAACATGGAGTCCATGAATGGACCAGCAAAGTCAATATGTACACGTTGCCATGGGGTTGAAGGCCATTCCCATGGATGCAGCGGTGCAATCGGAGGTGCATTTTGCACTTTTTGGCACCCTGAGCAGCTTTTCGTCAGATCCTCTATCTGTTGGTCGATACCCGGCCACCACACATAAGCCCTAGCAAGGCTTTTCATCTTGACTCCCCCCAGATGACCTTCATGCAGTTCCTTTAGAACTCTCTCTCTTAACTTAGGAGGAATAATCACCCTTGTTCCATACATCAATGTTCCTTGACAGACGGACAGCTGTTCTTGTCTTGCTGAGAATGCCGGTAACAGTGCATCACCATGTGCTGGCCATCCCTTCACTGTCACTTCGTAGACCCGGGACAGTGTCGGGTCATTCCTGGTTTCCCTTTCAATACTTGCATTGGTGACTGGTAAACATTCAATGATGGTCGAGTGAAATAACTCAACAGGGTCAACCGTCGGTGCCTCCTCCTCTGTAGGTAGTGGCAGGCGCGACAGCCCATCAGCATTACCATGCTGCTTTGTACCTTTGAATTCAATCTGATATTGATGTGCCCCTAGGAAAAGGGACCATCTCTGGAGCCTTTGTGCTGTCATCACCGAAACACCCTTCTTAGGGTTAAAAATGGATACCAACGGCTGGTGGTCTGTCAGAAGCGTAAACCTTTGGCCCTGCAGGTAATGATTAAACTTCTTTACTCCCCACACAAGGCTGAGAGCCTCCCTATCTATCTGAGCATAGTTGCGCTCAGCGGAGGTCAATGATCTGGATGCGAACACAACTGGCCTCTCCAGGCCATTTGGCAACTTGTGTGAGAGTACTGCCCCAATACCATATGGAGAAGCATCACAAGCCAAACGAATAGGCAGCGTTGGGTTGAAGTGAGCCAACACTTCCTCTGAGGTGATCAATGCCTTGCTTTTGCGAAAGGCCCTCTTACAGTCCTCGCTCCACTTCCATGGTACTCCCTTCTGCAAAAGAGCGTTCAGCGGGTGCAGCACCGTGGATAAATTTGGCAGAAACTTATGGTAATAGTTAATCAACCCTAGGAACGACCTCAACTGGGATACATTATCCGGAGCGGGAGCCTTCATAACAGCTTTGATCTTGTCAGGAGACTTATGAAGCCCCTCCTGGTCAATGACATGACCACAGTACGAGATCCGCTTCTGAAAGAACTCACATTTCTGGCGATTAACTCGAAGTCCATATTCTTTCAATCTGGTGAGCACCAGTTCCAAATTTGCAAGGTGTTCCTCGTCATCATCTCCTGTAATCAGAATATCGCCCAGGTAACATTGTGTGCCTGGAATTCCCTGTAATACCTGCTCCATGGCCCTCTGCCAAATTGCTGGTGCCGATGCCACTCCAAAAACCAGTCTATTATACCGGTACAAGCCTCTATGCGTGTTGATCATGAGATACTGGCGTGACTCTTCCTCAACTTCCATCTGTAAGTACGCCTGCGCCTGGTGAAGTGTTTCCCGCCAGACAACGAAGCGAAGATATCCTCAATCCGCGGAAGCGGATACTGCACCGTGTGAAGCACCGGATTAACAGTGATCTTGAAATCTCCACAGATGCAAACCTTCCCAGGTTCCCCCGGCTTGTTGCTCAATGAACGCTTCATGACGGGAACAATGGGCGTGGCCCACTCACTCCAGTCTACCTTAGACAGTACTCCTGAACGTTCTAGCCCTTCCAGCTCAGATTCCACAGCAGGTCGTATCGCATAAGGTACCGGTCTGGCTTTGAAAAATTTCGGGTTTGCATGTTCTTCAACCTTGATGTTTGCCGTAATTCCTCTCAGTGTTCCCAGTCCCTGTTGGAACACCTCTTTAGCATCGTCCAATATTCTGGACAATCGTTTAGGTTTGACATCTTTTTTACCGGAATCTACCGTTAGTGCTTTTAAGGAATGCCAGTCCATATTTATTTTCCTAATCCACTCCCGTCCCAGTAGTGGTGGACCTCCCTCAGGTAGCACATATAAGTCCATTCCTCGGCTTTCTTTGCCCTTGTGGACCACCTTTACCTCTATCTTCCCGATGGGGTAGACTCTTTGCCCCGTGTATGTTTTCAATACAATCTCCATATCCCGTAGGGGAATATGTGGGAATAACCTTTTGTAATCTTGCTTATTCATGACCGTCAATGCCGATCCAGTGTCCAATTCCATCTTCACTTGGACTCCTGCTATCTGAAGTGTGACCCAGATTGTTTGGAGGTCTGCTTCCTTACCAACATTGTGTACTCTTAGACTACCCAGTTCATTACTGCTGGAGTCTGAATTTGACTTCTGTTCGTTCGAACTGTTCTCTGTCACCTTGTGTACCTTTCTGTACTTTTCCTGCGGTGACTTTTTGTTGCTGGTCTTCTTTCCTGACCAGCATACTTTAGCTATGTGACCAAGCCTGCCACATTTTCTGCATTCCTGATTTTTGAACCAGCACTGGTTCTGATCGTGCGTTGTCTTTCCACAACGATAACATTTTACTGTACCCAAGACCATTTGATTGGTGCTGAGTTCCGGTGACCATAGCTACATTTCCGCAGTGCCTCTCGCTGCAGCTTCGTGCGATGCTGCAATAGTGACAGCTTTATCAAGCGTAAGATCATTCTCCTCAAGCAGTCGCTTTTGTGTTCCTTCTTCTAACAATCCACACACAAATTTATCTCTCAGCGCATCTGCTAGTCCTGTTCCAAACCGACAGTGCTTTGATAGCTTACGCAGTTCAATTAAAAATTCAGCGTTGCTTTCGTCTTTCAGCTGCGTTCTTCTGTAAAATTTAAATCGTTCCACTATCATCAGCGGCGTGGGGTTTAAATGATTTTTCAGGACAGTAACAATATTCGCGAAAGTCTGATCCGCTGGTTTATCTGGTGACAGAAGGTGCTTCAATAGCCCGTATGTCTTCGCACCCATTGAGCTTAATAAGGTTAGTGCTTTCTCATCATCTGGTACCTTATTTGCTTTACAATAAACTTCCATGCGTTCTACATACGTGGTCCAATCTTCGATATCACTATCAAAGGTATTAATGTTCCCATGTTTAGGCATCCTTGCAAGTTTTTAAATTTTTCTTTTTCTCAAAATGGCGGCTTCCCGCGCTTGTCTTCTTCCCCCGCCTACTAAAATGGCGGCTTCCCGCGCTTGGCGGTCTTTCCCGCGCTCGTCTTCTTCCCCCGCCGACTACATAGGCGGATTCCCGCGTTTGCCTTCTTCCCCCGCTGGCTGCAATGGCGATTGCCGTGCTGCTGCCGTTCTCGCCTCCCCAGCGGTTCTCATGCAGCCCGGTCCTTTACACCAGCTGCGTTTGAGTTCTCCGCGGCTCTCGTGCCTTAAGCTGCCCCAGTCGCTGCGCCTCTCGGCCTCGATTGCAGCCCGGCCCTTTTCATCGGCCGTGGTCGAGTTCTCCGCCCTTTTTCCTCCGTTTTCCCTCCCCCACTCCACAGTCAACGCGGCCAACTTTCTGCTCGTGTCGCTGATCGGCTTACCCACCACCGTGGTAGAAGGGATGATCACTGCCTGTCGCTGATGGAGGGCTTCATGGTCAGAAATTTTCTTTTTAACCCGGGTTCTCGATGCCTCCCGTGCGATGGTGCTCAGCAGGATGATGAGGGCGGATGCCTCTTCTCGACGCCCGTTCTGAGGACGAAGCTGCCTTGGATGTAAAACTGCCGCAGGGTAAGATCGGACTCGTCGCCACTGTTGAGTCTGTGTGTCCCAGTTATGCTTATTATAAATCACTGGACACAGACCACAAGAATAACTTTAACAGGTCTTTACTATTCGGAGGTCAGGGCTGAACTGCCCAGCAAATCCCTACACAACACTTATATACCGGTGTGGTCACCACCGGTATTACAGTATACAGCAGCTAAGAGAAAGTAGTACATCTCTTAAGATAGTTCTCTTAAGGTGGAACAGGTTACATACACCACAAACTCTGTGCCCTTCCCGCATGACAAACAACAACAGAAAACCCCCCCAAAAAACAGTCAGACACATAACTGGCTCCCACAACCTGGAGAGGATGATCAAAACAGTGAAACAAAAATGACCGTGATCCTCGGCCTTCATAAAAAACAAACATAACATTTTCGGCCTTCATAAAAACCAAACACAACATCCTCGGCCTTCATAACAAACAAACACAACTGCCCACACATTCTACTTTTTGCCCCGCAAGGGCGATGCCTTGCGCATCCTTGCCTGGCCCCTGCCCGCCCTGCTCCTCCTCAATGTGAGCCCAGTGGCTGCAGCAAGGCTGGGGGAAGACTCCTGAGGGGCACATGGCGTGACGGCAGATGCCCTTGGGGGTCGGCCTGCACGAGCTCTGGCCCTCGAGGGGCCGGCTGGTGACTGCTGCAGCTGTGGCTGGGCGGCATCAGTCTGTCCAGCAGCTCGTGGCAGCTGCACTGGTGGGAGTGGCAGTGGCGGTTGCAGGAATGGGGGCAAGCTGGCTGATCGCAGGCGCTCGCTGGTCACCTGATACAGTGGCACTCGCCCGGGCCAGCACTGCAGCATGCACAGCAATCTGCTGAAGGACAGACCACTGTGCTGCTGCAGCGCGGCGGGTGCCCTGGCGATGCCTGGCTGACGCACCGAGTGTGGCAGCAGTTAGTGCCCGTGTTGCCCTGGTCTGTGACCGCATGAGACCAGCCAGTGGCTGGACGGCACGACTGAGCATTTGGGTACTAGCTGCCTGTGCTGCCCCGAATTCCTGCAGACTCCTGGCCTGTGCTGCCCCGAATTCCTGGACACTCTTAGCCAGTGACTCTATGGAGTCAGGCATCCGTGCCACTACCACCATGAGCTCAGTGTGCCTGCGCTCAGAGTCGACGGCCATCTCCTCTAGGAGGCGCACCTCCTCTGCGCTGACCGTCGCAGGACTGGAGGCCGCACTCACCCTCTGGGGAGAAGGCCGCCGAGCTTCCCTACCCCTCCCGCGTTGCTGCAGGCCGCTGGGCCCCGGAACTTGACTCTCCTCCGACCCTTCCCCCAGGCTCCCCTCCAGGGAAGACGTATCCCCTATATCGCCATGGGCTGGCGCGGCTGAGGGTGCCACTGATGGGCCGGCTTCCTCTTCCTCCTCCTCCTCTTCCGAGGGGCTGACACTGGCAGCTTGAGGGACCTCCTCCTCACCTGGCGAGTCACCATCTGAAAGCAGGAAGGCACAAGAGTAGCTTTAGAGTGAGGACAGGGCGTCAGCGAGGGAGGCATGAGTGGTGCCATTCACCGCATTGGTCGGACAGTGGCAAAGGATGTTGATCTGATGCGCAAGTGGAACGAGAGGTCCAAAAGGTGATGTCCTTACCATTGGTGCCCAGAACAGGGTCGGCATCTCCAGTGGCAACGGGGCCAATCAGCCGGCCTCCCATAATGCGCTCCACGCGCTGGTCGAGGTTGGTGAGCTCTTGGTGCTGAGGTCGGCCTCCCCCGGTCGCAATCTGGCTACGCTTGTTGTTAGCCAGCTTGGCCTGCAAGAGAAAGGACGGCCTCTAAGTACGGTGTGTAGCCCTGATCTTGTCTGCACTGCCTCCCATGGTCGAATAGCTTGGACATTGTGTAGCCCTGATCTTGTCTGCACTGCCTCCCATGGTCGAATAGCTTGGACAGTGTGTAGCCCTGATCTTGTCTGCACTGCCTCCCATGGGCGAATAGCTTGGACAGTGTGTAAAGTGCAGAATGTGCAATTGATGGTCATGCCAGTCCCATAGCTGCTGGATGAGGGCTGGCCATTAGGGCTTTCAGGTCCCTTTGTCCATAATGTGAGGTGCACATGCAAGGATGAGGAGGACACTGGAAAGGGTACTCACCCTGACAATCCGAGTGAGGTCGTTGAACTTTTTCCTGCATTGTACAGGATTCCTGGCAACCACACTGTTGGATGTCACCCTGTTGGAGACCTCCCTCCAGGCTTTGCGGTAGACGCTGGGCAGCGGCTTCTTGCCACTGTCAGGAAACAAAACATGGCGTCTTCGCTCCACTGAGCTAACCAGCAGCCTCAGGTCACCTTCGCTAAAGCGCTGCGCTCTCTCCCGGGCCTTCTGCATCGTCCTGGGTGTTAAAGAGTTGCAGCAGCAGTGCTCAGGCCTAGGTGGAGGGCTGCAGTGTCCAGGGCGTTGCAGGCAAACAAATCGACCCTTCCCCCTTTAAGAGCTGGCCGGCGCCAGCGTGTCTGCCGTCAATCAAAAAATCACCGCACCTGCGCTGCGCCCGGCCTCGGCGGTATCGCTCAGCACCGCCGGCTTAGCGCCTAAAGATAGTCGTGCATCGCCAGTTTTAGCGCAGCAGCAACCTCTTAGGGCGATGCTACTGAATATCGGCGAAGTGGGCTCGACTTTGCGCCGGGCGCAAACTTCAGCGGCCGCCCGACTTTACCGCCCCAAAAGTGGCTATACTGAATTTCTAGGCCATCGTTTCTCCACTTATGGTGATTTGCTAATAATTCAAAAGCTCAAATCAAAATATTAATATTGCCTCCCAATGATATTTGGAATGAAATTAGGTTTAACTGAATTAATCCCAGTAGAGTTATGGGCTGAATGATCTACACCCTCACCTGCCAGACTCTCTCAGTGTGTGTTTCTCAACCAGGCTATCAGTCCTTCTCACGCTGATGCCCTTTCTCCTTCAGTGTAGTTCTCGCTCTCCTTCGTGTTTCTCTCTCTGCAATCTCTTTGTGCCATTTTCTCTTCTTGTCTTAAAACTCTAATTGTAACTCTCATTCTCTTGCTTTCTCTCAGCAGTTACATAAGGTAACTCCAACTCTTTGTGGATCTCTTTATGAGATCTTGTTGGCATTATTTTTCACCCTCTTTTTTTAATCTACTGTAAGATGTTAATATTCAGCTTGTTTTAAATTTCGCTTCAGGTCTGTATAAGTTCGATGAATCTTACTGTCAGCTGCCACAACTGTTACATTTTTGGGTCTTTTGCAGTCTTCTCATCCTAAATTGATTGGGCAGATATCATAGATCACTCTGACTGGTGAGTCCCAATGCCCCAGACCTTCCCAAGTGTCTATCCTTGTCTGAAGATCTAGGTAAACGTTCAATAAAATTCCCAAAAGGCAACCAGTGGACTGACTCTGCCTAGTAATGGCTTTTAGCTACTGGACTTATCCAATGGCTCCATAAGATCTCACTCAAATCTTCGAAAGAAGTAGAGTAACACATCAGACCTCACTTTAACATCCAGCAAAAGATGAAGTAACACACAAGGCAAATGGAATGTTGGCCTTTATTGCAAGGGGGATGGAGGATAAAAGTAGGGAAGTCTTGCTACAACTGTACAGGGCATTGGTGAGACCGCACCTGGAGTACTGCGTACAGTTTTGGTCTCCTTATTTAAGGAGGGATGTACTTGCACTGGAGGCAGTTCAGAGAAGGTTCACGAGGTTGATTCCGGATATGAAGAGGTTGCCTTATGAGGAAAGGTTGAGCAGGTTGGGCCTATACTCATTGAAGTTTAGAAGAATGAGGGGTGATCTTATTGAAATATATCGGCCTAGAAATTCAGTTGGTTGCGCCAGCCGCTAGCGCCTTAAGAGGGCGAGAAGTGGGGCGCTAAGCGGCTAGCGACCGGGCGCGGCGCGATCTGCGCTTCTCGCGAAATTCCGTAACGATTTAGCGGCGGCGCAAAACCTTTGCGCACGCTTAGCTGCGCGCGCAGATCCTGACGTCATTTCATGGTGCAACGCCCTTTGTGCGCCCCGAACCAGAAATTCAGTGGCGCCGGCCTATTGTGCGTCTGGCGCCCCCAGCGACTGGTAAAGGGGAACGGTTCCCAGTCGCTGCGGGGCGCACTAATTAAAGGGGACTCCTCCTGCAGTATAAATGTCAGTCATTTTGCTCCACTCCTTCTTTGTGAGACACTGATATTTGGAGAGAGACAAAGGGAGAGAGCTTTCTGGCTTGAATCAACACTCGCTCAGGTACTTCTGGCTTCAGGCCAGAGCTTTGCACTTGTAATTAACTTTCAGTGCCATAGCATTGATTCGATACATCTAATGGGGGCTGCAATGGGTGCAAACGTTGGCTTACTGCATTGCATTCAGAGGGCTCAGAGACGCCGTGAGAGACTGCCAGTCATGGCCAGACGGAGAAGGGCCAACAGGCATCGGCACAGGAGGCCTTACCCACCCAGGGTATACCGCCAGCAGTTCTCATATCTGAACATGTCTGAGGAGCAGTGTGGTCGGAGGCTGCGATTCAGAAGGGAGGTGCTCACTGAGATCTGCCACCTGCTTCAGAGAGCCCTGCAGCCACAGCTGAGGAGCAGGATGCCTCTGTCGGTGGCAGTGAAGGTGACGGTGGCTCTCAACTTCTATGCCACCAGCTCCTTCCAATCCGCTACTGGGGACATTTCCAACATCCCCCAGTTCGCGGTACATTGCTGCATCCACCAGGTGACCAATGCCCTTTTCAGAAGGAGACGTCAGTTCATCTCCTTCCCCATGACCCTCGACAAGCAGCAAGAGTGTGCAATGGGATTTGCAGCATTAGCGGACTTCCCCATGGTGCAGGGCGCCTCTGGAGAATGCCGAGGTTTACCGCAACCGGAAGGGTTACCATTCGCTCAACGTGCAGTTGGTGTGTGACCACAGGCAGCTCATACTAGCTGTCAATGCCCGCTTTCCAGGCAGCAGCCATGATGCCTTCATCCTGCACCAGACTTCTGTGGCAGACCTTTTCCAGGCCCAGCCTCACCCACGAGGATGGCTTCTCGGGGACAAAGGCTATCCTTTGTGCACCTGGCTGATGACCCCGCTCCGTGCGCCCAGCACCCCTGCAGAACAGCGATACAATAACAGCCATCAAGCAACCAGGAACATCATTGAGCACACAATCGGCGTGTTCAAGCAACGGTTCCACTGTCTGGATCGTTCCGGGGGGGGCCCTACAGTACTAGCCTGAGCGAGTCTCCCATTTCGTTGTCGTGTGCTGCATGCTGCACAACCTGGCTATCCGCAGGACTCAGCCACTGCCAGCAGACATTGGAGGACCACCGGAGGAGGAGGAGGAGGAGGAGGACCAGGATGGGAGGGAGGCAGAAAGTGCAAGGGCCGCCCGTCTGCGGCTTATTGCAACTCAGTTCTAGGCCCCCTCAGGGAATGGCTTGTGCCAATGAAGGAAGATGAATGTAGCTGCTCCGCAAGCCCTCAGCCGATCAAGGCAACCAATACTTCCAAAAGCAAACATGGACAGTGCGATTAAAGAAAATGTTTTACTCTTATAACTCTGTGCCCTTCCCGCATGACAAACTAATTCAGACAAACCCCCAAACAAAAACACACCAGTCTCGGCCTTTATATAAAAAACAAACACACCAGTCTCAGCCTTTATATAAAAAACAACAAAATTGGCCAGACCTTCTACTTTTTCACCTGCGAGGGTGATCCGTCTCGCTTCCGGGCATGGCCCCTACCCGCCCTGCTGCTCCTCCTCAATGGGACCCCAGTGGCTGCAGCAAGGTTGGGGGAAGGCTGCTGAGGGTTAGTTGGTGAGACAGCAGATGCCCTTGGGGGTCAGCCTGGACCAGCTCTGGGCCTGGAGGGGCCGGCTGCGGACTGCTCCAACTCAGCTTGGGCGGCAGCAGTCTGTCCTACGGGTGGTGGCAGCTGCAGTGGAGGAGTAACAGTGTTGGCTGCAGGAATGCTGCCAACCTGACAGAGCACAGGCACTCCCTGGTCGGCTGATTCACTGGCACTCGCACGGGCCAGCACTGCAGCATGCGCAGCAATCTGCTGAAGCACAGACTGCTGGGCTGCTGCGGCGCGGCGAGTGCCCCGGCGATGCCTGGCCGAGCCAGCGAGGGTGGCAGCAGTTAGTGCCCGTGTGGCCCTGGTCTGTGTCTGGATGACACCAGCCAGTGAATGCACGGCACGACTGAGCACTTGGCTGGAGGCCGCCTGGACTGCCGCGAAGTCCTGCAGACTCCTGGCCTGTGCTGCCCCGAATTCCTGAACACTCCTTGCCAGAGACTGTATGGAGTCCGGCATCCTTGCCACTGCAGCCATGAGCTCAGTGTGCCTGCGCTCAGCCTGGGCGCCCACTTCCGCAAGGAGCCGCACCTCCTCTGCGCTCACTGTAGCAGGACTGGAGGCCACACTCTCCCTCCGGGGAGAAGGCCGCCGAGCTTCCCCACCCCTCCTGCGTTGCTGCAGCCCGCTGGTCCCCGGAGCTTCACTCTCCTCTGACACTTCCCCCCTGCTCCCCTCCAGGGAAGACGTGTCCCCAGCATGGCGATGGGCTGCCTCGGCCGAGGGTGTCCCTGATGGGGCGGCTTCCTCTTCCTCCTCCTCTAGGTCTGAGTCCGACACAGTGCCAGCTTGAGGGGCCGCCTCCTCACCTGGCGAGTCACCATCTGAAAGCAGGGAGGCACAAGAGTTGCTTCAGAGTGAGGACAGTGATGTGCCTCAATAATCCCAAGACTCGATGTTAGCGGAACAAAACAAGGCTTTTATTAACTTAGAAGATAACACGCAGTGGAGAGAGGTGTCTTCCATCTGGAGGTCAGCAGTACTGGATATGAGGCCAGACTGCTTGCTTACATAGAGGCCAGGTATGGGCGGAGCCCTACACACAGTACATTCCATACATTCCAATATACAATACAATGGTGAGGAGAAACCTGAAACCAACCACAGTCTCAGGCAGTGATGAATGGAATATTTCATCACATTCACCCCTTCTATAGATTTAGTCTGTTCGGGGGTTTGGTAGTCCTCTGCGACCGATGTGGCTGTTGTGGTGTCGCGGGTGTCGGCTGGGTGTCCCCGGTGGCCTCCTGGGTCTCTGCCGGGGGTGCCGCCAGGGTTGTTGAAGGGGTAGTTGGTGGGGGTGCCGTTGGTCGATGTTCTTCCGGGGGTGATGAAAGAGTAGTGGGTGGGTAAGAGTTGCTGTGGTCGTTGTTGCTGCTATTGCCGTGGTTGTTGTCGTTACCGGCTGGGGCGACGTCTTTTATTGACACGGTGTCCTCCCTTCCGTCGGCGTGCCGGACGTACGCGTATTGGGGGTTGGCGTGGAGTAGGTGCACTGGCTCCACGAGAGGGTCCGTCTTATGGTCCCTCACATGCCTTCGCACGAATACCGGACCTGGGGTGGAGAGCCATGACGGCATGGATACGCCTGAGGTGGATTTCCGGGGAAAGACAAACATTCGTTCATGAGGCGTGGCATTAGTGGCAGTACACAATAGCGACCGTATCGAATGGAGCACATCTGAGAGGACTTCCTGCCAGCGGGAGATAGGGGTGCCCTTGGTCCTTAGAGCTAGAGTGACTGCTTTCCATACTGTCCCGTTCTCTCGCTCCACTTGACCGTTACCCCGGGGGTTGTAGCTGGTGGTACGGCTCGTGGCGATACCCCTGGACAGCATGTACTGGCGTAGCTCTTCACTCATGAAGGACGCCCCCCTATCCGTGTGGATGTAGCTTGGCATACCGAACAGGCAGAACAGGCTGTTGAGGCATTTAATGACCGTGGCGCTGGTCATGTCTGGGCAGGGGAAGGCGAATGGGAACCGGGAGTATTCGTCCACAATGTTCAGGAAGTAAACATTGCGGTCGACGGACGGGAGGGGGCCCTTGAAATCTAAGCTGAGCCGCTCAAAGGGCCGTGTAGCTTTGATTAAGTGGGCTCTATCAGCGTGGTAGAACCGAGGCTTGCACTCAGCGCAAGTGCGGCAGTTCCTGGTCAGAGACCGAACTTCCTCAATCGAGTAGGGTAAGTTGCGGGACTTTATGAAGTGGAACAGCCGCGTGACCCCTGGGTGGCAGAGGTCGTTGTGGAGGGTCTGTAGCCGATCCCCGGTGGCGCTGGCACACATCCCTCGTGAGAGGGCATCTGGGGATTCGTTAAGGGCCCCTGGCCGGTAAATGATGTCATACTCGAAGGTGGAGAGCTCGATCCGCCACCTAAGAATCTTATCATTTTTGATCTTCCCCCTCTGTTTATTATTGAACATAAACGCTACCGACCGCTGGTCGGTAAGTAGGGTGAAGCGTTTGCCGGCTAGGTAGTGGCGCCAGTGGCGCACTGCCTCCACGATGGCTTGGGCCTCCTTTTCCACGGAGGAGTGTCTGATCTCGGGCCCTTGGAGGGTCCTCGAGAAGAAAGCTACGGGCCGCCCCGCCTGGTTGAGGGTGGCCGCCAAGGCAAAGTCAGACGCATCACTTTCCACTTGAAATGGAGTGTTCTCGTCCACTGCCTGTAGTGTGGCCCGCTCAATATCCTGCTTAATGCTTTTGAAGGCGGCGTGGGCCTCAGCAGAGAGCGGAAAAGAGGATGCTTTCAAGAGGGGGCGGGCTTTGTCGGAGTAGTTGGGGACCCATTGGGAATAATAAGAAAATAACCCCAGGCACCTTTTCAGGGCTTTGGGAGTGTTGGGCAGGGGCAGCTCCCGTAGGGGGCGCAATCGGTCGGGGTCTGGTCCGATTTCCCCATTCTCCACCACGCTGCCTAGTATGCAGAGGCGCGTGGTGTTGAAAACGCACTTGCCCTCGTTGTAGGTGAGGTTGAGTTTTTGTGCGGTTTTCAGGAACCTCTCGAGGTTCGAGTCGTGATCCTGCTGGTTGTGACCGCAGATGGTGACGTTGTCGAGGTAGGGGAAGGTTGCCTGCAAGTGGTGGTCATCGACCATGCGATCCATCTCCCTCTGGAAGACCGAGACCCCATTCGTCACCCCAAAGGGGACTCTGAGGAATTGGTAGAGGCGTCTGTTCGCCTCGAAGGCGGTGTACGGGCGGTCCTCTGGTCTGATAGGGAGCTGGTGGTATGCTGACTTGAGGTCGATGGTGGAGAACACCTGGTATTGGGCGATTTGGTTCACCATTTCTGATATGCGGGGTAGCGGGTAGGCGTCTAGTTGGGTGTACCTGTTGATCGTTTGGCTATAGTCGATCACCATCCGTTTCTTCTCGCTACCCCTTACCACCACCACTTGGGCGCGCCACGGGCTATTGCTGCATTCAATAATGCGCTCTTTCAGGAGCCTGTCTACCTTGGTCGCAATAAACCGCCTGTCCTCCCAGCTGTACCTCCTGCTTTTGGTCGCTATTGGCCGGCAGTTAGGGGTAAGGTTCGCGAATAGCGAAGGCGGCTTTACCTTCAGGGTAGCCAGGCCGCACACTGTGAGGGGCGGCTGGGACCCACCGTACTTGAGCGTGATGCTTTGGTGGTTGCACTGGAAATCCAGGCCCAAGATCACGCTCGCGCATAGATTCTTCATGATTAATACTTTAAAATTATCGTATACAGTCCCGTTAACGGACAATTGTACCGTGCAGTAACCCAGAATGGTCGATGTCTGGGTTTTATCAGCCATAGAGATGGTACCCCGAGTAGGGACCACCTTTAGGGAGAGTTGTTGTGCCAGTTCAGGGTGGATAAAACTCTCCGTGCTTCCGCTGTCAATTAAACATTTAACCCGGCACCCGTTTACCTCAATGTCCACCATTGATTTGGATAGCGGGTGGGGCCTGGTCTGGTCCACTGTGACCGATGCCACTGTAGGGCCCTGATCGAGACAAGATGGCGTCCACGCTGTCTGCTCACAAGATGGCGGACCCCACGAGGTCGGGCAAGATGGCGTCCAAGATGGCCGCTCCCACGGCGCACACGCGGCGGTGGCGGGTTTTGGTTTTCCGGCGGGGTTCCCTCTGCAGACCTTCCCGAAGTGCCCCTTCTTACCGCACTTAAAGCAGGTGGTGCCTTTCGCCGGGCACAGGTTTCTGGTGTGCTTTGGCTGCCCGCAGAAGTAGCAGTTTGGTCCCCGACGCGTCGCGGCTGTCGTAGCGCTTCTGGGGGGAGAGCGGGGCCCCGACGGTGTCGGGCTGCCGGGCGGGGACGATGCCTTCCAAGATGGCGGCGCCCTTGGTGCACACGTGGCGGCGTGGACGGCGCGGGCTGAAGAGTAGGCGTCCGAGTTTCTCTGGGCCACATCCAGGGATCGCGCGGTGTCCACCGCCTGTTTCAGGTCCAATCCCGTTTTTCCAGCAGTCTTTGCCGGATGTAAGTGGAGCTGAGGCCTGTGATAAAGGCATCGCGAACAAGCTCGTCGGTGTACACTGCGGCTTTTACATCTCGGCACTTGCAGTCTTTGCCAAGCATTTTCAGGGTGCCTAGGAACTCCTCCACCGATTCCCCAGGTCGCTGTGCGCGAGTGGCGAGCAGATGCCTAGCATACACCTCATTCGTAGGCTGCTGGTAATGCACCTTTAAGATGTCGCAGGCGGCCAGGTACGTGTCGGCGTCTTGGATGAGGGGGTAAACCCGGTGGCTTACCCAATTCCGCAGAATTCCGAGTTTCATACTCGCAGCGTCCGTAGCGTCTTTGACAGCTGCGGAATTGTCCAGGAAGAATTCCATACACATAAACCAGTGTCCAAAGCGTGCTGATGCGTCCGGAGCATGCTGATCCAAATCCAAACGTTCGGGTTTCAGGAGTTGATCCATTGTGTTGAAAAATAAGTTAATAAAATTGATGTGCCTCAATAATCCCGAGACTCGATGTTAGCGGAACAAAACAAGGCTTTTATTAACTTAGAAGATAACACACAATGGAGAGAGGTGTCTTCCATCTGGAGGTCAGCAGTACTGGATATGAGGCCAGACTGCTTGCTTACATAGAGGCCAGGTATGGGCGGAGCCCTACACACAGTACATTCCATACATTCCAATATACAATACAATGGTGAGGAGAAACCTGAAACCAACCACAGTCACAGGCAGTGATGATATACAATACAATGGTGAGGGGAAACCTGAAACCAACCACAGTCACAGGCAGTGATGAATGGAATATTTCATCACAGACAGGACGGCAGCGAGGGAGGCATGAGTGCTGCTATGAACTGCACTGGTTCGATAGTGGCAAAGGATGCTGGCGTGAGGCGCAGGTAGAAAGAGAGAGGTCAAAAAAGGTGAGGACCTTACCATTGGTGCCCAGAACAGGGTCGGCATCTCCAGTCGCGACGGGGCCAATCAGCCGGCCTGCCATGATCTGCTCCACTCGCAGCTCTAGGTCGCTGAGCTGCTTAATGTCAGGATGGCCTCCCCCGGTCTGGCGCTGCTGTCTCCGGTTGTGTGCCAGCTTGCCCTGCAAGAGAGAGGACGGCCTCTAAGTACAGTGTGAAGCCCTGATCTTGCCTGCACAGCCTCCCATGGTGGAATAGCCCTGACAGTGTGAAGCCCTCATCTTGCCTGCACAGCCTCCCATGGTGGAATAGCCCTGACAGTGTATAAACTCCTGAATGTGCAAGTGATTTTCATGACAGTCCCATTGCTGCTGAATGAGGGCTGGGCAGTAGGGCTTTCACGTCCCTTTGGCCATCAACTGAGGAGCACATGCAGGGATGAGGAGGATACTGGAAAGGGTACTCACCCTGACAACCCGAGTGAGGTCGTTGAACTTTTTACGGCATTGGAGGGGAGTCCTGGCAACCACGCTGTTGGAGGCGACCCTGCTTACCAGCTCCCTCCAGGCTTTCCGATATTCGGAGGGCAACGGCCTCCTGCCACCTTCAGGGAACAGAACATGGCGCCTGTGCTCCACTGCGCCAACCAGCACCCTCAGGTCACCCTCGCCAAAGCGCTGCGCTCTCTCCCTTGGCTTCTCCATTCTCCTGGGCGTGGAGCAGTTGAATTAACACTGTTCAGGCCTTCCCTCAGGGCTGCAGTGTGCAGGGCGTGGCAGCCAAACAATTCCACCCTCCCCCTTTAAGTGCTGACTGGCGCCTGACTGCCTTCAATCAATAACTCGCCGCACCTGTGCTGCGCCCGCCCTCGGTGGTAGCGCCCCGGATTGCCGGCTTAGCGCCTTATGATACTCGTGCATCGCCTGCTTTAGCGCTGCAGCAACCTCTTGGGGCGATGCAACTGAATATCGGCGAAGGTGGCGCTAAGTTGCGCCGGGCGCAAAGTTTTGCGACTGCCCGACTGTAGCGCCCCAAACGCGGCTATACCGAATTTCTAGGCCATTAGATTCTGAGGGGGCTTGGCAGGGTAACTGCTGAGAGGATGTTTCCTCTCGTTGGGGAATCTAGAACGAGGGGGCATAGTTTCAGAATAAGAAGTCGCCTATTTAAACGGAGATGAGGAGGAATTTTTTCTCTGAGGATCGTGAACCTTTGGAATTCTTTACCCCAGAGAGCTGTGGAAGCGGAGTCATTGAATATATTCAAGGCTGAGATAGACAGATTTTTGAATTACAGGGGAGTCGAGGGTTATGGGGAGCGGGCAGGGAAGTGGAGTTGAGGCCAAGATCAGATCAGCCATGATCTTATTGAATGGCGGAGCAGACTCGAGGGGCCAAGTGGCCGACTCCTGCACCTAATTCTTTTGTTCTTATGTTCTTATGTTTTGAGCTACAGTTGTATAATATAGTTAGATATTTACAATAGACATTGTATTGAAATAAGCAGACAAACTTACAAAATTGATGGACAGGAAAAGACCAGCTGGTCCATCAAGCCTGCCCCAAACACCATGATGGCTGGAATGTCATGACTTCCTAACCCCACCCTCACCACCCACCCCCCCACCCCCCACAGCCATGTCATCTCCTGGGAGAGACAAAAAAAACTTAGGGCCAAAATACTCTGGAAAATCCTTGCCGACCCTCTCAGTGTAACCAGTGCAGGCGATCACATGGACCAAGTTTTATCTGTAGGACACTTGCCTTCTAAATGATGCGATCTCGGCCCTAGTTAAGAACCGCTCCAGCTCCCTCTTGAAGGCATCGTGATACAGGGAACTGACCTGCAGTTGGTTTCTAAACTGCTTCTGTACTGTGACTGGAATTAGAAAAACGCAGATTATGGGACAATGTGCTGGAAGTGTTTGAAGAGATAGGACAGGGTAGCTAAAAACAGAGGGCGAGAGTTTCCACTTTGGGCGCAATCGGCAAATTGCGCCCAAACTTTCGCCCATTTTGAGAAGTTTCTTTTTTCTCGAGTTTTCGCTCAAACCCGACTGCACATCGCCGCACGCAAAACCTGTGCAATCGGGCAGCGTTTTAAAACGTAAATTTTCAAATACTGCTTTAAAATATATTCCTTGATATATCTTGAGTGGTAACCTGGTACAATTTGTTTAAAACAGCTGAAAATGGGTTTAATCACAAAAAATAAGCATTTTAAGTCACAGTTTTAATCCACCACCTGAGAGTAACCTGATTTTAAATGACTGAAAATGACTTTTAAAAACTATACAGAACCATTTGCCAGTTATATTGGGATACAGTGGTCAGGTCCTTAGTAAATTTTAAAGTAAATTACACTCAAAAGCTTTTAAAATGTGCCTATTAGTGTCCTTGTGCCCAAAAGATCCAGCTTAATTTCAGCGCCTCCTCGAAGGCCTGCAAACGAGCACAATTTGTGGAAACTCACCACAGTGATTAATTCACCCTGGGGGCGTGGCCAGCTTCTAGCGCAATGTTTTTTAAACCAGCACAATAGATCGTGGAAACTCGATTTGCGCTGAATATAATTTGTGCTGAAATTCTGCGATCTTTTGCGCAGGTTAGGCCGCTTTCGGGCAAATTGCGCCGAAAAAGCTGACGCAACCGAGCGGAAACTCTACTCCAAAGTGTTTCCAGTGGGTGAGGAGTCTAGAATGAGGGGCCAAGATTAAATGTGAGAGTTAGAACAGAGGCAGAGAAACTTCTTCACACAGAGCACTGTGCACAGATCCGGGCTCCATATTACAAGAACAATGTAGAAGCACTGCAGAAAGTGCAGGAAATATTTACACGGATGTTCCCAGAACTGAGAGGATGCAACTAGCTGGGAAGATTGAGCAGGCTGGGGCTCTTCTCTCTGGAAAAGGGAAGACCAAGCGGAGAGCTGTAGAGGTCTTTATAATGATGAAGGGGTTCAATAGGGTGGATGTGGAGAAACTGTTTTCACTTGTGGTGAGTCCAGAACAAAGGGGCGTAAATATAAGATCGTCACTAACAGATCAAAGAAAGAATTTAGGGCCAATCTCTTTACACCGAGCGCGGTGAGAATGTGGAGCTCGCTGCCACACGGAGTGGTCGAAGCAGAGAGCATCGATGTATTTAAGGGGAGGTTTGCTGCAACATTCGGGTGAAGGGACTAGAGAGATACGGGGACAGGGTGGGGAGAGGTGATTAGAGTGAGAGCAGGCTCGTGTGGAGCAGAAACACGCATGGACCAGTTAGGTTGAATGGTCTGTTTCTGTGCTGTGGTCTCGAAGTAATTCTATGTAATTTTATGTAATGCAGAGAATATGAGGCTGTGGAATTCACTTCCAGGGTTGGTGGTTGAGGCAGAAACTATGTTGGGACCTGGTGTATGCTTTTCCTGAAACATTATGGCGGGATTCAGTGGAATGGTTGAGTAAATTCAACCTCCATTTATTATAGTGTAATCATATGCGAAGGACAGTTTGTAACTAATTATTAATTAAGTACAGAATGTAATTGTCAATGATTGATTATCAATAATTAAGAACACTCTAACACTAGAATATCATTAATACTGACTTAATAATTAATATACTATAAAAGGTAGAATGTGTAATTATTAATAATTGATTGTCGATTGTTAAAGTATTTTAAGATATGAACAACTTTCCTTTTCTTCGCAGGAGCATCTCCACTTTGTGACAGAAGTGGCTCAAGATGAGCTCTTTATTCTGGACCCCGAGATAGTGGCCACACAGAAAGCCGGGACAGCCCCTGGAATGCCAGACCTGGTGGTGGAGCCTTCCCCAGGGTATGTCCTCCCACTCCTGCAGAACCAACCTCCCACTGGCAATCCGTCCCTTCTGCCCAACTTTGTACAACTTCTCCCCTCCTCTGGGGTAGTTTCATGGGTACCACTGGGTACCTTTCCCAAGTGGCCATTTCTTTTATATGCCAGCCTAACGTTTGTAGGCTTTTTGATCATGGAAGGAATCACAGCTGAGCCCTGCCCTCTCTGACGTCCTGACCCACACCTTTCAATAATCAGGAAGGAGAATCGCAGCAGATTTTCTCCTTCCTAATCTCCAAGGACACTAATGCCAATTGCCCTGGCCGCTATCAGCTCAACATAGACCGGGAATGAAACTTGGGTTCCTCTGGTCTGTATGGCCCAGCTGGCTGATAACCATCTGAGCAATCAGGGGAGTTTCAGTGGAATGAGGGCGGCTGAGGAGGGTCAGGCTCTGCCAGGACACCACATTCAGAATCACAAACATACACACACGCACACATAAGCTCACGCACACCTGTGCACACATATACACACACACAAAGACATGCACACACGTGCACATGCACACACATACTCGCACACACATACATATATACACACACACATACATAGACACACACACATACACGCAAACATACACGTGCACACGTGCACATAGATACATGCACATACGCACACACAGCTATATACGCACACATACACGCACACACCATTAGTAAGCTCTGTATATTGAAAGGAGATTTTACTGTTTTGCTATGAAAGCCAGTGACATGAATCTTGTCATTCATGTGGAAATGACTTATGAAGTAATACTGGGCGGCCTGCTGGTGGCGCTGTCCAGGGAGAGTATAAATACTCGGGCATGGGCCCAGCTTGCTCAGGACATTCTTTAACAGGAACTAGTGAAGGACACAACTAGGTCTCCATGTTGGAAAACAGTTGATTTAAGCCTTGTTTAATACTCAGACCAAGTGCCTAGTAGTTTTCTTACGTCAATTTAATCAACTGCAACCTGCCCCACGCTCTGAGTGGTTTGGGAACAGACAGCTATGATTCAAACTGTAGAAGGGAACTCGGATGTAGTAATCAATCTATCATGGAGAAACTACTCAGACCCGCCCGTCTCGACTTGGACCCGAATTCACTTACAACTGCTAAGGTATGGAAACACTGGTATCGTACCTTCAGCAACTTCCTCGAGGAGTGTGGTGAGAATGTTCCTAATAAGTTATGAATGCTTGCCAATTATGTATCCCCTCGTGTTTGACTATATCGAAGACTGTGTAGACTATGACTCCGCTATCTAAACACTACAGCAACTATATGTTAAGGCCCCAAACAAAATGTTTGCTCGGCACCTACTGGCCACAACTTGACAACAACCCGGGGTATCACTTAACGAATTCCTTCAAGAGCTTCGCAGGCTCAGCAGAGATTGTAACCTTAAAGCTGTCTCAGCTGAGCAGTACCGGGAGGAATTAATTTGTGATTCTTTTATTAACGGAATTGCTTCTCCCCTCATATGCCAGCGTCTGTTGGAGAATAAAACCCTCGGGTTACAAGCTGCCTATAACCAGGCATATTCACTGGACTTAGCTCAGAAAAATTCAGATGCCTATTTTTTACCATATGCACGGACTGCTGCTACCACTTTTAGTGACTCCCCCGGTAAGCCTCAGGCGGAAGCCCTCACTGATGACGACCCTACCCTAGCGGCATCTTGGCAATCTAAAAAGAAGTGTTTCTTCTGTGGAGGTGCATTCCATTATAGGAAATTTTGTCCTGCTTGTAATGCAACCTGCAATCATTGCAGTAAGAAAGGTCACTTTTCTAAAGTATACTGGTCAAGAGCCTCTACTAGTGTTGCAGCTGCTAGCTATAAAACTGCTCTTCCCCCAAGAGCCACTACTAGTGTTACAGCTGTTTTTCCCCAAAGCCTGTCCCATGCAGCCATGAGGGTTTCGGTGAATAGACGCATTTTGAGTGCATTAATCGAATCATGTAGCTCTGACAGCTTCATCAGTGAGCGGGCTGTCAGTAAGTTAAAACTGCGTATTTACCCCTCGGACAGGGAAATTGCAATGGCTCTGACAACACAGACCACCAACTCTTCCGGCTTTTGTCTTGTCGACCTTATTCTCAATGGCCGCACTTATTTTTCCACCCGGCTCGGGGTGCTCAAAAACCTATGCAGTGATGTGCTCCTGGGACAGGATTTCCAGAAACAACACAAAAGACTCACTTTCGAGTTTGGAGGTTCAAAGCCGGAGCTTACTATTTCCAAAGTACTGTTTTGTGCGCTTTCGGCGGCTCCGCTCAACGAGCCCTCCTTGTTTGCCAATCTTTCCCCCCGATGCCCTGTGCGCTCCTCTGAGGATGACGCCCTACCCAGGACGTCAAGGGATCTGCCAGCTATTCCGCCGGATCAACCCGGGGAACAGAGTGCTCCGCGCGGGATAGCCACCCGAAGCCAGGACGCCGGTCAGTCACCGGCTACTGAGCAGGGTGAAGCCAACTCTGCGCCTGTGGGGGCCCGCACCCGGAGCCACGATCTCCCCAGTCCCCCTCAGGTCGATCAAGGTGACACGGACTCTGCCAGCCCGCCGGTACGAACCAAGCGTCTATTCTTAGTCCGATTAATTCGGTAGAAGGAAGCCACTGGACTTCCAATCTTTCAGGCAGGAAGAATGACATGAATCTTGTCATTCATGTGGAAATGACTTATGAAATAACACTGGGCGGCCTACTGGTGGCGCTGTCCAGGGAGAGTATAAATACTTGGGCATGGGCCCAGCTTGCTCAGGACATTCTTTAACAGGAACTAGTGAAGGACACAACTAGATCTCCATGTTGTGAAACAGTTGATTAAAGCCTTGTTTAACACTCAGACCAAATGCCTCGTAGTTTTCTTACATCAGCCAGTACATCTCGCATGCCATTCCTCGTGGGAGGGTGGGTTCAGCACGGAGCAGGGAGTGAATGGTAGACAGGGGCCAAGAGCAAAGGAGAGGCCTGGGTTCAAGTGGTAGGTTACGACTGAAATGGTGCAATGATGTAGTCAGGGATATGGAGGGATGCGAGGGGATCAGTTGACAGGTCAGTTGCTGAGGTAAGTTAGTGCTTTCTTTCCCCAAGTTTCCTGGGCTGGCAGTGGACATTGAAGTGGCAAACCACAGTGGTGGCTGAAAGGACCTGTTCTTTCCCTCCTACTCTCTGATTCCTTACATAGATTGTACAGCACCTAAACAGGCCATTCAGCCCAACAAGTCTATGCCAGCATTTATGCTCCATATGAGCCTCCTCCCACCCCTCTTCATCTAACTCAATCAGCATAACCTTCTAGTCCTTTCTCCCTCATGTGTTTATCTAGCTTCCCCTTGAATGCATCGACACTATTCACCTCAACCACCCCTTATGGGAGCAAATTCCACATTCTCACCACTCCCTGAGAAAAGAAGTTTCTCTTGAATTCCCTAATGGATTTATTAGTGACCATATTATATTTATGGCTCCTAGTCTTGGTCTCCCCCACAAGTGGAAACATCTCTATGTCTACCCTATTAAACCTTTCACAATTTTAAAGACTCTGTCAGGTCTGTACACAACATAACTTCTCTGCTTTTCAATTCTATCCCTCTAGAAATGAACCTCGGTGCTTTTTGTTCTTTTCATGGCCTTATTAACCTGCATTGCTACTTTTTGTGTACCTCTAGACCCCTTTGTTCCTCTACCCCATTTAGACTCATATTTTCCAAGCAGTATGAGGCCTCCTTATTCTTCCTACTAAAATGCACCACCTCACGCTTATCTATATTGAAATTAATTTGCCAATTACACACTCATTCTGCAAGTTTATTAATAATGTCTTCCTGTATTTTGTCGCAGTCTTCCTCAGTATTAACTATACCCCAAATTTGGTGTCGTCTGCAAATTTTGAAATTGTACTTCCGATTCCCAAGTCCTAATCATTAATGTAAATGGTGAACAACAGAGGTCCCAGCACCGATCCTTGTGGAACACCACTTCCCACTTTTTGCCAGATTGAGTAACTACCCTTAACCCCTACTCTCTGTTTTCTGTTGTGTAGCCAGCTTGCCATCCATTCTGCTATCTGTCCCCTGACTCCACATGCTCTGACCTTAGCCATGAGTCTACTATGCGATAACTATGCGACAAAGTCCCGCATAGGAGACTGGTCAAGAAGGTAAGAGCCCATGGGATCCAGGGTGCCTTGGCGCGTTGGATCCTAAACTGGCTGAGTGGCAGGAGGCAGAGGGTGATGGTCGAAGGTTGCTTTTGTGACTGGAAGCCTGTGTCCAGTGGGGTACCTCAGGGATCGGTGCTGGGTCCCTTATTGTTTGTGATCTACATAAATGATTTGGATGAGAATGTAAAAGGTATGATCAGTAAGTTCGCAGATGACACGAAAATTGGTGGGGTGGTAAATTGCGAGGAGGAAAGCCTCCGGCTACAGGACGATATAAACGGGTTGGTCAGATGGGCGGAAAAGTGGCAAATGGAATTTAACCCTGAAAAGTGCGAGGTGATGCATTTTGGACGGACAAATAAGGCAAGGGAATACACAATGAGTGGTAGGACCCTAGGAAGTACAGAGGGTCAGAGGGACCTTGGTGTACATGTACATAGATCCCTGAAGGCAGCGGAGCAGGTAGATAAGGTGGTTAAAAAGGCATATGGGATACTTGCCTTCATTAGCCGAGGCATAGAATATAAGAGCAGGGAGGTTATGATGGAGCTGTACAAAACGCTGGTGAGGCCACAGCTGGAGTACTGTGTGCAGTTCTGGTCGCCTCACTATAGGAAGGATGTGATTGCTTTGGAGAGGGTGCAGAGAAGATTCACCAGGATGTTACCTGGGATGGAGCGCCTCAGCTATGAAGAGAGGCTGGACAGGCTGGAGTTGTTTTCCTTGGAGCAGAGAAGGCTGAGGGGGGACCTGATTGAGGTGTACAAAATAATGAGGGGCATAGATAGGGTAGATAAAGAGGAACTTTTCCCCTTAGTGGGGGGGTCAATAACAAGGGGGCATAGATTCAGGGTAAGGGGCAGGAGATTTAGAGGGGATTTGAGGAGGAACTTTTTCACCCAGAGGGTGGTTGGAATGTGGAACTCAATGCCTGAAAGGGTGGTAGAGGCAGGAACCCTCACAACATTCAAGAAGCATTTGGATGAGCACTTGAAATGCCATTGCATACAAGGCTATGGACCAAATGCTGGAAAATGGGATTAGACTGGACAGGGATGGATGGGCGGCGCAGACACGATGGGCCGAAGGGCCTCTTTCTGTGCTGTAAAACTCTATGACTCTATGACTCTAATACCTTATCGAAGGCCTTTGAAAATCCAAATATATTACATCTACTGCATTACCCTTGCCTATTCTTTCTGTTACTTCTTCAAAGAATTCAGTAAGGTTGGTCAAGCATGACCTTCCCTTTTAGAATCCGTGCTGACTTCTTTATTATATTTTTGGTTTCTAGATGTTTTTCTATTATATATTTCAGTAAAGATTCCATGATCTTTCCTACCTCTGACGTTAAGCTAACAGGTCCATAGTTCCCTGAACTTGTTCTATCTTCCTTTTTAAATACAGGAAACATATTAGTGGTCCGCTTGTTTTTCATAGTAGAAACAACGGACCAATCAGAGGAGCTGATTTCACTCTGAGAATGCGATTGGTTTAATGTGTCTTCTCTGAAAAACCAATCAGAAAGCTCATCCATGAGCTTACAAGCACAGACTCCATATTACAAAAATGATAGAGACTCATTGCAGATAGTGAGAGAATGACAGTGCTGAGGGAAGAAGGGCACTCTCTGCATGGTTTAATCATGTGATATGGGTCCATCAACAGCTGCGACACAAAATGTTCGCTGTGTGATTATAGACTCAGAGTGGCAGTGTTTCTTTAACTAGGGCCAAGTTTCATTCCTGTGTTCCCCAATCCTTTTTTTGTATTTTCTCTATAACAGAAATTTAAGCACAGGAGGAGGCCAATCCAGTCCATCATAGGAACATAGGAATTGTTAGACGAAAAAGACAAGGTCCATCTAGTTCGCCTTCTACCATTCTGTTAGTCACATGATACAATGATAATGGAGTTGTTGACTAATCAGAGCGATCAATCTCTATCAATGAGTCTACAACAGACCCAGACATGAGGCGCGGAAACTCCCCAATAGTGGCGAGCTTTGGGAACCATAGGTCCAAAGTCACCTGATCCTCCCTGTTATGTTCATTAATAAATAGACATTCTTATTATGAACACAGCTAGCTTTTGCTAGTTACTTTATTGAGCACATGTGGACTAGGTACTGTATCTGTAGAGGCTTCCATCTTGACTGCTGCCTTGTGGGTAGCCTAGTGCCTCATGGGTAATGTAGTCTTAATATATATACAGCTGGGTAGTGTAGTCTTATATACAGCTCTACGGCTCCACCTAGTGTCCACTATAGAATGACATGCTATTGATCACTACACTCCCAAGCCCTCTATACTTACCACATGTCATGTCTCAAAGTACTCATACACTGTATTCCAAAATGATATTTTCTGTGCTGCTTTGTTTGAATATCAAATGGAGCTCAGCTTGTAAAGGCACTGTTCAGTGTTTAACTCGGAAAGGAAGATCCCAGACTCAGTCGCACATTGTGCTGGGTTAACTGACCTCTGCTGGAGTGGTGGTCACGGCACACAAACTGACCTCGGATTGAAGAGTGGTAAAGCCACTCCTGATCGCTGTCCAGCAACCCAAACTAGAAAGTGCAGCGTGTGGACATCAGCTGGAGACAGGATCAGGCTCAACAGCAGTGATGCCTCCATGGTTGGGCGATTGGGCACATGCATGGCAGATGCAGTATAATGTGGATAAATGCGAGGTTATCCACTTTGGTGGCAAAAACAGGAAGGCAGATTATTATTTGAACGGCAATAGATTGGGAAAAGGGGAAGTGCAACGAGACCTGGGTGTCCTTGTGCACCAGTCACTGAAGGTAAGCATGCTGGTGCAGCAGGCGGTTAAGAAGGCAAATGGTATGCTGGCCTTCATTGCGAGAGGATTCGAGTACAGGAACAAGGATGTCTTGCTGCAGTTGTACAGGGCCTTGGTGAGACCACATCTTGAGTATTGTGTGCCGTTTTGGTCGCCTTATCTGAAGAAGGATGTTCTTGCCATGGAGGGAGTGCAGCGAAGATTCACCAGGCTGATACCTGGGATGGCAGGAATGACGTATGAGGAGAGATTGGGTCGATTGGGCTTATACTCGCTGGAGTTTAGAAGAATGAGAGGGGATCTCATTGAAACTTATAAAATTCTAACAGGACTAGGCAGACTAGATGCAGGAAGGATGTTCCCAATGGTTGGGGAGTCCAGAACCAGGGGTCACAGTCTAAGGATAAGAGGTAAGCCATTTAGGACAGAGATGAGGAGGAATTTCTTCACCCAGAGAGTGGTGAACCTGTGGAGTTCTCTACCACAGAAGGCAGTTGAGGCCAATTCATTAAATATATTCAAGAAGGAGTTGGATATATTTCTTAAGGCTAAAGGGAGCAAGGGATATGGGGAGAAAGCAGGGACAGGGTACTGAATTTGGATGATCAGCCATGATCACATTGAATAGCGGAGCAGGCTCGAGGGGCCGAATGGCCTACTCCTGCTCCTATCTTCTATGTTTCTATGTTTCTATGGTCAAGTAGTGCACCAGCGGTCACTGTCTTGCCTCACACATGAAGAATGATCACTTGGGTGAGGTATTAGAGGGTTGTTGGCTCCTGTGAGACAATACTCCAGCTTAATTCAGCTTCAGAACAGGAACAAAGGGGAGGAACTCAAGAAGAAATAAAATTCAGATATTTAACTGAATTAAAACGGAATCTTTTTCCGATTTTCAGGAACACTGAGCTGTGGAACGGCTCCGGCAACAAGTGGATCGCGAGTGACAGCTGTGAATCTGAGTCCGGGATACAGCACCAACGAAGAGAGACAGACAGTCTGACCCACCAGAAACTCCGGTACAAACCCTTCACATTAACATGGGACTTCCCAACATCCTGATCTCTAAATACTTCCTGGCACTGCTCATCCCGACGCCATTCCACACTCCAGATCCTGACTACATTCCCAACACTCTTCATCCCAGCAATGATTACCACACTCCCGATCCTGACAACATTCCCCACACTATCGATCCCAGCAACCTTCCCCACACTCCCGATCCCGACATTTCCCACACTCCCGATTCTGACAACATTCCCAACACTCTTCATCCCAGCAACGATTACCACATTCCCGATCCTGACAATATTCCCCACACTACCGATCCCAGCAACATTCCCCACATTCCCGATCCTGACATTTCCCACACTCCTTATTCTAACAACATTCCTACACTCCCAATCCTAACAACATTCCCGATCCCGACACTATTCCCGACACTCCCAATCCCGACAACATTTCCCACGCTGCTGATCCCAGCAACATTCTCCACATCTCGGTCTCGATAATATTCCCCAAACTTCGCCACACTCGCGATACTGACAACATTCCCCACACTCCTGATCCTGACAACATTCCCACACTCCCGACACTGACGGGCACAGTAGGACTCCGATGTCCTGCTCCGTGTAGTGCACTCGCGCTGTAACTCCATTGAGCATTTGGTTCAACACCGCCTGGTTGAGCTTTTTTTCAAGACTTTGTTGCAGGAAATGTTGCACAGTCCTTAATCCCAGAAACTAATTCTGTTTTGTTTTTCTCTCCTCAGGCCTCCCTCATCCTCCGAGGAACAAGGTAATTCCTTCTGCTGATTTTCTTGCAATAATCCTTTCACTGGATAGACTATTCTGGCACAGCTTCCTGATCGTTAGCGGCAGTCTCGGGGAGGCCTGGCAATCCCGGGAGGCTTGACAATTCCAGCGGCTGTCCCTGAGCTCTCCACGACCAAGGCCTTCGAGACTTGAGTGTGTGCCCGTCTTCCCTGAACTCCTCAGGATCACCCCCTTGCTGAGAACTGTTCACTTCTCGGTTTCATTGGACAGAATGGTTGCACCAAACATTTCACAGCAAAGTGAGATGAGAGGAAGCCCTTGGGTGGGTTGGGAACTGTAGGCTGGCTGGGTAGCACGAGCAAAGATTTCTGTTAAAGCTTCATTAATTTCAGTCCCGAGCTCTTTTAAGACTGAAAGTTGGAATATAAACTTCTGTCCATTTTAAGGCCATTTAATCTTTTTATTTTCTTACAGACTAGTTCCTCCTCTGCTGGAGACCTAAAAAGCCAACTTCAGCAACCTGCTGACCACTTCCTGAATAAAGAGGTGGTCACGGTGGAACTTGGTGAATAGTAATGAGTTTTCAAAAAATTCATTCTCGGGATGTGCACGTCGCTGGCAAGGCCAGCATTTATTGCCCATCCCTAATTGCCCTTGAGAAGGTGGTGGTTGATGTGCCTCAATAAATCCGAGACTCAATGTTAGCGGAACAAAACAAGGCTTTTATTAACTTAGAAGGTAACACACAGTGGAGAGGTGTCTTCCATCCAGAGGTCTGCAGTACTGGATGTGAGGCACACCTGAGCCTGCTTACATAGGGGCCAGGTATGGGCGGAGCCCTACACACAATACAATACAAGGTGAGGAAACGGAACTGAGGTAAGGAAATGAAACTGAAACTAAACCACAGTCACAGGCACAATCACACAGAGAATACAGATGAGTGATGAATGGCAATATTTCATCACAGTGGTGAGCTGCCTTCTTGAACCGCTGCAGGCCGTGTGGTGAAGGTACACCCGCAGTGCTGTTAGGGAGGGAGTTCCAGGATTATGACCCAGCGACGATGAAGGAACGGCGATATACTTCCAAGTCAGGATGGTGTGTGACTCGGAGGGGAACTTGGAGGTGGTGGTGTTCCCGTGTGCCTGCTGCCCTTGTCCTTCTAGGTGGTAAAGGTTTGGAGGTCCTGTCGAAGAAGCCTTGGCGAGTTGCTGCAGTGCAGCTTGTAGATGTACACACTGCAGCCACAGCCTGGGACAGGTCCCAGGTGATCATCATAACAGAATGTTCATTAAACGTGTAGCTAGCAATCCCACAATACCCCACAGGGCAGCTGCCAATCCAAAACTGGCACCGTGTGTAACGCACGCCTCTGCTGCTTAAAGTGCTCTTGGGCTGCAGTGACAGCAGCCAGTCTCCTTAAACAGCAAGTTAACTGTTAGATACTCTTTTAATATCAACTTTTAACCGCTCTCTATTTAAATGCTGTGGCTCTCGGTCACGGAAAGGCACTTTGTGTGATGTACTGGCAGTTTAAACACATCAGGAATTTCACTTTTCTTTATTGCATGTATATATTTCTAAATCGGTTACGGTTATTTCTCTTGGTCTCTAGTTCCTTTTTTTTTTTAGCTTACTTCCGCTTCTCTTTCTAATTTGTCCAAATTCTCTGCCGACTGGAATCCTTGTATATGAGTTATAAATCCTCCATTTATACTTGTTACAATTCTTTATCCCTCAGTAACCCTCAGCTTCTATTCCTCTTAACGCCACCTGTGTGGAAAGAAAGTGCAGAAGCGGGAGAGTTCTAACATAGAAGAATTTACTAGAACATCATTTTTAATTTGCTATCTTTGACTGTTTGTAACCGAATGGTCATTATTAACCATCATTGGATGGACAGCTATTCCAAATGTTGCATTTTTAAGCAGCTGATTGGACAGTGCCTTATGTTCTCTGCTGTGTCTAACATGTTGGCTCTGATTGGACAGTGCCTTATGTTCTCTGCTGTGTCTAACATGTTGGCTCTGATTGGACAGTGCCTTATGTTCACTGCTGTGTCTAACATGTTGGCTCTGATTGGACAGTGCCTTATGTTCTCTGCTGTGTCTAACATGTTGGCTCTGATTGGACAGTGCCTTATGTTCTCTGCTGTGTCTAACATGTTGGCTCTGATTGGACAGTGCCTTATGTTCACTGCTGTGTCTAACATGTTGGCCCGTGTCTTTCTTTCAGAACTTCTTCATTCAGTCCTGGAGGGTGACCTACAAAAGGTAATGAAGCAGACTGGAATTCGGGCAGGTTATACGTACATGGAAGGAAACACAATACGGCACGGTAGCCTAGTGGTCATGGTACTTGGCTTGACATTGGCTATTTCCCCTTAATGGAGGGGATAGTAACTTTGATCCAGTTAATGTGGTGCCCAGAGTTTTTTTTTGTATGTTGAGTACTTGTTCACAGCAATTAGTAGAGAGCATGTTAACTTAGGAAGGCTTTACCCGATAAGCACTTTGATATACACCTGATAAGCACTTTGATATACACCCGATATGCACTTTGATATACACCCGATATGCACTTTGATATACTCCTGATAAGCACTTTGATATACACCCGATAAGCACTTTGATATACACCTGATAAACACTTTGATATACACCCGATATGCGCTTTGATATACACCCGATATGCGCTTTGATATACACCCGATATGCGCTTTGATATACACCCGATATGCGCTTTGATATACACCCGATATGCGCTTTGATATACACCCGATATGCGCTTTGATATACACCCGATATGTGCTTTGATATACACCCGATATGCGCTTTGATATACACCCGATATACGCTTTGATATACACCCGATATGCGCTTTGATATACACCCGATATACGCTTTGATATACACCCGATATGCGCTTTGATATACACCCGATATGCGCTTTGATATACACCCGATATGCGCTTTGATATACACCCGATATGCGCTTTGATATACACCCGATATGCGCTTTGATATACACCCGATATGCGCTTTGATATACACCCGATATGCGCTTTGATATACACCCGATATGCGCTTTGATATACACCCGATATGCGCTTTGATATACACCCGATATGCGCTTTGATATACACCCGATATGCGCTTTGATATACACCCGATATGCGCTTTGATATACACCCAATATGCGCATGGCACTAATTTGGCCCTGTTGAAACTGCTGTAAAAGCACCTGAGGAAGTGGGCAGTGTTCGAGGGATGAGCAGAGCAGGAGATGGCTTGTGGAACTTCTATTTCATTTGCTCTCGGGTGACACTGGCAAGGCCACATTCATTGCCCATCTCTGATTGTCCTGAGGCCATTCAGAGTAAACCATGTACAGTAGTGTGGGACTGGAGTGACGTATAAACCAGACCAGGTAAGGGCCACAGGTTCCCTTCCCTGAAGGACATTAGTGAACCGGTTGGGTGTTTACAACAATCCATTGACTTCCATGGCCATTTTTCTGCTGCCAGCCCACAAATTACCAGATTTATTGAATTCAACTTCATAACATGGTCCCTTGAGGACCTGTTTGCAATTCTACTGGCTGCCAACCTCTACCTGTTATGGTGCTGCCAGGTGATCCAATTCAAGATACAAGTAGATACCATGATGATGTTTTACTAGAAGGATGAGCTTTCCTTATGCTCTTACGGGGGTCTGGGGACCGAAGCAGAAAAAGGTGGCGTCCTATGTTTGCGATTGCTGTGCATTGTGGGAACTGTCTATTGCCTTGACCTGTCAACCGTTAACAGCTGAACATGTATAAGTACACGGACGTGTAATCTTTTGCTCCTGTGTGTATCCTAGTTCATAGACTACTGTAATAAGGGAGTGAGCCTGATGGTGAGCAGCTCCGAAGGATACTCGGTGTTACACTGCGCTGCAAAGAATGGCCATAAGGAACTTGTAAAGTACATCATAGAACATGGTGAGCTTTGGACACGCTTCATATGTTACATCAACCGTATACAATTCTTTAGTCTGTTGATATGACAAGAGCTGCCAGTGGTTTTAGATGCCATCTGATAGCTACATTCCACATGTTTGTCTGCTGGATTAGCCATGGAGTAACCCACTGTAAGAGGTGAATGACATCAAATCCTAATGACAGCCCTATTCTGGATACATTGTCCATGTGCCCCAATCATAGTCTATCCTTGTCACATAACGTGAGAATGAGGCAACCAGCATTTAGGAGCATAGGAACAGGAAGAGGCCATTCAGCCCTTCGAGCCAGTTCCATAATTCTATCAGATCAAGGCTGATCTCTGCCTCAACACCATTTGTAGCTTATTCCTTTTATGAGCGCGGAGCTTGCCACTGGAGTTACATGTAGGCCAGTCTGGCAAGTGAACTCGTTGGGTTTATATAACAATACAGCGGGTTAGCTGTTGGTCCCAGCTGTGTTATGTGTTATGAGCTAAGGTGAGCTCAGTCCCCATTACCACACTCTCAGTCCATGCTCTGTTACCGCCCCCCCCCCCGGCCAGTCCCTGTCCACACTCTCAGTCCATGCTCTGTTACCCCCCCCCCCCACCGGTCAGTCCCTGTCCACACTGTCAGTCCCCAGCCCCACACCCTCAGTCCATGCTCGGTTACCCCCGCCCCCCCGGTCAGTCCCTGTCCCCACACTCTCAGTCCATGCTCTGTTAACCCCCCCCCGGTCAGTCCCTGTCCACACTCTCAGTCCATGCTCTGTTACCCCCGCCCCCATCAGTCCCTGTCCCCACACTGTCAGTCCATGCTCTGTTACCCCCGCCCCCCCGGTCAGTCCCTGTCCCCACACTCTCAGTCCATGCTCTGTTACCCCCGCCCCCATCAGTCCCTGTCCCCACACTGTCAGTCCATGCTCTGTTACCCCCGCCCCCCCGGTCAGTCCCTGTCCCCACACTCTCAGTCCATGCTCTGTTACCCCTGCCCCCATCAGTCCCTGTCCCCACACTCTCAGTCCATGCTCTGTTACCCCCCCCCCCGCCGGTCAGTCCCTGTCCCCACACTCTCAGTCCATGCTCTGTTACCCCCCCCCGCCGGTCAGTCCCTGTCCCCACACTCTCAGTCCATGCTCTGTTACCCCCGCCCCCCCGGTCAGTCCCTGTCCCCACACTCTCAGTCCATGCTCTGTTACCCCCGCCCCCATCAGTCCCCGTCCCCACACTCTCAGTCCATGCTCTGTTACCCCCACCCCCGGTCAGTCCCTGTCCACACTCTCAGTCCATGCTCTGTTACCCCCCCCCCCCGGTCAGTCCCTGTCCACACACTCAGTCCATGCTCTGTTACCCCCGCCCCCATCAGTCCCTGTCCCCACACTGTCAGTCCATGCTCTGTTACCTGCCCCCCCGGTCAGTCCCTGTCCCCACACTCTCAGTCCATGCTCTGTTACCCCCGCCCCCATCAGTCCCCGTCCCCACACTCTCAGTCCATGCTCTGTTACCCCCACCCCCGGTCAGTCCCTGTCCCCACACTCTCAGTCCATGCTCTGTTACCCCCCCCCCCGGTCAGTCCCTGTCCACACTCTCAGTCCATGCTCTGTTACCCCCGCCCCCATCAGTCCCTGTCCCCACACTCTCAGTCCATGCTCTGTTACCCCCCCCCCCCGGTCAGTCCCTGTCCCCACACTCTCAGTCCATGCTCTGTTACCCCCGCCCCCATCAGTCCCCGTCCCCACACTCTCAGTCCATGCTCTGTTACCCCCACCCCCGGTCAGTCCCTGTCCACACTCTCAGTCCATGCTCTGTTACCCCCCCCCCCGGTCAGTCCCTGTCCACACACTCAGTCCATGCTCTGTTACCCCCGCCCCCATCAGTCCCTGTCCCCACACTGTCAGTCCATGCTCTGTTACCCCCCCCCCCCGGTCAGTCCCTGTCCCCACACTGTCAGTCCATGCTCTGTTTACCCCCCCCCCCGGTCAGTCCCTGTCCACACTCTCAGTCCATGCTCTGTTACCCCCCCCCCCAGTCAGTCCCTGTCCCCACACTGTCAGTCCATGCTCTGTTACCCCCCCCCCCGGCCAGTCCCTGTCCCCACACTCTCAGTCCATGCTCTGTTACCCCCACCCCCATCAGTCCCTGTCCCCACACTCTCAGTCCATGCTCTGTTACCCCCCCCCCCCGGTCAGTCCCTGTCCCCACACTCTCAGTCCATGCTCTGTTAGCCCCCCCCCCCGGTCAGTCCCTGTCCCCACACTGTCAGTCCATGCTCTGTTACCCCCGCCCCCATCAGTCCCTGTCCACACACTCTCAGTCCATGCTCTGTTACCCCCCCCCATCAGTCCCTGTCCCCACACTCTCAGTCCATGCTCTGTTACCCCCCCCCATCAGTCCCTGTCCCCACACTCTCAGTCCATGCTCTGTTACCCCCCCCCATCAGTCCCTGTCCCCACACTCTCAGTCCATGCTCTGTTACCCCCGCCCCCATCAGTCCCTGTCCCCACACTCTCAGTCCATGCTCTGTTACCCCCCCCCCCGGTCAGTCCCTGTCCCCACACTGTCAGTCCATGCTCTGTTACCCCCCCCCCCGTCAGTCCCTGTCCCCACACTGTCAGTCCATGCTCTGTTACCCCCCCCCCCCCCGGTCAGTCCCTGTCCCCACACTCTCAGTCCATGCTCTGTTACCCCCACCCCCATCAGTCCCTGTCCACACTCTCAGTCCATGCTCTGTTACCCCCCCCCCGGTCAGTCCCTGTCCCCACACTCTCAGTCCATGCTCTGTTAACCCCCCCCCGGTCAGTCCCTGTCCACACTCTCAGTCCATGCTCTGTTACCCCCGCCCCCATCAGTCCCTGTCCCCACACTGTCAGTCCATGCTCTGTTACCCCCGCCCCCCCGGTCAGTCCCTGTCCCCACACTCTCAGTCCATGCTCTGTTACCCCCGCCCCCCCGGTCAGTCCCTGTCCCCACACTCTCAGTCCATGCTCTGTTACCCCTGCCCCCATCAGTCCCTGTCCCCACACTCTCAGTCCATGCTCTGTTACCCCCCCCCCCGCCGGTCAGTCCCTGTCCCCACACTCTCAGTCCATGCTCTGTTACCCCCGCCCCCATCAGTCCCCGTCCCCACACTCTCAGTCCATGCTCTGTTACCCCCACCCCCGGTCAGTCCCTGTCCACACTCTCAGTCCATGCTCTGTTACCCCCCCCCCCGGTCAGTCCCTGTCCACACTCTCAGTCCATGCTCTGTTACCCCCGCCCCCATCAGTCCCTGTCCCCACACTCTCAGTCCATGCTCTGTTACCCCCCCCCCCCCGGTCAGTCCCTGTCCCCACACTCTCAGTCCATGCTCTGTTACCCCCGCCCCCATCAGTCCCCGTCCCCACACTCTCAGTCCATGCTCTGTTACCCCCACCCCCGGTCAGTCCCTGTCCACACTCTCAGTCCATGCTCTGTTACCCCCCCCCCCCCGGTCAGTCCCTGTCCACACACTCAGTCCATGCTCTGTTACCCCCGCCCCCATCAGTCCCTGTCCCCACACTGTCAGTCCATGCTCTGTTACCCCCCCCCCCGGTCAGTCCCTGTCCCCACACTCTCAGTCCATGCTCTGTTTACCCCCCCCCCCGGTCAGTCCCTGTCCACACTCTCAGTCCATGCTCTGTTACCCCCCCCCCCAGTCAGTCCCTGTCCCCACACTGTCAGTCCATGCTCTGTTACCCCCCCCCCCCGGCCAGTCCCTGTCCCCACACTCTCAGTCCATGCTCTGTTACCCCCACCCCCATCAGTCCCTGTCCCCACACTCTCAGTCCATGCTCTGTTACCCCCCCCCCCCGGTCAGTCCCTGTCCCCACACTCTCAGTCCATGCTCTGTTACCCCCCCCCCCCCCCCGGTCAGTCCCTGTCCCCACACTGTCAGTCCATGCTCTGTTACCCCCGCCCCCATCAGTCCCTGTCCACACACTCTCAGTCCATGCTCTGTTACCCCCCCCCCATCAGTCCCTGTCCCCACACTCTCAGTCCATGCTCTGTTACCCCCGCCCCCATCAGTCCCTGTCCCCACACTCTCAGTCCATGCTCTGTTACCCCCCCCCATCAGTCCCTGTCCCCACACTCTCAGTCCATGCTCTGTTACCCCCCCCCATCAGTCCCTGTCCCCACACTCTCAGTCCATGCTCTGTTACCCCCGCCCCCATCAGTCCCTGTCCCCACACTCTCAGTCCATGCTCTGTTACCCCCCCCCCCCGGTCAGTCCCTGTCCCCACACTGTCAGTCCATGCTCTGTTACCCCCCCCCCCCGTCAGTCCCTGTCCCCACACTGTCAGTCCATGCTCTGTTACCCCCCCCCCCCCGGTCAGTCCCTGTCCCCACACTCTCAGTCCATGCTGTTACCCCCACCCCCATCAGTCCCTGTCCACACTCTCAGTCCATGCTCTGTTACCCCCCCCCGGTCAGTCCCTGTCCCCACACTCTCAGTCCATGCTCTGTTACCCCCCCCGGTCAGTCCCTGTCCACACTGTCAGTCCATGCTCTGTTACATGTGATACTGGGGCAGAGACTGTCAATGGTGCAATCTAAGTTTTCACTCCCTTTCCAAGATTATCTTGTGTTTTACTAGGATTTCATGTATGCATCGGTTTCCTGGTTTCCACACTATTATTATTTCTTTCAGGTCCTCCTGATTTATTAGATGTTGCAGAAATCGAAACGTGAGTATCAGTCTATTATACTTATTCACACTGGCTTGAAATTGGAACAATGGCAGGCAACTTCACAAGGGACAGGGCTAGGTGACGCAAGGGTTCAATTATGGCCTTTTCCCCTTGGGATCTGGATCCAGCACAGGGATATAAGTCTCTGGTTTATCATGGTTCTATGCGAGATGATTTTGGGTGATCTCAACCTAGTTTCTGTGGTCTTGGGTGTACAGTACACACTGTGGTAATGTTGACTTTGTGCGATAGTGTAACACGGGTGATAGCCAGTCGGCAGCCCCTTTTACATCAGTCCCCATTTTCATCTCCATTGAAGTCAATGGGCTGTTGACTCGCTGTCACCCGTTTTTACAAAAGGTAAATCGTGCTTAACTAATCTACTGGAATTTTTTGAGGATGTAACTGGTAGAATAGATAAGGGAGAACCAGTGTGTTATGTCTCCTATGAGACTTTGGTATTGTGTTTTTGTCTCCCCCTAGTGTTCTACTACTTACCTCCTTATTGTTGATTTATGTCATGTAACATTATTAGAAAGTGAAAGTAAAACAGAACCACAAGGGAGCTCTTGAATTCATGGCTGGTGATGCCTACAGTATCTAACGCCATCCTTCTCAGTTTCCCCCTTGGTTGGCATTGTCTGTAAGTAGCCTTTTATCAGATGTTCTTTACGTTTGATCTATGTCACCATTTTTTGATATTTGTGGCCAGGTGAGTTAATATATCGCACTTTGTGGAGCTCTGTGGTAGCTAGCTACTAGTCTTTCCCCTGGCATTATTGTGTTAGACTTTTGATTGTTGTATCATACTTACCTCAAATTGTAATAGAACCATTGAGTTATAGTAGTAACGTTTCATTCTACTATCCTAAGTTTATTTTGTGTATTCAGATTGTGATTGTGATACCAATCAGCCTTATTTGATGTTGTAATTTCTTGTTCCCTCTGTAGTTTCACCCTGTGTCATTAAACTGGATAAAAAAGTATCAACGCCTCCTGTTTGGTGATGAGGGTTTAGCTGTCTGTCGAATCATAGTCATGAGGAGGACAGAATACAGTGGATGTGGTGTATTTGGACTTTCAGAAGGCTTTCGATAAGGTCCCGCATAAGAGATTAGCATGTAAAGTTAAAGCACATGGGATTGGGGGCAAGGTACTGACTTGGATAGAGAACTGGCTGGCAGACAGGAAGCAAAGAGTTGGAATAAACGGCTCTTTTTCCAAGTGGCAGGCAGTGACTAGTGGGGTACCGCAGGGATCGGTGTTAGGACCCCAGCTATTCACAATATATATTAATGATCTAGACGAGGGAACTAGATGTAATATCTCCAAGTTTGCAGACGACACAAAGTTCGGTGGGCGTGTGTGCTGTGAGGAGGATGCCGAGAAACTCCAGTATGATTTGGACAGGTTGGGTAATTGGGCAGATGTATGGCAGATGCAGTATAATGTGGATAAATGCGAGGTTATCCACTTTGGTGGCAAAAACAGGAAGGCAGATTATTATCTGAATGGCAATAGATTGGGAGAAGGGGAAGTGCAACGAGACCTGGGTGTCCTTGTGCACCAGTCGCTGAAGGTAAGCATGCAGGTGCAGCAGGCGGTTAAGAAGGCAAATGGTATGTTGGCCTTCGTAGCGAGAGGATTCGAGTACAGGAACAAGGATGTCTTGCTGCAGCTGTACAGGGCCTTGGTGAGACCACAGCTTGAGTATTGTGTGCAGTTTTGGTCACCTTATCTGAGGAAGGATGTTCTTGCCATGGAGGGAGTGCAGCGAAGATTCACCAGACTGATAACTGGGATGGCAGAAATGATGTATGAGGAGAGATTGGGTCGATTCGGCTTATTCTCGCTGGAGTTTAGAAGAATGAGAGGGGATCTCATTGAAACTTATAAAATTCTAACAGGACTAGACAGACTAGATGCAGGAAGGATGTTCCCGATGGCGGGGGAGTCCAGAACCAGGGGTCACAGTCTAAAGATAAGGGGTAAGCCATTTAGGACTGAGGTGAGGAGGAATTTCTTCACCCAGAGAGTGGTGAACCTGTGGAATTCTCTACCACAGAAGGCAGTTGAGGCCAATTCATTAAATATATTCAAGAAGGAGTTAGATATATTTCTTAAGGCTAAAGGGATCAAGGGATATGGGGAGAAGGCAGGGACAGGGTACTAAATTTGGATGATCAGCCATGATCTCATTGACTGGCGGAGCAGGCTCGAGGGGCCGAATGGCCGACTCCTGCTCCTATCTTCTATGTTTTACACTATCGCGTACAGTCAAAATTACCTCCAATTTCCCTAATTTAGATCTGTTAGCATTAAATTTGCAATCATGGTCAGAGAGGCTCCCAGTAAGGGATAATGTTACACTGAGTGCAGTTGGGCATTGGGTCCATGGGCCCTTGGAGATCATCATATTTCTGTCCATCTGGCATTAGAATTCTTTGTCTGCTGATTTACCAGCACATTATTAATTAAAAAAAACTTTCCCCCTTGGCTAGCTGGCAGTGTTTTTTGGGTTAGGACGTGGGATATGTCAACGTTTGCAGGGGTCCCTAGAGTGTGCCAATATTTATAGAATTTCACAGGTGTCAATATTTGCAGTGGGTCCCTGGGAATGTGTCAATATCTGCAGTGGGTCCAAGGGAATGTGTCAATATTTGCAGTGGGTCCCTGGGAATGTGTCAATATTTGCAGTGGGTCCCTGGGAATGTGTCAATATTTGCAGTGGGTCAATGGGAATATGTCAATATTTGCAGAGGGTCCCTGGGAATGTGTCAATATTTGCAGTGGGTCAATGGGAATATGTCAATATTTGCAGAGGGTCCCTGGGAATGTGTCAATATTTGCAGTGGGTCAATGGGAATATGTCAATATTTGCAGAGGGTCCCTGGGAATGTGTCAATATTTGCAGTGGGTCAATGGGAATATGTCAATATTTGCAGAGGGTCCCTGGGAATGTGTCAATATTTGCAGTGGGCCCATGGAAATGTGTCAATATTTGCAGTGGGTCCCTGGGAATGTGTCAATATTTGCAGTGGGTCCCTGGGAATGTGTCAATATTTGCAGTGGGTGCCTGGGAATGTGTCAATATTTGCAGTGGGTCCCTGGGAATGTGTCAATATTTGCAGAGGGTCCCTGGGAATGTGTCAATATTTGCAGGGGGTCAATGGGAATATGTCAATATTTGCAGAGGGTCCCTGGGAATGTGTCAATATTTGCAGAGGGTCCCTGGGAATGTGTCAATATTTGCAGAGGGTCCCTGGGAATGTGTCAATATTTGCAGTGGGTGCCTGGGAATGTGTCAATATTTGCAGGGGGTCAATGGGAATATGTCAATATTTGCAGTGGGTCCACGGAAATGTGTCAATATTTGCAGGGGGTCAATGGGAATGTGTCAATATTTGCAGGGGGTGCCTGGGAATGTGTCAATATTTGCAGAGGGTCCCTGGGAATGTGTCAATATTTGCAGAGGGTCCCTGGGAATGTGTCAATATTTGCAGAGGGTCCCTGGGAATGTGTCAATATTTGCAGTGGGTCCCTGGGAATGTGTCAATATTTGCAGAGGGTCCCTGGGAATGTGTCAATATTTGCAGAGGGTCCCTGGGAATGTGTCAATATTTGCAGAGGGTCCCTGGGAATGTGTCAATATTTGCAGTGGGTCCCTGGGAATGTGTCAATATTTGCAGTGGGTCCATGGGAATGTGTCAATATTTGCAGGGGGTCCATGGGAATATGTCAATATTTGCAGTGGGTCCCTGGGAATGTGTCAATATTTGCAGAGGGTCCATGGGAATGTGTCAATATTTGCAGTGGGTCCCTGGGAATGTGTCAATATTTGCAGTGGGTCCCTGGGAATGTGTCAATATTTGCAGAGGGTCCCTGGGAATGTGTCAATATTTGCAGTGGGTCCCTGGGAATGTGTCAATATTTGCAGTGGGTCCCTGGGAATGTGTCAATATTTGCAGCGGGTCCCTGGGAATGTGTCAATATTTGCAGTGGGTCCATGGGAATATGTCAATATTTGCAGAGGGTCCCTGGGAATGTGTCAATATTTGCAGTGGGTCCATGGGAATGTGTCAATATTTGCAGAGGGTCCCTGGGAATGTGTCAATATTTGCAGTGGGTCAATGGGAATATGTCAATATTTGCAGAGGGTCCCTGGGAATGTGTCAATATTTGCAGTGGGTCTATGGGAATGTGTCAATATTTGCAGAGGGTCCCTGGGAATGTGTCAATATTTGCAGTGGGTCCCTGGGAATGTGTCAATATTTGCAGGGGGTCCATGGGAATGTGTCAATATTTGCAGAGGGTCCATGGGAATGTGTCAATATTTGCAGAGGGTCCCCCACACTCAAAGGTTTGATAACCACTGCAGGACATGGTGTTTAAGTGGAAACTGTTCCATTCCCAACCACTAACATCCTTCACCTTGAAGAGCACAAAATTCTCCCCCTCCGGAGAGACAGATTGTTTGACACTATATGAAAAGGAGACTGAGTTCAAAGTTTAGTTAACGGGTTGTGACCTTTTGATTTCCTTGCTAGGGGCGAGACAGCTTTACACAAAGCAGCGTTTCATCGGTATCGCACAATCTGTCGTTTTCTAATCGATGCCGGGGCCTCACTGATGCAGACTGATTTGGAGGTGAGAGACCGTTCTAAGGATGGGAGAATTATTAGAAACAAGAACAGACCATTCGGCCCACAAACCCGTCCCTATTTCATAAATCAGCCCCACCTACCTGCCTCTTGCCATATCAACCCCTTCTCGCTCCAGAAATACATCCAAACTGTCTTTTAACCCTATTATATTGTCTGATTCACTGGCCCTCCTGATAAAATGTTGGCTTGCGATCAATTTGGTAGTTCCCGTCAGAATCATGAAAATTTCAACTTGATCACCTCAAAACCTTCTTTCCAAAGAACTCCCTCAGTCTTTTCTCATAATTTAAATGCCTGATACTCAAACCACCTTTGTTGCCAACCTCTTAAATGTCATCTTTATTGTGGATTCAAGTCCCACTCCAGACCCTTGAGCAGAAAAATCTAGGCTGACACTCCAGTGCAGTGCTGAGGGAGCACTACGCTGTCGGAGGGGCAGTGCTGAGGGAACGCTACACTGTCGGAGGTGTCGTCTCTCGGATGAGATGTTAAATCGAGGCCATGTCTGCTCTCTCAGGTACACTAAAAGGTCCCATGGCACTGTTTCGAAAATGAGCAGGGGCGTTATCCCCGGTGTCCTGGCCAATATTTATCCCTCAATCAACATCACTAAATAAAACAGATGATCTGGTCATTATCACATTGCTGTTTATGGGAGTTTGCTGTGCGCAAATTGGCTGCTGCATTTCCTACATTAAAATAGTGACTACATTTATTTTTAAAGCACTTCATTGTCTGTAAACGCTTTGGGACGTCCGGTGGTGGTGAAAGGCGCTATATAAATGCAAGGCTTTCTTTCTTTCTCTTTACTCTAGTAACATCCTTCCTATGATTAGGGCCCCCCCGCACAGTACTAAAGAAAGCCTCGGACTGATCCCTGAAACAACAATACTGTTTCCTGCTCTGTCCCTCTGCTAATGGAGTTTGTTAACTTATTTACCTCTTTTTACTGTAGTGAAGCTGATAGTTTTGTAGATTTAAGGTTTTCATTGCTTTTGCATGTGTGAAAGGTATTCGCAGGCTGCATTCCCATTTGCTTTTATTTTCCGTCAGTGCACCCGTATTTAACCTTCTGATGTTTTGTTCAGCTTTTCAATTACCCCAATACTGCTACGCACACACTCGATTCACACCCAAACACACACACGCACAGCACACCCACCAACCACACAGACTCAAACACACATCACACTGACACCCACAGCAATACATATGCATTTACTCTCACATGGTGATGTGTGCACAGGTTGACACTCACACACTCTCTCTGATGTATTGGTACGGTACTGTACTGGTAATGTTACTGGACTGGTAATCTAGAAAATGTGAGTTCAGATCCCACTATGGCAATTTGAAAATTTAAATTTAATTTTAAAATATTTGGAAATTAAAAAGCTGGTATCATTAAAAGTGACCATGAAGCTGTCAGATTGTCATAAAAACCCAACTGTTCATTAATGTGCTTTAGGGTGGGAAACCGGCCGTCCTAACCCTGCATGTGACTCCAGTCCCACACCAACGTGGTTGACTCTTAATTGCCCTCTGAAATGGCCTAGCGAGCCCCTCAGTTGTATCGCCACCTTCTCAGGGCAACTAGAGTTGGGCAATAAATGCCACTCTTGCCAGCGATGCCCACATCCCGAGAATGAATAAAGAAAATGCACTCATCCATCCATCAATACACGACACACTTGAAGACACAGAGGCACCACAGATACTGCCTTGCACCCCGGGGATTTTCTTACTTCTGTACTTTTTTTTTTTGCCTATGCCAACTTTGTCTATTCCTTCTTTGCCTCTGTTTCTGTTTCCGCACCAGGGCAACACTCCAAGGCACAAAGCACAGGAGGCCGGAGACCTGGAGCTTGCTGCATACCTGGAGAACAGACAGCATTACCAGCTGGTGGCACGTGAGGACCTGGAGACAGCAGTCTGAGAACGAGGATGTTGGGGAGACACAGAAGGGGTCCCAAAGGAGCTATTTGCGTTTCCCCGTGGGATTCACAGTAACTGCATCCCTTTAAACCCTGCTGCTTGATGAGTGAAAAGGGAGTGGCATTACTTTAGGGAAAGATTGGGGCAAGAGAAGCTAGTTACTGAGACAGCAGTAAAGGAGCCTACTACTTTTCAGACAGCTCACACTAAGGACAGGAGCCAGCTGCACACCACTGGCTCGTTGGAACTCTTCCGCGCTGTGGCAGCAAATCACTTCTCGTCCAATCTCAGCACCATAGTATCTCATCACAAACAACGAGAAGAACTGCCACAAGGAGACGGCAACATTCTCCACTTCAACACAAGGAGAGTGATCATTCTACAAGCTTCCCTCACGTACAACAACTGGGACCTTTTGCTATCTCCCACCCGCAATCAATTCTATCTCCAAGCAAATCAGAAGAGGTCTGCAGAACAAAGCCTGCTGATACTGTGTGCACACCTCCAGAACGTAACAACCGAACAGGGATCTCCAGAGTTTGACAGTGGTTGTTAAGGACATAGTAAGACTCAGAGAATTTATACGTGGGGTGCTAATGGGCAAGTTAGAGATTTTCCTTAACCTAATGCATGTGTCAATGACCTTGCTTTGGCAAATGATGATTGACTTTCCATACAGGGGACAGAGTTTGAGATGTTGATACTATCTCGGAGAGCATTCAACAGGCAAGAGAGGCACTGGTGCTCTGTGCTGAATTGCTGGATTGAGCCAAAGTGAGGTCAGTTCTTGCGCTCTTAGGACAAGCCTAGAGGGCTGGCTTTAGCTGAGAAACTCCTGGCTTTGGACGATTCTGAGTACAGGAACAAGAGATGGGTTTTTCCTGTAGGATGCCAGTCAGAACCACACTATTTCATCAGTGGGCAGATACACACATTTGTACAATGTTTTGTTCTGCAAGTTTATTTTTGTAGCCGCCTTTGCCACTTGTTTGGGCAGAGTTTCGCGATGGTCGCCAAGTTAAGTATCTGTAACCAGAGGAAGCTTGGCATCCTTTTAGAATGCAGATGGATGGTTAAAATCATGGTCGAGCTTCCTTGACGTTGTTACTGACTTGGTATTCTTAGCACTGAAGATAAGCCACTATTTGTCCACCCACTGTCCAGTTCTGTCTCCACCTGATTGTACTGATGGGATTTGAATTGGGAACAAGGGGAAACACAGGAGGGAGGAGCTTTACCAGGTGGTACCGCTACTGTGCACCAGGTTGGGGACTGGGATACTGCGAGGTCCCACCCACTCTCCACTGACAGTGCGCCCTGTGTATATTCCTTTTGGGGTTTCCAATGGCAACTCCGTCCATTCGAACCATGTTTTGAAGAGAAGCTGCTTCGACTTCCAATTTAAAGGGACAGGTGGAAAATATTTTTGATGTCTTTTCTTTGGGATTTAATTTAGTTTTCTGGTAACATTTGGCATATTTTTGCTCTGAAACCAAAGGGCGAATAGTTAAAATCATAAGAAATCTGAGCTGGAGTAGGCCATACAGCCTCTCGAGCCTGCTCCGCCATTCAGTAAGATCGTGGCTGATCTTCGACCTCAACTCCACTTTCCCGCCCCATCCCCATATCCCTTGATTCCCTTAGAGTTCAAATATTTATCGATCTCTGTCTTGAATATACTCAACGACTGAGCCTCCACAGCCCTCTGGGGTAGAGAATTCCAAAGAATTCACAACCCTCGGTGTGAAGAAATTTCTCCTCATCTCAGTCTTAAATGGCCAACCTGTTATCCTCCGGGAGACTTACCCGCTGACCTCCCGCACTTTAGAATTTTAAACTGTTCTTCTGAGCAGGTGTCAAGAGCACCCACCCGATGACGTCGTCGGGGTCTGACTGCTATTTTAACTGAGGGCATGAGCGGGGAAGCCATTGTGGTTTTCCGGCCAGGTGAAGACAGCGGAAAGAGGAGCCGGAGCCAGAGCCAGAAGAGCTCAAACAGGTAAGATTTTTTACTTTCCCTGCAGGGCCAGGACGAGCAGGAGATCTCCTCGGGCCCCACAAGGAAAGTTTAGGCTTCCTCTGCCCCAAACTTCCCGAAACCCCCTCACCACAACTTACCTGAGTGCCAGGGGCTGTTCCTTCGGCCCCGGCTGCCCAACGTTCCGTTCCCCCCCACCCCCCACCCCCGCCAGCCATCTGACCAGCAGAGGGGGACGTGCAAGCGAGGCCCAGGCATTAAAATCGCCCGAGACCTTACACTGTCAAGGTCAGGGGGGATGCTGGCGCTTGCCTCGGCCCTATCTCCACCCACCCCCCCCAACCTGACTCCCGCGCCGAGTTAAAATCGGAGCACATGTTGCCAACATCACAGAGAGACTGACCGTACAGAAACTCTGACTAAGAGTTCTGCAGAACAGCAGCTCCCTTGAGATGAGAGGGTCAGTTTTCCTTCCCCTTCCATCTCGGGCTGAAGTCAGATGGTGCCGACCCGAAGTGCACTGCACCTGATCTGACCTGAACCCATGTATTTCCAGCTTCAGTTAATTTAATAGGCCCAACATACCCCCAGCACACGTGCCCCTCCAATCAGGGCCTTGTACCTGGTGACACCGGATTTGCACTCTCTTTAAGTTGCCTTTGTACCTCTGGGATTTCCCCTGTGGGAAAGGGGACAAAGCATTCGTGCCTGGTACATTGAAATTACAGTCCCCACCCCTTATAGTTGGTGTTAACGCGATTTGCCCACTATAAGGGCTGGTCGAATAGGTTGGTCGAACGGATCACCAAGTACAGCCTAACACCTTATGAAGCCTCCTCACTACTGTGTACATGTACGTCACTGTGTGAGCACTTTGCCACTTGGACCAGCTTCTCTAGTTAGGGCATTTGGAAGTCACCGAGTTGCAGGTTCTAGGCAACAGCCGGTGACAATAAAGAAAACGTTTGGTGGCTTTAGGGCCCCATCAGCTGGATGCAATTACCGAGACAGAGGGCTGATTTCACAAACTGACCTCCTGCCTCTAAGGTTTCAAAACAATGCTGTGTAACTCAGTCAGATCAGAGGATTAACAAGGTGCAAAGAACTTATTGAACTACCCACAATAGACAGCGCGCCTAATACATTATAAGTGGCGCCTTTATAATTGACGCCTATGGTGCTGGGAAATGGTTCGTGCCATTTGCCCGATATAGGCAACTGCCCATGATAAGAATGAATGATGTTGACACCAGTGTTCCCTGTAATTTTATTAGGGTACGTGGGCCCTATAAGTGGCTGCGTGGCCCATTCAGTTTTTCGTGCAGGTGCGGTTGTTACCATTGTACAGCCGGTGGCTGTGCAACTTAATGGGAACATTGGTTGACACACTTTCCGCCTCATTTTCCTGGATGTCCGTGTGCTGGACACCCCAACGGAGCTGTGCCCTCGGATAGAGGGCCTTACTGATTGCCCCCAGTCCCCTGAGAAGGGGCTGGGAGCAAGGTCCAGGAGTAAGGGCTTTATAGCAGGCAGCCCTGCCCCGTTACTCACCCTGTGCCACCTCCTTCAGCTGACTACTTGCATCCTTCGGAGATCTGTGTCATTTTGCTGGTGTTTGCAGATGTTGGTGAGAGGGACGTGGGCTGCCGTGGGGTGCTGTCTTGTCCTGACCCACTGGCAGGCTCTGTTCCAGGTCTACAATGAGAAAAAAACTAACTAATCCATTTTTCAGATGAGAAGTTAAATTGCTCAGGTGGACATAAAAGATCCCCTGGCCCCAGGGTCAATGGGGTCTCCTGGACTAGCTTTGATTGCCTAAAGGGTTCGGAGAGAGATTTTCAGATTTTTTTTGTCCCTACCTAGCCTGGGTTTCTATTTGTTTTTTTGGGGTCCCCAGGAGATTACATAATGGTTCAGGAGTGTCTGTATCGTGATGCAATGGCCATCACAACTATATGGCACTGGTCAACTTTTCTCCCTCAACCACCAGAAACAGATTAACTGCCGATTCTCCTCACCTGCTGTTTGTAGGACCTCGCTGCATGAAAATTGGCCGGCACAACCGTGACCACACTTCAGAAAAGTAATTCATTGGCTCTGATGAACTTTGGGACAACCTGTGGACATGAAAAGGGCCATATCAATACAAATTATTTCTCTTTTAATGAGACATTTGCTGCCTCCAACAGACACTTTCCAAATGAGCTTCCGAGACCAGACTCCAGCTGTTTACGTTGCTGTATGGTTCTGTATGTGAGTCAGCACAAAGCATAACAACTCCATGGTACTTAACCCATAGCTTGGGCAACACCTCCAGCTTAACCTTCTCTTGCTACCTCCATCTCTTTGTAGTCACTGTGTGGAGCAGATGTGGGGACCACCAGAGACTCCAGTCCGGGACTGGGTCCGGCCCCCTAAAGATGAAGGTGTGACATTTTTCAATAAGTGCAGGGGCCGCTGTGCACCCGTGGGGTGAGCTGTCTTTCAATTAAGCGGGTGCCTTTCCCGCGGGGTCCTCGCGTAGGCCTCAGAAACGATGCTGAGGCCTTCAAGCATATGCCTAAAGAAAAGCAGACACCAGACACACTCACATCAGGCACCAACACAGATACAGATTTGGGGGAAGCGGGGATCTTTAATTCTGACAGTTAAAATGGAGTGGGACACATACTGGCTGGCCTCAGGCCCGGATCCTGCCACTTGCAATTTTAAGTTACAGGTGCCAAGGACACCCGTCTGAAGCCAGCGGGGTCCTTGTTCAAATATGCAAATCAGGCTTTGATGACATCATCGGGACCTGACTGCAATCCCAACCCCAGTTCGGCGCTGGGAAGCCCGGGTGGTTTCCCCACCACACCAAGCCTGTCGAGAAGTGGGTCCGGTGATGAACAAGCCAAGTTACTTCCATTTACTTTGCTGTTTCCTTGTGGGACAGGAGGTGCTCTTCCAGGCTCCACAAGGAAACCCTGGGCCTCCTCTGCTCCCAGGCTGCCCTCCCCTTCTGAACTCCCGAACACCATCCCAGAAACTTACCTGAAGCCAGGGACGGTTGGATCGGATCGACAGCGGCGGGCCTCCAGCCACTGCCTGAAATCCCACTCCGGCCCACCGGCCAGGCAGCTCTTCCCACCAGGTTCAGGCAGGGGCGCTGCCTCAGCTTATGTAGAGTTGAAACCTCCCGTGCCTCGCGCTGTGGAGGGCTTGAGTTTTGAGCCCCAGCTGCCCTGATCCCACTCACTGTTAAAATCGTCCTCCCCGCCCCTTTGTGACAATTAGTGAAGGGGCTGAAGAAGCACAGGGCACTGGTGATCGAGGGGTGGCTGTGGTAGGGGTTGATGATGGTCCAGCAGGTACAAGGCCATGCTTTGGAGGGCTAACTGCCCCTACTGAGTGGTCCAGGGGATAGCTTATCTGAAGGCGGCCATCTTTCTGAGAGAGGGTATTAGAAGATGTTGAACAGTCAGGTGGAAGAGGTAGTATAAATAATAATTCTAAAACAAACAAAATGGAACCGAGTAACAGTCAGAAATTGTGCTTTAGGCACTACAGTAAAGGGAAAACTAAAAGATAATGGGCTAGAAATTCATGTCCTTACCAACACTCCGTAGCACCATGAAATGGCGATAAAATGGCGGCTGCCGCTCTTACGCCAGCTAGTGGCGGGTCCTGCGGCGGCCACCATATTCTTCTTCCCCCCTTTGCACTGCTGGTAACTGGCAGCACCCTGGAAAGAAAATGGCGGCGTGATGACGTTAATTGGCATCCAACACCAACTTAACATCACCATTGCGAACTTCGACCCTAGCGTTGGGTCCTAAGGTTAACCTGGCATGCAAGCAGGCTGACAGTGACGATGTCTGCAGCTCTTAAAGGGTCACACACATCATTCAGGTAATTTTGAATTTAAGAGTTTGGACTTTTTTTTGATTTTATTGAAGTGGTAGCTTGCTGCATTAGATGTGAAAAGTTTTTTAAGTGCGTAGGGCCTGCTGCTGGACGCATGCAAGGGCTCAGATGGTAATTGAAGGCCTTTGAGAAGACAGATCATGCTGCGAATACTCAGCAGGTCATGCAACATCCGTGGAGAGAAAAAGAGAGTTCACGTCTCAGGTTGACATGTTGCCTGACCAGCTGAGTATTTCAAGCATTTTATGCTGTCATTTCACATTTGCAGCATCCGCTTGCAGAGGGAAGCGGAAGATGCAGAAGAGGAGGGATCAGATGGAAGGATGCATCTCAGACAGCCACTTTGTGGCTGGGATATTCAGGAAGGAATCATTTGCCTGCAGTCCCACTGGCTGGGCAGGCTGCCTCTTCTGGTTGACCCACTGGGTGGGCAGGCTGCCTCTTCTGGTTGACCCACTGGGTGGGCATGCTGCCTCTTCTGGTGGACCCACTGGGTGGGCATGCTGCCTCTTCTGGTTGACCCACTGGGTGGGCAGGCTGCCTCTTCTGGTTGACCCACTAGGTGGGCATGCTGCCACTTCTGGTTGACCCACTGGGTGGGCAGGCTGCCTCTTCTGGTTGACCCACTGGGTGGGCATGCTGCCTCTTCTGGTTGACCCACTGGGTGGGCATGCTGCCTCTTCTGGTTGACCCACTGGCTGGGCATGCTGCCTCTTCTGGTTGACCCACTGGATGGACAGGCTGCATTTTGTGGTGTTGTGAAATGAGGAAGGTACAAGGGCGGAGTTGTGCTGCTGAGAGGCCGGGAAAGCAAGAGGTGCATTCCAGAAGGAGGATAACGTACAAGGATACCAGCATCATGTATCCTTTCAGCCCCGCTGCTGACCAAGGGCTCAACCATGCCCCTGACAAGAATGGCCTGCACTGCTTCCTCCAAGGGGGTGAGGAGAGGCTAGGAATGGGAGATATGCCTTGTTATTTATGCAGATGATTGGTAGGTGAGTGATTGGGGGTCGTGCATTGAGCAGTGTGTGAGGCTAGTAGTGCAGTTGGTAGGAGATGGCTTTTGAAGATGCATTTACTGACCATGACCAGAAAGGGCTGAAAAATGTATTGACTCGCTGCATTTTATTTTGTATTGCTTCAGTGTGCATGGCCCCTTTAAATCTCAGACCTCTTCATTGCCCACAAATCCCTGCGACCTCCACAGCTTCGCTCCCAGAGGCTGTGGGAAGCTGCAGCGCCGCACCTGGACAGGACCTTCATCCCGGATCTCTCCAGCAACGCCACCAGGACGGTGTTGTATGGAAGGTGAGCGCTGCACCACCTATCTTCATGCCCCCCAGACCAACTCCACTCACTTAGCGTTGCGGCCATTTCCAGCTGCCGTGATACCGGCAACTTTGCTGATGAACACGAATTTTTCCCCCATAAAGTAATTAAATCAGGAGCGAGAAAAAAGAAATGTATGAGAAAAACAACGTTACAGCAGAAAGACAGGTTCGGGCGTGTGGCCCAAATAAGTGGTATTTATACAAATGCATGGAGTATAAGGAGCAAATTGAATGAATTACAGGAGCAAAGTCAACTTAGAGGGTATGACATGGTAGCCATTACTGAGACATGGCTGCAAGGCAGTCAGGACTGGGAACTGAATATATCAGGTTATAAAGTCTACAGGAAGGAGAGGGAAAATAGCAGAGGGGGAGGATTGGCCTTAGTGATTAAGGATGAAATTACTTCCATGCTAAGAGAGGATATAACGAGAGGTAAGCAGGCAGTGGAGACTTTAAGGGTAGAATTAAGAAATAGAAAAGGATTTAAGACTATAGTGGGAGTTGTGTATAGGCCCCCTGGTAGCAGCTGTGAAGTGGCAGACTATATAAATGCAGAGATTAGACAAACATGCAGCAAAGGCAGAGTGGTTTTAATGGGGGATTTTAACTTTCATATAGATTGGGAAAAGCAGACTAGCTCATGTCTGAAAATTAATGCATTTCTTGAGTGTGTTCACGATAGTTTTCTGCAACAATATGTCCTAGAGGCAATAAGGGGACATGACATACTAGATTTAGTAATGAGAAATGAGTCAGATTTAGTTAATAGCCGAACGGTGCGCGAACATTTATCTAATATGGATCATAATATGATCGAGTTCAACATAGTGTTTAAAAGGGAGAAACGCGAAAAAGCTACTAAGAGTCTAGACTTAGGTAAGGCTGACTTCAACGGGATGAGATAGAGACTGTCCACAGTAAACTGGGCAAACCTGTTAATGGGTAAAATGACAAAAGATCAGTGGGAGTTCAAAAAAGAATTTAACGTGATACAGGACCAGTTTATACCCCTGAGGGGCAAGATCTTTACTTGGCAGAAAAAACAGCCCTGGACAATTAAAGAGGTAAAAGACAACATAAAACTAAAAGAAAAAGCATACAAGAATACAAGAAATACCACAGATCTTGGTGGCAAGGAAAGATGCAAAGAAAAACAAAAGGTGACAAAACAGATAGAGCTACAAAAAGGGAGTATGAAAAAAAACTTGCAAGGGATCTCAAAGGCAACTTTTTTTTTACAATTATATTAGGGAAAAGAGGGTGGTCAGCAGCAGGCCAGGCAGCATCCGTGGAGAGAGAAACAGAGTTAATGTTTCAGGTCGAAGACCTTTCGTCACAACTGGAAAAAAGCAGGAAATGGAAAGCAAGTTTAGGGGCTGGGAAAAGGGGGAGGGGATGAAAGAGCAAAAGGGAAGGTCAGTGATAGGATAGAAAGCCATGATGTGGAGATGCTGGACTGGGGTGGACAAATGTAAGAAGTCACACAACACCAGGTTATAGTCCAACAGCTTTATTTGAAATCACAAGCTTTCGGAGCGCTGCTCCTTCATCAGGTGAAGTGAAGAGTTGCATATAGGCACAGCTTATATAGTCAGAGAGTACTGCCAGATGATTACAGGTAATCTTTCTAACTGCCCTTTATCACACCTCGGCAGAGAGATAATCACAGCAATCAAAGGTGTGAATGGTGTCCAAACAGGTCAGTCAGGAAAACATTACATCAAAGAACAATGAGGTGGGGTCACAAGGGGGTCAAATGTTGCAGATGCTGGGGTCTGTGTGAAAAACAAAAAACTATTTTTTTGCTGGAAATCACAGCAGGTCTGGCCGCATCTGTGTAGAGAGAACAAGCCAACGACGACTCAAGTCTGGGTGACTCTACATCAGGTGGGGTTACATGTAGCATGACATGAACCCAAGATCCTGGTTGAGGCCGTCCTCATGAGTGCGGAACTTGGCTATCAGTTTCTGCTCAACGATTTTGCGTTGTCATGTGTCTCGAAGGATAGAAAGCAGGAGAGATTAAGAGATATTCAAGGCAAAAGGAGATGGAATGGGACAGGTTAAGGAACAAAGGATGGCTCTAGATGAAGTGTGAATTGCACTGGCAGAATAAAAGACAGCTGCCACATGGGAGGGAAGAAAAAAAGGCCAAACAAAAAGTGTGGATAAAAAAAAAGAAAATATATATGTGATAGGGGCCGAGGTTATGATCTGAAATTGTTGAACTCTATGTTGAGTCCAGAGGGCTGTAAAGTGCCTAATTGAAAGATGAGGTGCTGTTCCTCGAGCTTACGCTGAGTTTCCGTGGAACAATGCAAGAGGCCGAGGACGGTGAGGTCCGAGTGGGAATGGAGCGAAGAATTAAAGTGACAGGCCACCGGGAGCTCGGGGTCCCCCTTACGGACTGAATGGAGGTGTTCCGCAAAGCGGTCACCCAATCTGCGTTTGGTCTCCCAAATGTAGAGGAGACCACATCGTGAGCAGCGAATACAGTATACAAAATTACAAGAAGTACAAGTAAATTGCTGTTTCACCTGGAAGGGGTGTTTGGGGCCCTGGACAGTGGGAAGGGGGGAGGTATAAGGGCATGTATTGCATCTTCTGTGCTTGCACGGGAAGGTGCTGGGTGAAGGGGAAGGGGTGCTGGGGGTGGTAGAGGAGCGGACTACGGTGTCACAGAGGGGGCGGTCCCTATGGAATGCTGAAAGGGGAGGTGAGGGGAAGATGCGTTTGGTGGTGGGATCACGCTGGAGGTGGCAGAAATGGCGGAGGATGATCCGTTGAATGTGAAGGCAGGTGGGGTGAAAGGTGAGGACAAGGGGAACTCTATCGTGGTTCTGGGAGGGAGGGGCAGGGGTGAGGGCAGAAGTGTGGGAGATAGAACGGACATGGTCGAGGGCCGTGTCAACCACAGTAGAGGGGAATCCTCGGTTGAGGAAAAAGGAAGACATGTCGGAAGTTCTGGTATGGAAGGTGGCATCGTCAGAGCAGATGCGGCGGAGACAGAGAAACTGGGAGAATGGAATAGAGTCCTTACAGGAGGTGGGGTGGGAGGAAGTGTAGTCCAGGTAGCTGGGGGAGTCAGTGGGCTTGTAGTGAATGTTTGTCAAGAACCTATCCCCAGAGATGGAGATGTCGAGGAAGGGAAGGGAAGAGTCGGAGATGGACCATGTGAAGGTGAGGGAAGGGTGGAAATTGGAAGCAAAGTGAATGAAATTGTCTAGCAGGAGACGGCACCGATACAGTCATCAATGTACCGGAAAAGGAGGTGAGGGAGGGGACCCGAGTAGGACTGGAACAAAGAGTGTTCCACATATCCCACGAAAAGGCAGGCATAGCTAGGACCCATAGCAACACCTTTGATTTGGAGGAAATGAGTGGAGTCAAAGGAGTTCAATGTGAGAACAAGTTCAGCCAGGCGGAGGAGGGTGGTGGTGGATGGGGACTGGTTGGGCCTCTGTTCAAGGAAGAAGTGGCGTGCCCTCAGGCCATCCTGGTGGGGGATGGAGGTGTAGAGGGATTGTACGTCCATAGTGAAAAGGAGGCGGTTGGGGCCGGGAAACTGGAAACTGTTAAAGTGGCGGAGGGCATCGGAAGAGTCGCGGATGTAGGTGGGAAGAGACTGGACAAGGGGAGAAAAAATAGAGTTGAGATAGGAAGAAATAAGTTCGGTGGGGCAAGAACAGGCTGAAACAATGGGTCTATCAGGGCAGTCATGTTTGTGGATCTTGGGAAGGAGGTAGAAGCGGGCTGTGCGGGGTTGGGGAACTATGAGGTTATGGCCGTGGGGGGAAGATCAGGAGCAGTGTGGGCCCCTTGAAAACTGATAATGATATTGTAAATGAAAATAACAAAATGGTGGACATGCTGAATAATTACTTAGCGTCAGTATTTATAGTAGAAGAGGATAGCATGCTGGAAATCCTAAGGAAACTAATCTTGAATTAGGGACAAGGACTCAATAAAATTAACATAAGCAAAATAACAATAATGAAGAAAATAATGACACTAAAGAGTGACAAATCCCCAGGACCAGATGGTTTCCATCCCAGGGTTTAAAGTAAGTAGGTGAGAACTTTGCAGATGCCCTAACTATAATCTTCCAAAGTTCTCTTGATTCAGGAACCATTCCTTTAGATTGGAAAATTGCACATCTCACTCTGCTATTTAAGAATGGTGAGAGAGGGAAACCAGGGAATTATAGTCCATCTGTTATCAGGAAATTACTAGTCTATAATTAAAGATAGAGTGACTGAACACCTCAAAAATTTTCAGTTGATCAGAGAGAGCCTGCATGGATTTGTGAAAGGGAGGTCATGCCTGATGACCCTGATTGAATTTTTTGAAGAGGTGACTAAGGTACTGGACAGGAGAATGTCTATGGATGTTATTTATATGGACTTCCAGAAGGCATTTGATAAAGTCCCTCATAAGAGATTGTTAGCTAAAGTTGAAGCTCATGGAATTGAGGGCAAATTATTGACCTGGTTAGGCAATTGGCTGAGCGGCGGGAGACGGCGAGTAGGGATAATGGGCAGGTACTCTAATTGTCAGGATGTGACTAGTGGCGTCCCACAGGGATCTGTGTTGCGGCTTCAACTGTTCACTGTATTCATTACCGATTTAGATGATGGGATAAAGAGCCCCATATCCAAGTTTGCCGATGACACAAAGATAGGCGGCATTGTAAACAGTGTAGATGGAAGCATAAATTTACAAAGATATTAATAGATTAAGTGAATGGGCAAAACTGTGGCAAATGGATTTCAATGTAGGCAAATGTGAGGTCATCCACTTTGGACCTAAAAAGGATAGAACAAGGTACTTTCTAAATGGTGAAAGGCTAGAAACAGTGGAGGTCCAAAGAGACTTGGGGGTCCAGGTACATCGAACCTTAAAATGTCATGGACAGGTACAGAAAATAATCAAAAAGGCTAATGGAATGTTGGCCTTTATATCTAGAGGACTAGAGTACAAGGGGGTGGAAGTTATGCTGCAGCTGTACAAAACCCTGGTTAGACCACACCTGGAGCACTGGGAGCAGTTCTGGGCACCACACCTTAGGAAGGATATATTGGCCTTGGAGGGAGTGCAGCGTAGGTTTACCAGACTTCAAGGGTTAAATTACGAGGAGAGATTACACAAACTAGGGTTGTATTCCCTGGAATATAAAAGGTTAAGGGGTGAGTTGATCAAAGTTTTCAAGATATTAAGGGGAACTGATAGGGTAGATAGAGAGAAACTATTTCCGCTGGTTGGGGCGTCTAGGATGAGGGGACATAGTCTAAAAATTAGAGCCAGACCTTTCATGGTGAAATTGGGAAACATTTCTACACACACAGGGTGGTAGAAATTTGGAACTCTTCTGCAAATGCTAGGTCAATTGTTAATCAGAAATCTGAGATTGATATATTTTTGTTAAACAAAGGTATTAAGGGATATGGGCCAAAGGCGGGAATATGGAGTTAGGTCACAGATCAGCCAAGATCTCATTGAATGGTGGAACAGGCTTGAGGGGCTAAATGGTCTACTCCTGTTCCTACATTGGATATCACTCGCCTCTGTACCCTGCGGTGCAGGGATCTGGTCATGTCGCATGAATGGTTGTCTGCGCTGCAGTTTGCCATTGAGTGCATGGTGAGGCCTCTGTTCACAGCAGTATCGGGCATGCCATAGGAGTGTTGGGAGCTGCACGTTCAAAAATCAGTTCCTCCTAAAATCTAGATATGGTTCCGGCACACACTCCCCTCTCCCTGCACCTTCACTGCATTGAAATGAAAATTCACCAGACCATCGCTCACTTGAACACTGCCCAGGACCTCTAACCTGTGGAACTCCTCATAGGCCTGCGCCTTCCCTTCCGCCTACAGGCTACAGACCTTTACACCCAAGCTTGGTGTCACCAAACCACTACTTCCTGATCTGCTTTGCCTTAACACCTTGATGGTATCTTGCACTTGGATTGTGGCCCTAGTTTCTCAGATCATCCTTCTTATCCTTTTAATAACATAGATTGTGGAATCTAGAGGCAGTAATATGTCTGACAATTAAATACATTTATTATTCTTTCAAAACATTCACCTTAAGACTACTTACAGACCACTACACACAGTCCTACATCTAGAAAACTCACGTGTAAAGAACTCCCCAGGAATTGCAAGCAATTTCCTGTCCAGCCCGCTCACAGTACCTCTCCTTGAAGGTGGCTAAAGTTTCTAACTGAGTTTTGCTTTGTAACCCTCTTTTTATACTGTTTTAGCAAACAAGCATCCTTAACTGGAACATTGCCTGATTCTTGCTGAGTTTTAATATTATCTTCCTGTTCCAATGTTATCTCAGCAATCTTTGCTTCCTATCTTTGCTCTTCCTGAAGTATAACTTTACTCTGGCGTGTCATTGTGGTCAAAGATGGCATCTGCAAACACAGTTTTAACCAATTCTGATCTACTCGTGTGGTTTAACCATAATTCCTACATTAGGGAGCTGTCTTCATTCTGTATTAAAAACAATGTAAAAACATATCTATATTCTTACAAGTGGGGAAATAAAAATCTCTGGATGGTATCTTCCAAGCAGAAGTAAATTAAATCGCCCGTCTGATGCTCAATAAACAGCTGCCGAAAGGATTTAATTGAATGAGATGTACAGTACTTGGTTCCAAGTATTGTCCGGTGTCACTTGCTAACCTATACCTGGAATGGTGCTCAAAGCTTCCACTAACCGCATCATGGTCTCACCATGCTCTGCCCGGTTCCTCCTTGCTCTTCACACGCTCTTCACGCTCTTCACTGCTGCACCATGTGATTTACCTCATGGGTCAGCAGAAAGCACAGTCTGTCCCTTCTGCCGCTGTGTTTGATGCTTGATGAGTAGGGATAGACCTTCGCTTTTTGAAGATGACTGAGAGTACGAGTGTCTTCCTTTGCTGGGAAGGCTGTTTCTGTGCGTGGCTTCACTGGCCAAAACAAGACATGCACCGTCTGCCAAAAAGACTGCTGATGAATGGCGAAATCTGCATTTAAAAGGCGTGAGGTATCAGGTCAGGCTATTCTCCTTCAGGTGTGTTGATGTTGGGTCAGCGCCTTCAAAGTGCCGTTGACACATTGAAGACAAGACCACCACCACTGTGGTTCCTTCTTCACAGATAACAACATGGCTGCTGACAGCAAGTTCCTGTTCTACATACCTCCTGTCCAGGGACAAGGCTACAGTCACAGTTAAAGAATGCTTCGAGCCTGTGAACATCATTTTGCGTTGACCACATAAAACAAGCCTCAAAGCTATGTGAGAAATAACATCCACTTGCATTTATACAGCACCTTTAACATAGTAAAATGTCCCAAGGCGCTTCACAGGAGTGTAAGCAACAAAATTTGACACCGAAGGAAATCGAGGATGTACAAGAGGTCAGAATTGGAGGAGCGCAGAGATCTTGGAGGGGTGTAGGGCTGGAGGAGGTTACAGTGATAGGGAGGTGAGAGGCCATGGAGGGATTTGAACACAAGGATGAGAATTTTGAAATCGAGGTGTGGCCGGACTAGGAGCCAATGTCGGTCAATGAGCACAGGTGAATAGGACTTGGTGTGAGTTAGGATACGAGCAACAGAGTTTTGGATGAGCTTAAGTTTACGGAAAGTGGATTGCTCGCAGTGAAGATGGCTTTCTCCTGGACTGGTTCATGGCACAGTGCAGTTATGGGCCGTGCTTACAGACCAGGAGACCCAGCATCTCTGGAGGGTCACAGCAGATTGTTGGTTCAGAAGGAGGGAAGAGAAATTGGAATAAAGTGAAGATGCACCAGTTCCGCCACGGGCAAGGAGCAACTGTGGCCATGCTGCTAGACCTGGGACTAAGGCAGCTTGGAGGAGTACCTGTGTGGGAGGTGGTGTTTTTTTTTATTTGATTGGGGGGGGGGTTAAAGTGAGCATGAAATATAAAAAAAAGAAAGCTCCCCTTCTGTCAAGACAAGCTTATAAATTTCCAAAATTGATGCTTTGTTAATTTGAGTATTTTCTCAATCCAGCCAGATGCCTAGGTTAGAATTGAAAATATTAACCTGCAACTATCAGTGCTACATTCGGTGACCTTCACCGACCTTTCATCACTCGCCTTCAGTGACATACTCTTGATTCTTTATTGGGCTTTCCTCTCTGCCCTTTCTGTGCTGCCCTCTGGTTTGCGCTGGCTTATTATAGAGGCTCAGTCGCCCTTAATGCTGTATACGCGTGTGAGAAAGATCAACAAGGTGAAGGCTGGCCAGCCAACGGTTTAAGCTTGCACAGTAATGAAGTGAAAAAATGCCTCAAAATTTGAAGCAACATTCTGCCTTATAATATAGTCGGCCAGATCATCAAGGATTGTCCAGAGATCCCCCTTACCCCCCCGCCTTCCCTTCCCCAAACACACACGGACCTCATACACCACTGCAGCCCTCGACCAGTCCAGTATACAAAAGGCACAGAAATAACTCTCAGCCGTTGGTCTGGTTAGCTGTCCAAATTGATCGAAATTTAAAACCTATACTTTATAAGTGGTGCTGTCGTATACGAAACTGTTTTTACCAGTGAAAAGGAGGCTGCATTGAAACAAAGCTCCCCGGAGTCCAGCTCCCCGGACCAACATGCCTCCCCAACAGGGTGGACGGAAGGATTTGAAGCCCTGTGTGAGAATTGTGGTATATCACAGAAACACCACAGTGCAGATAGAGACCATTTCGGCCCATCGAGCCTGCACCGACACATATCCCACCCGATCCCCGTAACCCCTCATATTTTAATCCCCCTAACACTAATGGTCAATTTATCATGGCCAATCAACCTAACCCGCACATCTTTGGACTGTGGGAGGAAACCGGAGCACCCGGAGGAAACCCACGCAAACATGGGGAGAATGTGCAAACTCCACACAGACAGTCACCCGAGGCCGGATTCGAACCCGGGTCCCTGGCGCTGTGAGGCAACAGTGCTAACCACTATGCCACATAAATATGTAACCAAGACTTGTCCACGTAGAAATTGCTTGGTCCAGACATTGTGTGTTTTAACAGTTTTGCACTGAAAAGGGGGTCAGCCAAATGGTGATCGGTCAACAGGGCTCAGATCGAGCAGGCCTCTGTGAACCTGGGTTTGGTCCGATGCACAAGCTCGCCAGAGGTACCCAAATCTCAGCCTGATACTGTCCTTTCGGGGAGTAACAAATGCGTTCTCAGATGTAAATGATTTGCATGTTTGTGTAATAATATGAGGTAGAAGACCATGTCACCATGGTTACTACGTGTGTTTTTAGGTCAGGTTCTGTGAACTGATTCATTCTCTGACTTTTTGGGGAATCAGAAGAAAAATATTGGGCGACGTTTGCACTGAGGGGGGAAAAAGTGAAAGAAGAATCTGTGTAAAATCTTTGTGTGTTTAGTTGAATTAATGTCCAAGAATTACCTGCGCCTGCCTTGGAGGGGCAGCTTCTAAGTTTGGATCTGCTAAAAGGTCACTCTGTATACTTGCAAGGAACAACACTTGTCTGTTGTAAAACACAGTGCTCACCGATACAGTGAGTGTCTTCATCAGAACAAACTACTCTTCACTGGTACCAGGATATTTTAGGAGCAGTGGGGCCTAACAAACCCCATTGTGGTCAGTCTGACTGGTCCCAAAGCTAAAACGATCCCAGCTTGTGCTCATCTCTTAAACCCCTCAATCATTTTCTTTGCCAAAGAAGAACTATCCAGCTCCCTATTGGATTTGTGCTTCCATTACAGACTTCAGTCAGAAACTTCTTTCTCCTCACTTCCCACTATTATGGACAATTTCTTCCATTAAAAAAAAAATTGATACAATAAATACACAAATGAAAACCAAACAAACTTTGGTTATTGGCTGTCTGCTTATTGTCAACAGGAAATTCTTTGCAGCTTCGGAAAGGAATCCCATAACAGTGTCCGCCTTCTCGAAAAACATAAGGCGGCTACTTGTCACTTCTGATCCCAGTAGCAGTGTGTCCTGGACCTGTCGCTAGATAACTTTATTCACATGAAGCTGTAATGTGAAAGCCATGGTGGTGATTTTTGCATGAGAATGTTGTGAATCATACTGAGTGGTGTCTCCCTCCTTGAGATGGCTCATGTGGACTGACATGACTGTTCTTGCTTATAATTCCTGGATAGTGTGAGTGCAGTGATTGTTTGGCTGTACCATTCTACGTTAACAGGTTCATCTTATCTATTAATAAAGATTTTTTTTTAAAAAACAAGTTGTCCTTGTACATGCTTATTCTCAGTGCTCCACTCCAGGGCCGGTCAACCCGGCCCACAGGCCAAACCCTGCCCACTCCGCCATTTCCAACAGCCCACCGAGAAGATCCCAGTCCGCAGAAACAGCTGATCCATTAGCAAGGAATAAAAGTAATGCTCCGGATGGGCTGGGCCGCTCGCCCTTACGGTGTCAGCCATGGCTCGGTGGCAGCATACTTGTCTGAGGCAGAAGGTCGTGGGTTCAAGCCCCACTCCAGAGACTTGAGCCCATAATCCAGGCTGATATTCCAGGGTAGCACTGAGGAAGTGCTGTATTGTCAAAGGTACCATCTTTTGGATGAGATGTTAAACCGAGGCCTCGTCTACCCTCTCAGCTGGATGTAACCCCTACACACCTAAGATTGTACCTCACACAAGAGGCCACCATCCAAGGGCCTCTCAGACTACCTCGTTCCCCAGAAGCGTACACCAGCCTCCCCTTGCAGCAAGACCCAATGACCTTGGATGTCGCTGTCGCCAACCTACCGCCTATAACTCAGGCGCTCATCAGTCCCGATCATGCTGCTTTTCCATACCTAAGGTTGCAGAGACAAAAAAAGAGATGAAAACAGACCAGTAAGAAAGGAAGGGGAAGAAGGCAAGTGAGAAGTAAAGGAGCAGGGAACGAGATAGAAATGGGGGGGAGAGCCAGAAGTGAAATGAGCTTGATCCAAAGATTCCAAAAGTGAAAGCTAGATGTGTTCAATCATGGTGAAAGTGGTCAGGGAAAAATGGACTGAATTGCAGGAGGGGATCCTCAAAACTCCAATAAAAATCCCAGAATCACATGCAATAAGAACAGGACTTGACTAAGTCAGGCACGGTGCACTAGCGTCCATGATCATAATTCTTCCTGATAACAGAACAATTTAATCTGAAGGAGGGTTAGCAATGGCTCATTTGACAGCACCCTTGCCTCTGCGTCAGAAGGGTGTGGGTTCAAGACTCCAGCACATAATTCAGTACTGGGGCAGTGCCGCACTGTTGGGAGGTGCCCTCTTTCCGATGAGATGTTAAACGGAGGCCCCGTCTGCTCTCAGGTGAACATGCCATATCACATGGCACTATTTTGAAGAGCAGGGGAGTTCTCCCACTGTCCTGGCCAATATTTATCCCTCTAAAAACAGATTATCTGGTCATTATTACATTGCTGTTTGTGGGATCTTGCTGTGCACACATTGGCTGCTGTGTTTTCAACATTACAATAGTGACTACACTTCAAAAGTGCTTCATTAGCTGTAAAGCAGAGATGTCCAGAGGTTATGGAAGGTGCTATATAAATGCAAGTTCTTTTTTAGTCACAAAGAATATCATTAGTGGCTCTCGAGAGTAATCTCTGCTGTGGGTGGGGTGGAAGCCATCTGCAGGATATCAAATGAAGTAGGGAGAGAGGCAGGTGCACAGGCTCGAGGCAAGAATGCATTCCAGCACTTGAGAGCAAGGCAAGGTCTGAAGTTGTGGCATAATTGAAAAGGGCGGAGGGGTTTTTTGGGAGGTGTGATGACAACTGTATTAAAAGGAGGTAGGAACAAGGTTAGAGAAAGGCTAGTGATGTCGACAGGCAAGGGCCAAGGATGGATATTTGGTGATGGGGAGCTGCGAGGAAAGGTCAAGGAAGCTTCATGAACAAGATGACTTGGGTGAAGGCAGGAGGAGATGGCTAAAAAACTATGGAATAAGGGTGGAGACAGTTTGGGAGAAGATAGAAATAAGGAATTGAAGTTGATGGATAGGAGGCAAGGCAGAGCTGCTACTGTGGATCGGTAGCCTTGATTTTAGTCATTTGTAAGCTCTTTGCACTTATGAACTTCCTAACGAGGGGCTAACAGGAACAGAGAGGGTTGATGGAAGAAACTGTCAGTAGTGCAAATAAGTTTGTAGTTGCTTCTGCTCTCCAAGATAATTGTGGAGCATTAGGCCAATTTAGTCAGGGAGAGAAAACTGTTAATATTGGGGAGTTTAAGCCAGATACAGCAGTGAAGTATCAGGCCAGTTACACACCATGTACATTCGAGCTTATAGACGACGACTTTGAGGAGACTGTTTTATTGTAGAAGCAAAAAGGGCAAGACACTGACTGACATCGGACAGGGAGACAAGGCAGTTCTGGAAACACCAGGTGGGAGGCCAGAGAAGGAAAAACTGATTGGGGTTACTGTTTTGGAGTGACTTAGTGGATAGTATTTCCCCAAAGGCAGCAAATAAAAGTGGATGTGCCTTGGGCTGTGAGGAGTACAGATAGGAGGGAGAAGAGAGAATTCCAGATTTCCACCACCCTTTGTGTGAAAAAGTATTTCCCGATTTCATTACTCAAAGCCCTATTAACGTACACAAGGAATGCCAACATGTGCCAATCATTACTCCTTAGTTGTACAGCGTGACTATTCTAGAGCTGTTCCGTTAGTTTTACAGCCAATCTGATCAAACCCACTGTATCAAAAGGAGAACATCCAGGGATCAGTGCTGTGGATGGTCAGTGCTTAACCAGAGATATACCCCCCAATAACTCCAGGGGAACATAGGCACAGGAGTAGGCCATTCAGCCCCTTGAGCCTGTTCCCCCATTCAATGAGATCATGGCTGATCTGTATCTTAACTCCATCCACCTGCTGTGGCTCCATATCCTTTTATTCCCTTGTCTAGTAAAAATCTATCGCTCAGATTTAAAATGATTAATTAAGCTAGCATCTACTTTTTTGTTGGGAGAGCGTTTCACACTTCTGCCACCCTTTGCATAAAGAAGTGTTTCCTAACTTCTCTCCTGAATGGCCTGGCTCAGATTTTAATGTTATGCCCTCTTGTCCCAGACTCCCCCCACCAGCAGAAAAAGTTGCATCTATCTACTGCAGCAATTCCATTCAAAATCCTAAATACCTCAATTAAATCACCCCTTAACCTTCTATATTCCAAGGAATACAAGCCTAGTTTGCGTAATCGCTCCTCGAGCCCTGGCAACAATCTAATAAACCAGAGCTGCACTCCTTCCAAGGCCAATATATCCTAAGGTGCGGTACCCAGAACTGTACACAGTACTCCAGATGTGGTCTAACCAGGGCTTTGTACAGCTGTAGCAAAACTGCCTCCCCTTTCTATTCTAGTCCTCCAGTTATAAAGATCAACATTCCATTAGCCTTTTTGATTATTTTTTGTACCTATTACATTTTAGTGATCTGTGTATATGGACCCTTCAATCTCTGAACCTCCACTGTTGTTAGCTTTTCACCATTTAAATAATACTCAGATCTATCCTTTTTTGGCCCAAAATGGCTGACCTCACACTTACCTGCGTTGAAATCCATCTGCCACAGTTTCACCCACTCACTTAATCTAGCAATGTCTCTTTGTAATTTTATATTCCAGTCTATACTACTTACTATACGACCAATCTTTGTGTCATTGGCAAACTTGGATATATGGCTCTCTATTGTGATAGCTAAGTCATTAAAAAATATAGTGAATAGTTGAGGCCCCAGCACAGATCCCAGTGGGACACCTCTAGTCACTTCCTTCCAATGATACATAACCATTATTCCTACTCTCTGTCTTCTACCGCCTAATCAATCTCCTAACCAGGTCAATAATTTTCCTTCAATTCCATGAGCTTTAATTTTAGCTAAGAGTCTCTTCTGTGGAACTTTATCACATGTCTTCTGAAAGTCCATATAAACCACATCCATAGTATACTACTTTAGTTACTTCCTCAAAAAATTAAATTAGGTTTGTTAAACATGACCTACCCTTTACAAATCTATGTTGGCTCTCTCTAATCATCTCAAATTTCTCCAAGTGCTCAGTCACACTGTTCTTAATTCCAAAATAGTGCTATTGAAAGGAACACGGGATCTCGTCATTACAAATCGATTTCACCACCAGTATTAGTAAGATGGCTTTGTCCATACTTATCAGGAGTCTGACGTCATCTTGGCAAGGACACCGGCAGAACTCCCCATCTCTTCTTTGAATAATACTATGGGATATTTTACGACCACCTGTGAGGGCAGAGGAAGCCTCGGTTTAACGTCTGATCCGAAAGACAGCACCTCAGACAGTGCAGCACTCGCTCGGTACTACACTGGAGTAGGTGCTCAAGTTTCTAGAACGGTACTTGAACCCACGACCTGCTAACTCAGAGGCGAGAGTGCTACTAACTGAGCCAAGTTGAGAGAGAAATAACTGACAGTGTGCTTGAGAGGGGAAAGGGAGAACATTGATAAGATAGACAATTTTGGTTTATTTGTAAAATGATGAATACAGCGTCAGTTGTGACATTCTGGGTCATGATAAGCTAGTAGACTCGTTACTTTCAGTTGCTGAAATGGGAGGACAGTAGGGAAAGTATTTTGGAAGGACAAGGTCAAATGGCCTTCTTTATCTGGATCAATCCTAATCTTGCGAAGGTAAACCAGCCAATCTATTTCACCCATCACTGCTCGGCTCAGACAAAAACTCAACCACTACTTCTGAAAACTGAAGTTTATTTTTTCTGGAAAATAACATTTAATTGTAATTACAGTTCCATCTTCGGTAAAAAAAATTAAGCTAGTTTTGTGAGCCTTACAGAAACCCACGACTTCAACGGGAGAAAACAGCTGGTGGATGTGTACAGTTGTGTGACTGAGCAGAAGATCATCAAGTCCTCTTTATTCTCACAAGGCCACGGATTCGTCGAACAAGCGCCTGAATAAACAAGTGCCGGGACCGCACTTTGCAGTAAACGCTCTCGACGTCGAGCAATTTCTTTTGTAGAGACTCCCCAAAGCTGGCTGCTGCATCAATCTGAAGCTGGGGGAACAAGACAAAACCCGGAACACACGGTTGTTAAATGTAGAATTGAACCTTGCCCGATTCACCGGACCGTTGATCAGATATCTTTCTCACACCATTCATAGAAACATAGAAGATAGGAGCAGGAGTAGGCCATTCGGCCCCTCGAGCCTGCTCCGCCATTCAATGCGATCATGGCTGATCATCCAAACTCAGTACCCTGTCCCTGCTTTCTCCCCATACCCCTTGATCCCTTTAGCCTTAAGAAATATATCCAACTCCTTCTTGAATATATTTAATGAACTGGCCTCCACCGCCTTCTGTGGTAGAGAATTCCACAGGTTCACCACTCTCTGGGTGAAGAAATTCCTCCTCATTTCAGTCCTAAATGGCTTACTCCTTATCCTTAGACTGTGTCCCTTGGTTCTGGACTCCCCGACCATCGGGAACATCCTTCCTGCATCTAGTCTGTCCAGTCCTGTCAGAATTTTATAAGTTTCAATGAGATCCCCTCTCATTCTTCTAAACTCCAGCGAGTACAAGCCCAATCGACCCAATCTCTCCTCATACGTCATTCCTGCCATTCCAGGTATCAGCCTGGTGAATCTTCGCTGAACTCCTTCCATGGCAAGAACATCCTTCCTCAGATAAGGTGACCAAACCGCACACAATACTCCAGATGTGGTCTCACCAAGGCCCTGTACAACTGCAGCAAGACATCCTTGTTCCTGTACTCAAACCCTCTCGCTATGAAGGCCAACATACCACTTGCCTTCTTAACCGCCTGCTGCACCTGCATGCTTACCTTCAGCGACTGGTGTACAAGGACACCCAGGTCTCGTTGCACTTCCCCTTCTCCCAATCTATTGCCATTTATATAATAATCTGCCTTCCTGTTTTTGCCACCAAAGTGGACAACCTCACATTTATCCACGTTATATTGCATCTGCCATGTTTCTGCCCAATCACCCAACATGTCCAAATCATCCTGGAGTTTCTCGACATCCTCCTCACAGCACACATGCCCACCCAGCTTTGTGTCACCTGCAAATTTGGAGATATTACATCTAGTTCCCTCGTCTAGATCATCATTAATATATATTGTGAATAGCTGGGGTCCAAGGACCAATCCCTGCAGTACCCCACTAGTCACTGCCTGCCACTCGGAAAAAGACCCGTTTATTCCAACTCTTTGCTTTCTGTCTGCCAACCAGTTCTCTATCCAAGTCAATACCTTGCCCCCAATCCCATGTGCCTTAACTTTACACGCTAATCTCTTATGCGGGACCTTATCGAAGGCCTTCTGAAAGTCCAAATACACCACATCCACTGGTTCTCCCTTATCTATTTTACCAGTTACATCCTCAAAAAATTCCAGTAGATTAGTCAAGCACGATTTACCTTTTGTGAATCCATGTTGACTTTGTCCGATCCTGTCACTGTTTTCCAAGTGCTCTGCTATTACATCTTTTATAATGGACTCTAGCATTTTCCCCACTACCGATGTCAGGCTTAATTCCCCGTTTTCTCTCTACCACCTTTTTTGAATAGTGGAGTAACATTAGCTACCCTCCAGTCCATGGGTACTGTTCCAGATTCCATCGAATGTTGGAAGATGATCAGCAATGCATCTACTATTTCTAGGGCCACTTCCTTAAGTACCCTAGGATGTAGATTATCAGGCCCTGGGGATTTATCGGCCTTCAATCCCATCAATTTCCCTAACACCATTTCCCTACAAATACTGATTTCTTTCAGTTCCTCCCTTTCATCAGACCCTATGTTCCCCAGCATCTCTGGGAGGTTATTTGTGTCCTCCTTTGTGAAGACAGAACCAAAATATGTATTTAGTTGGTCTGCCATTTCTTTGTTCCCCATTATAAATTCCTCTGATTCTGACTGCAAGGGACCTACGCTTGACTTCACCAATCTTTTTCTCTTCACATATCTATAAAAGCTTTTACGATCAGTTTTTATGTTTCATGCAAGCTTACTCTCATATTTTATTTTCCCCTTCTTAATTAATCCCTTTGTCCTCCTTTGTTGAATCCTAAATTGCTCCCAATCCTCAGGATTATAGCTTTTTCTGGCCAATTTATATGTCCTCTCCTTGGATCTTATGCTATCCCTAATTTCCCTCGTTAGCCACGGTTGAGTCACCTTTTTTGTTTTATTTTTGTGCCAAACTGGGATGAACATTTTCTGCAGTTCATCCATGCGGTCTTTGAATGTTTGCCATTGCCTCTCCACCGTCAACCCTTTGAGTAACATTCCCCAATCAATCCTACCCAACTCGCGCCTCATACCATCGTAGTTTCCTTTATTTAAATTTAGGACCCTAGTCTCTGAGTCAACTACTTCATTCTCCATCTTAATGAAGAATTCGATCATATTATGATCGCTCCGACCCAAGGGGCCTCGTACAACAAGATTGCTAATTAATCCTTTCTCGTTACATAATACCCAGTCTAAGATGGCCTGATCTCTGGTTGGTTTCTCGACATATTGGTCCAGGAAACCATCCCGTAAACACTCCAGGAATTCCTCCTCCACAGTATTGTTACTAATTTGGTTAGCCCAATCTATATGTAGATTAAAGTCACCCATGATGACTGCTGTGCCCTTATTGCACGCTTCTTTAATTTCCCTTTTAATGCAAGCAGCGAGGCCCGACCAGTTCGGAGCAGGGAGCAGCGAGGTGAGCCCGGTATAAAAACCGGCGCAAGCAGCGAGGCCCGAACAGTTCGGAGCAGGGAGCAGCGAGGTGAGCCCGGTATAAAAACCGGCGCAAGCAGCGAGGCCCGACCAGTTCGGAGCAGGGAGCAGCGAGGTGAGCCCGGTATAAAAACCGGCGCAAGCAGCGAGGCCCGACCAGTTCGGAGCAGGGAGCAGCGAGGTGAGCCCGGTATAAAAACCGGCGCAAGCAGCGAGGCCCGACCAGTTCGGAGCAGGGAGCAGCGAGGCCCGACCAGTTCGGAGCAGGGAGCAGCGAGGTGAGCCCGGTATAAAAACCGGCGCAAGCAGCGAGGCTTACCAACTCAGCAGCGGGGAGAGAGGTAAAAAGTAATCAGAGTGTGACGTCACCAGGGAGCAGGTAAGTGATTGGTTGGTGAGTATTTTTCTTTTTTAAACTTTAACTCTGTAGTTTATAGTTACTAGGGTCTTTTCTGGTGTAGCAGGGACTGTTGGTAGACTATACAAGCGCCTTAGAGATATCTTTAAATTGGTGATAGTGAATTAATTTAAATTAATTAAAGGGTAAGTCATGCCAGGAGAGCCCAGCCCCGTGTTATGCTCCTCTTGCTCGATGTGGGAATTCAGGGACACTGCAGGTGCCCCTGATGACCACGTGTGCCGGAAATGCATCCAGCTGCGGCTACTAGCAGACCGCATTGAGGCGCTGGAGCTGCGGGTGGATGGGTTGTGGAGCATTCACGATGCTGAGAGGGACGTGGATAACACGTTTAGTGAGTTGGTCACACCGCAGGTAAGGGCTGCACAGGAAGAAAGGAAATGGGTGACCACCAGGCGGAGCAATAGAAGCAGGCAGGTAGTGCAGGAGACCCCTGTGACCATTCCCCTCTCAAACAGGTATACCGATTTGGATACTGTTGAGGGGGATGACTCACCAGGGGAAGGCAGCAGCAGCCAACTTCCTGGCACTGGGGGTGCTCCTGCTGCCCAGGAAGGGAGGAAAAAGAGTGGGAGAGCAATAGTGGTAGGGGATTCTATAGTAAGGGGAACAGATAGGCGTTTCTGTGGCCGTAGACGTGAATCCAGGATGGTTTGTTGCCTCCCTGGTGCCAGGGTCAAGGATGTCACTGAGCGGCTGCAGGGCATTCTGGAGGGGGAGGGTGAACAGCCAGAGGTCGTGGTCCACATTGGTACCAATGACATAGGTAAAAAGAGGGATGAGGTCCTGCAGCAAGAATTTAGGGAGCTAGGTGGAAGATTAAAGAGCAGGACCTCAAAGGTTGTAATCTCTGGATTACTCCCGGTGCCACGTGCTAGTGAGTATAGGAATAGGAAGATAGAACAGATGAATGCGTGGCTAAAGGGATGGTGCAGGAGGGAGGACTTTAGTTTCCTGGATCACTGGGTCTGCTTCTGGGAAAGGTGGGACTTGTACAAGTCGGACGGTTTACACCTGAACCAGAGGGGAACCAATATCCTTGCGGGGAGGTTTGCTAGCACTGCTGGGGGCGGTTTAAACTAACTTGGCAGGGGGATGGGATACAGAGTGGAACTATAGTAGGGGGTGATTTACAGCCAAATACGGAGGAAAAAACAAGTCAGCTGGGAAGGCAGAGCAAATATGTGAAGGCAAAAGGGAATATGGCAAGGCTGGAAGGCATTTATTTTAATGCAAGGAGTCTTGCAAATAAGGTGGATGAACTGAAGTTGTTGTTGAACACATGGGAGTACGATATTGTTGCTATCACGGAGACATGGTTGAGGGAAGGTCAGGACTGGCAGCTCAATATTCCGGGGTATAGAATCTTCAGGCGAGACAGAGGGGGGTGTAAAAGGGGAGGGGGTGTTGCAATATTAATTGAGGAATCAATTACTGCTGCAAGGAGGGATGATATATTAGCAGGTTCCTCTAATGAGGCCATATGGGTAGAACTTAAAAACAAAAAGGGGGCAAGCACTTTGCTGGGAGTGTACTATAGGCCCCCAAACAGTCAGGGGGAGATAGAGGAACAGATATGTAGGCAAATCTCAGAGAAGTGCGAAAACAATAGGGTAATAATAGTGGGGGATTTCAACTTCCCCAATATTAATTGGGATAGTCAGAGTGTGAAAGGCTTAGAGGGTGCAGAATTCTTAGTGCATCCAGGAGAGCTTTTTGAGCCAACATGTAGAAAGTCCTACAAGAGAGGGGGCGGTACTGGACCTAATTCTAGGGAATGTAGCCGGGCAAGTGGTGGAAGTGTCAGTAGGAGAGCATTTTGGCGACAGTGACCATAATTCGGTGAGATTTAAGGTGGTCATGGAAAAAGACAAAGATGGCCCGGAAATAAGGGTTCTAAATTGGGGGAAGGCCGATTTTAATATGATAAGGCAGGATCTGGCCAAAGTGGACTGGGAGCAGCTACTTATAGGAAAATCCACATCAAAGCAGTGGGAGACTTTCAGAAGGGAAATAGAGAGAGTACAACGCCAACATGTTCCTGTAAAGGTCAAGGGTGGGACCAACAAGCAAAGGGAACCTCGGATGACAAGGGATATACAAAAATGCATTAGGAAAAAAAGGGGGGCTTTTGGTAGTTACAAAAGACTAAAGACGGAGGAAGCCCTAGAGGAGTATAAAAAGTGCAGGGACATACTTAAAAAAGAAATTAGGAGGGCGAGGAGGGGCCATGAAATAACACTGGCGAGCAAAATAAAGGAAAATCCTAAGATGTTTTATAAGTATATTAAGGGCAAGAGGATAACCAGGGAAAGGGTAGGGCCCATTAGGGACCAAAGTGGCAATCTGTGTGTAGAGCCAGATGATGTAGGCGGGGTTTTAAATGAATTTTTTGCATCTGTGTTCAATATGGAGAAAGACGATGTAGACATAGAAATCGGGCAAGGGGACTGTGACATACTTGAACATATTAGCATCGAGAGGGAGGAGGTACTAGCGGTTTTAGCAGGCCAAAAAGTGGATAAATCCCCAGGCCCGGATGAGATGTATCCCAGGCTGTTGTGGGAGGCAAAGGAGGAGATTGCAGGGGCTCTGACACAAATTTTCAGAACCTCTCTGGCCACAGGGGATGTACCAGAGGACTGGAGAACAGCTAACGTAGTACCATTATTCAAGAAGGGTAGCAGGGATAAACCAGGGAATTACAGGCCAGTGAGCCTAACATCTGTGGTAGGGAAATTATTGGAAAAAATTCTGAGGGACAAAATTAGTCTCCACTTGGAGAAGCAAGGATTAATCGGGGATAGTCAGCATGGCTTTGTCAAGGGTAAATCATGTCTGACCAATCTGATTGAATTTTTCGAGGGGGTGACTAGGTGTGTGGATGAGGTTTACATGGATTTCAGTAAAGCTTTTGACAAAGTCCCGCATAGGAGACTGGTCAAGAAGGTAAGAGCCCATGGGATCCAGGGTGCCTTGGCGCGTTGGATCCTAAACTGGCTGAGTGGCAGGAGGCAGAGGGTGATGGTCGAAGGTTGCTTTTGTGACTGGAAGCCTGTGTCCAGTGGGGTACCTCAGGGATCGGTGCTGGGTCCCTTGCTGTTTGTGATCTACATAAATGATTTGGATGAGAATGTAAAAGGTATGATCAGTAAGTTCGCAGATGACACAAAAATTGGTGGGGTGGTAAATTGCGAGGAGGAAAGCCTCAGGCTACAGGACGATATAAACGGGTTGGTCAGATGGGCGGAAAAGTGGCAAATGGAATTTAACCCTGAAAAGTGCGAGGTGATGCATTTTGGACAGACAAATAAGGCAAGGGAATACACAATGAGTGGTAGGACCCTAGGAAGTACAGAGGGACCTTGGTGTACATGTACATAGATCCCTGAAGGCAGCGGAACAGGTAGATAAGGTGGTTAAAAAGGCATATGGGATACTTGCCTTCATTAGCCGAGGCATAGAATATAAGAGCAGGGAGGTTATGATGGAGCTGTACAAAACGCTGGTGAGGCCACAGCTGGAGTACTGTGTGCAGTTCTGGTCGCCTCACTATAGGAAGGATGTGATTGCTTTGGAGAGGGTGCAGAGAAGATTCACCAGGATGCTACCTGGGATGGAGCGCCTCAGCTATGAAGAGAGGCTGGACAGGCTGGGGTTGTTTTCCTTGGAGCAAAGAAGGCTGAGGGGGGACCTGATTGAGGTGTACAAAATGATGAGATAGGGTAGATAAAGAGGAACTTTTCCCCTTAGTAGGGGGGTCAATAACAAGGGGGCATAGATTCATGGTAAGGGGCAGGAGGTTTAGAGGGGATTTGAGGAGGAACTTTTTCCACCCAGAGGGTGGTTGGAATCTGGAACTCACTGCCTGAAAGGGTGGTAGAGGCAGGAACCCCCATAACATTCAAGAAGCATTTGGATGAGCACTTGAAATGCCATTGCATACAAGGCTATGGACCAAATGATGGAAAATGGGATTAGACTGGACAGGGATTGATGGACGGCGCAGACACGATGGGCCGAAGGGCCTCTTTCTGTGCTGTATAACTCTATGACTCTAATGCCATCCCCAACCTCCGCCTTACTGTTTGGAGGTCTATATACCACTCCCACTAACATTTTCTGCCCCTTGGTATTTCTCAATTCTACCCATACAGATGCCACATCATCAGAGCTAATATCCTTCCTTACAATTGTGTTAATCCCTTCTTTAACCAGTAATGCTACCCCACCTCCCTTTCCTTTTTCCCAAGCCACACATCTTCCCATCACTAAGACAGTGGCTGTGCATTTCATTCTTATGCCTCCAACACTAGACATGACGAGTGCCGGAGATTACTCTTTCAACAAGGTTATATTCTCTATTACCTCTCAGCTGCGGAAAGGCTGTGATCCATTACAGGGGCTGTGGAATGGCTGTGATCCCATTACAGGGGCAGAGGAAAGGCTGTGATCCCATTATAGGGGCTGTGGAAAGGCTGTGATCCCATTACAGGGGCTGTGGAAAGGCTGTGATCCCATTACAGGGGCGGAGGAATGGCTGTGATCCCATTAAAGGGGCTGTGGAAAGGCTGTGATCCCATTACAGGGGCTGCGGAAAGGCTGTCATCCCATTACAGGGGCTGCGGAAAGGATGTGATCCCATTACAGGGGCTGAGGAAAGGCTGTGATCCCATTACAGGGGCGGAGGAAAGGCTGTGATCCCATTATAGGGGCGGAGGAATGGCTGTGATCCCATTAAAGGGGCTGTGGAAAGGCTGTGATCCCATTACAGGGGCTGTGGAAAGGCTGTGATCCCATTACAGGGGCTGTGGAAAGGCTGTGATCCCATTGCAGGGGCTGTGGAAAGGCTGTGATCCCATTACAGGGGCTGTGGAAAGGCTGTGATCCCATTGCAGGGGCTGCGGAAAGGATGTGATCCCATTAAAGGGGCTGTGGAAAGGCTGTGATCCATTACAGGGGCTGTGGAATGGCTGTGAATCATTACAGGGGCTGCGGAAAGGCTGTGATCCCATTAAAGGGGCTGTGGAATGGCTGTGATCCCATTACAGGGGCTGCGGAAAGGCTGTCATCCCATTACAGGGGCTGCGGAAAGGATGTGATCCCATTACAGGGGCTGAGGAAAGGCTGTGATCCCATTACAGGGGCGGCGGAATGGCTGTGATCCCATTATAGGGGCTGCGGAAAGGCTGTGATCCCATTACAGGGGCGGCGGAATGGCTGTGATCCCATTATAGGGGCTGCGGAAAGGCTGTGATCCCATTACAGGGGCGGCGGAATGGCTGTGAATCATTACAGGGGCGGCGAAAAGGCTGTGATCCCATTATAGGGGCTGAAGAAAGGCTGTGATCCCATTACAGGGGCGGAGGAAAAGCTGTGATCCCATTATAGGGGCTGAGGAAAGGCTGTGATCCCATTACAGGGGCTGAGGAAAGGCTGTGATCCCATTACAAGGGCGGAGGAAAGGCTGTGATCCCATTACAGGGGCTGAGGAAAGGCTGTGATCCCATTACAGGGGCGGAGGAAAGGCTGTGATCCCATTACAGGGGCTGAGGAAAGGCTGTGATCCCATTATAAGGGCGGAGGAAAGGCTGTGATCCCATTACAGGGGCTGAGGAAAGGCTGTGATCCCATTACAGGGGCTGTGGAAAGGCTGTGATCCCATTACAGGGGCTGAGGAAAGGCTGTGATCCCATTACAGGGGCTGAGGAAAGGCTGTGATCCCATTACAGGGGCTGAGGAAAGGCTGTGATCCCATTATAGGGGCTGAAGAAAGGCTGTGATCCCATTACAGGGGCGGAGGAAAGGCTGTGATCCCACTACAGGGGCTGCGGAAAGGCTGTGATCCCATTATAGGGGCTGCGGAAAGGCTGTGATCCCATTACAGGGGCGGAGGAAAGGCTGTGATCCCATTATAGGGGCTGAGGAAAGGCTGTGATCCCATTACAGGGGCTGTGGAAAGGCTGTGATCCCATTACAGGGGCTGTGGAAAGGCTGTGATCCCATTACAGGGGCGGAGGAAAGGCTGTGATCCCATTACAGGGGCTGAGGAAAGGCTGTGATCCCATTATAAGGGCGGAGGAAAGGCTGTGATCCCATTACAGGGGCTGAGGAAAGGCTGTGATCCCATTACAGGGGCTGTGGAAAGGCTGTGATCCCATTACAGGGGCGGAGGAAAGGCTGTGATCCCATTACAGGGGCGGAGGAAAGGCTGTGATCCCATTACAGGGGCGGAGGAAAGGCTGTGATCCCATTACAGGGGCGGAGGAAAGGCTGTGATCCCATTACAGGGGCTGAGGAAAGGCTGTGATCCCATTACAGGGGCTGAGGAAAGGCTGTGATCCCATTACAGGGGCTGTGGAATGGCTGTGATCCCATTACAGGGGCTGAGGAAAGGCTGTGATCCCATTACAGGGGCTGCGGAAAGGCTGTGATCCCATTACAGGGGCGGAGGAAAGGCTGTGATCCCATTACAGGGGCTGTGGAAAGGCTGTGATCCCATTACAGGGGCGGAGGAAAGGCTGTGATCCCATTACAGGGGCTGAGGAAAGGCTGTGATCCCATTACAGGGGCTCTGGAAAGGCTGTGATCCCATTACAGGGGCTGAGGAAAGGCTGTGATCCCATTACAGGGGCTGAGGAAAGGCTGTGATCCCATTACAGGGGCTGAGGAAAGGCTGTGATCCCATTATAGGGGCGGAGGAAAGGCTGTGATCCCATTACAGGGGCGGAGGAAAGGCTGTGATCCCATTACAGGGGCGGAGGAAAGGCTGTGATCCCATTATAGGGGCTGTGGAAAGGCTGTGATCCCATTACAGGTGCTGAGGAAAGGCTGTGATCCCATTACAGGGGCTGAGGAAAGGCTGTGATCCCATTACAGGGGCTGAGGAAAGGCTGTGATCCCATTACAGGGGCGGAGGAAAGGCTGTGGTCCCATTACAGGGGCGGAGGAAAGGCTGTGATCCCATTACAGGGGCGGAGGAATGGCCATGATCCCATTACAGGGGCTGAGGAAAGGCTGTGATCCCATTATAGGGGCGGAGGAAAGGCTGTGATCCCATTACAGGGGCGGAGGAATGGCCGTGATCCCATTACAGGGGCTGAGGAAAGGCTGTGATCCCATTACAGGGGCGGAGGAAAGGCCGTGATCCCATTACAGGGGCTGCGGAAAGGCTGTGATCCCATTATGGGGCGGAGGAAAGGCCGTGATCCCATTACAGGGGCGGAGGAAAGGCTGTGGTCCCATTACAGGGGCTGAGGAAAGGCCGTGATCCCATTACAGGGGCTGCGGAAAGGCTGTGATCCCATTACAGGGGCTGAGGAAAGGCTGTGATCCCATTACAGGCGCTGCGGAAAGGCCGTGATCCCATTACAGGGGCTGCGGAAAGGCTGTGATCCCATTACAGGGGCTGCGGAAAGGCTGTGATCCCATTAAAGGGGCGGAGGAAAGGCTGTGATCCCATTACAGGCGCTGCGGAAAGGCTGTGATCCCATTACAGGCGCTGCGGAAAGGCCTTCTTTGCCCCAGAGTCCAGATCATGATGAGTCGGTACTTTATTCGACCGTTGAGCAGGATCACAGCCGAGAAGGACGCCTTTAGAGATTTTGCCACGGCTTAAACAAAGTTTCCTCTCTGACCCTTGCGATTATTTGTTTAACAAATATTCAATGGCGTACAAATATTTTTTTTTTTTTTTTTTTTTTAAAAGCTGCAATTTTTTTTTTAAATTTCATTCTGTCAGGTCCTTCATTTATTTATTAAACAACAATATAAACATTTCAGGCAATTACAAGGTGACCAAAAGAATAGAACTGCTTGATAATAAGCGGTGTAACCAAGGTTGAAACCTACCTGCTCAAGATCGTGTTGGTTTACTTGACTTAAAATAAAGCGTCTGGAGTCAGGATTTGAATCGAGACTGTAGGAATCTGGGTTTAATAAAACATATAAAACAGGTCAGCATTCAGCATCACTTGTAAAGGGGACAAGAGCCCCAGAAATATGTTATGCAAGACTGGACCCAACATTGTCTACCTCTGTCTGAATTTTATCTTCTTCACACTACACTGGGCCAAATGTGTGAGGAGGATCCGACTTAGAGTCTCCAACAGTGACCAGTGCCCAAAGACAGATCCAACAATCTTTACTTCTGCTGCTTTTTGTAGTTTCCATGACAACTCCAGTCCCACACCAACCTGCCTTTTGAAGTGGCCGAGTAAGCCACTCAGTTACCAACTAGAGATGGGCAATAAATGCCGGCCTTGCCAGCGATGTCCACATCCTGAGAATTAATAAATAAATAACAAGGTCGCGATCAGGGATGACCATATTCCATTTGACCAGTTCTGACTTCAGTCCGGAGGGTAGACCTCTGGACTGGTAGACTCAGCTGAAGGTTTTGCCCCCCCGCCCCGCAGTGAGTGCTCAGCATGGGGCTGCAACTCTTACGGAGTGGTCAATAAGGATCAAGGGCATTATTTCTCTCTCCTCTATTGAAGGTACTGACTAAGAAAGGAGGAAGAGAAAAAACAGGGAACTATAGGCCAGTTAGCCTGGTATAAGTAGTAGACAAAATGCTAGAATCTATTATTAGGGACGTGGTAACAGGGTACAGGAAACTTTGGTTTATCCGGAGGTTAACTGTCCGGAATGCTCGAACCACCGGCAAAAATCAGGAGCCATTTCGTTAGTTTTTTTTTTCTTTTCGTTGCTTTTTTTTCCTTTGCGTTGCTTTTTTTCCCCCACCAGTCAGGCTCTGCAAGGTCTCACTGAAGCTGTTGCTAAGCTACAGAGACGCTTGCAAGGTACGGCCGACTGTTTAGAAGCTGTTGCTAAGCAACAGGGTTTGTTGCCAGATACGGAGCTCAAAATCTCCGTATGTTTCAACATTAGCGCTGCTTTGTCCGGCAGTTTTGATGGGACGGCAACAGCTCGGTCCTGTCGGTGCCGGATAGCACAAAGTTTCCTGTACTTAGAAAATCGTAATAGGATTAGGCAGAGTCAACATGTTTTATGAAAGGGAAATAAGTTTGACAAATCTGTTAAGAGTTTTTTGAAGATGTAACTAGTAGGATTGTTAAGGGGGAACCAGTGGATGTAGTGTATTTGGATTTTCAAAAAGCATTTGATAAGGTACACAAAATTAGGACTCATGGGATTAGGGGTAATATATTTGCATGGATTGAGGATTGGTTAATGGACAGAAAACAGAAATTAGGAATAAGTAAGACTTTTTCGGCTTGGCAGGCTGTAACTAGTGGGATACCGCAAGGATCAGTGCTTGGGCCTCAGCTATTCACAATCTACAGCAATGATTTGGATGAGGGGACAAAATGTTATATATCGAAGTTTGCTGATGATACAAAGCTGGGTGGGAATGGAAGTTGTGAGGAGGATGCAAGGAGGCTTCAAGGGGATATAGACAGGCTAAGTGAGTGGGCAAGAACATGGCAAATGGAATATAATGTGGAGAAATGTGAAGTTATCCACTTTGGCAGGAAAAATAGAAAAGCAGAGTATTTTTTAAATGGTGCGAGATTGGGAAATGTTGGTGTTCAGAGGGACCTGGGTGTCCTTGTACGCGAATCACTGAAAGTTAACGTGGGTACAGCAAGCAATTAGGAAAGCAAATGGTATGTTGACCTTTATTACAAGAGGATTTGAGTATAAGAGTAAAGACGTCTTACTGCAATTATATAGGGCCCTGGTGAGACCACACCTGGAGTATTGGGTACAGTTTTGGTCTCCTTACCTAAGGAAGGATATACTTGCCATAGAGGGAGTGCAACGAAGGTTCACCAGACTGGTTCCTGGGCTGGGGGGATTGTCCTATGGGGACAGATTGAGTAGACTAGGCCTATATTCTCTCGAGTTTAGAAGAATGAGAAGTGATCTCATTGAAACATACAAAATTCTTACAGGGCTTGGCAGGGTAGATACAGGGAGGATGTTTCCTCTGGCTGGGGAGTCTAGAACTGGGGGTCACAGTCTCAGGATAAGGGGTTGGCCATTTAGGACTGAGATGAGGAGACATTTCTTCACTCAGAGGGTGGTGAATCTTTGGAATTCTCTACCCCAGAGGGCTGTGGAGGCTCAGTCATTGAGTATATTCAAGACAGAGATCGATAGATTTTTGAATATTAAGGGAATCAGGGGATATGGGGAATCGGGCAGGAAAGTGGAGACGAGGAAGATCAGCCTCGAAGGGCCAAACAGCCTACTCTTGCTCCTATTTCTTATGTTCTTATTAAGAGCAGGAGTCCTGACTGATTTTATTTACACCTCCCTAGTCTGATGGTAATTGCAGCACCCTCAGCTCAGACCAGGAATTGAATCTGTGCACTTCTGGTTTCTATGGGCTAGTGCCACACCTGGCAGTGCTTTTTATCACTAGGCTATTGGGAGTGTGGGTCACGAGCTTCATGTAAATCTTCCCATTCCACACTGTGGCCTGGTGCACTGGATATTGAACCTTGGTCAGCAAGAGAGAATACAAACGAGGCACAAATAGATCATCCACTGCGGAAGTGTAAGTGGTAATAAATGCCAACACTCTCCGACTGAACATGGAAAACAATTGGACCTCAGGGCTTGCGTTAGGAAGGAGTGTCTCCATGCCAGTCACGCACATGCATCATCTAACTGCAAACCTGGTGCTTACCTCGGAGTTGCCTGCCCCTGTAGGATCCACTCAGGATATTCAGGGAATCATGGGCGTCTGAGGGGGTACAGTACAGGAAGTAATACTCCAGATGTCGCCATAGGATAAAGAGACAGTTTTCCACAATGTCTGCAAAGTTAAAATAGGTCAAGGAACAAAACAAGACACGCTATTCCCCCACAACCAACAAACAGTAGACATTATTCACCCCCCACCAAACAGGAGACATTATTCTGTTTCTGGTATATTGATGACTGTATCGGTGCAGTTTCCTGCTCTCGCCCTGAACTAGAAAATTTCATTCACTTTGCTTCCAATTACCCCTCTTCCCTCACCTTCACATGGTCCATCTCCGACTCTTCTCTTCCCTTCCTTGACTTCTCTGTCACCATTTCTGGGGATAGGCTATCGACAAACATCCACTATAAGCCCACTGACTCCCACATCTACCTTGATTGCACTGCCTCCCACCTCGCTCCCAAGTAAGGACTCAATCCCATTTTCCCAGTATCTCTGTCTCATCTGTTCTGACGATGCCACCTTCCATACTAGTGCTTCCGATAGGTCTTCCTTTTTCCTCAACTGAGGATTCCCCTCCACTGTGGTTGACACGGCCCTCGACCGTGACGGTTCCATTTCCCGCACTTGTGCCCTCACCCCTTCCCCTCCCTCCCAGAACCACGATAGGGTTTCCCCTTGTCCTCACCTTTCACCCCACCAGCCTCCACATTCAACGGATCATCCTCCGCCATTTCCGCTACCACCGTGATCCCACCACCAAACACATCTTCCCCTCCCCTTTCAGCATTCCGACGGGACCGCTCCCTACGCGACACCCTGGTCCACTCCTCAATCACCCCCAACACCTCCTTCCCACAGCATCTCCCCTTGCCAGCCCAGGAGATGCAACACCTGCCCTTTTACCTCCTCCCTTCCCACTGTCCAGGGCCCCAAACACTCCTTACAGGTGAAACAGTGATTTACTTGTACTTCTTGCAATTTAGTATACTGTATTCACCGCTCACGATGTGGTCTCCTCTACATTGGGGAGGTCAAAAGCAGATTGGGTGACCGCTTTGCGGAATACCTCCGTTCAGTCCGTAAGGGTGACCCTGAGCTTCCGGTCGCCGGTCACTTTAATTCTCTGCTCCTCTCTCCGTCCTTGGCCTCTTACATTACTCCAGCGAAGCTCAACATAAGCTCGAGGAACAGCACCTCATCTTTCAATTAGGCACTTTACAGCCTTCTGGACTCAACACAGTGTTCAACCATTTCAGACCATAACCTCTGCCCCTAATTTTTCACGTGGCAGTGGCTGATGATTCTGCCATTCCCATTTACACTACTTCTAGCCTCATCTTTTGTTTCTTAACTTGCCCCATTAACATCTCCTTTTGCTCTGTAGTCATCCCTTTTGTCATTTAATCTCTCCTGCCTTCCACCCCATCACAGACCTTCCCTTTTGTTCTTTCCTCCCCTCCCCCTTTTCACCTGCTTAAAATCTGTTTCATCTCTAACTTTTTCCAGTTCTGATGAAAGGTCATCGACCTGAAATGTTAACTGTTTCTCTCTTCACAGAAGTTGCCTGACCTGCTCAGTACTTCCAGCATTTTCTGTTTTGATTTCAGATTTCCAGCATCCGCAGTATTTTGCTTTTGTATTGTTGTAGGAGGCGTTATTCACCCAGCCACCAAACAGGAGACATTATTAGAACAAATACTGCAGATGCTGGAAATCTGAAATCAAAACAAAGTGCTGGAAACACTCGGCAGGTCAGGCGGCATCTGTTCTTATTTAAGAAGGAGACGCTATTGATCCACACCCACCAATAAGGAAACAAAGGTCAGTGGCATAAGTGGGAAAGCACAGCTGGCTTGATAATGCAAGATGAGAACGCGATCTAACGTACTCATGGTTTTGGACTCAAGTGTGGGGGTGAGGGAAGAGAGCGCGATATGGAACTTGCTTCTCATTGGGTGCAGGGTGAGTTTTTGCTCAGCTTAGTGGGGGGGTTGGGATTTGTTGTTAGCAGGAGAATGGGGGGGAGGCGGAGTCTGTCCGAGTGGGACTGGGAGACCCAGTTTGTGTTTGGTTGAGTTTTTTTTGGTGGTGGGACAAGGGGGAGGAACTGGCCTTGATCTTTGGCGGGGACAGGGTGAAATGCTAGGTTTGTCCTCACTGGGGGCAGTGGGCTACAGAACCTCAGTCCCCAGCAGGGTTTCAGAGCGGCCCAGTTTGTCCCGAGTGCTAATTGCGGCATTTGGCCAAAGTTGTGCAAAGTGAAGGGGTTGGGAGTTAGTAGCGGATTTGCAGAGTTTCTGCATTGGGGGGAAGAGAGAGATTCAGCTCAAGGGGGAAAAGAGGCTGGTGTACTTGTTTCTGCTCAATGTGTGGAGGTTGATGGCTGTATTTCTGCTCAGTTGGCCGGTAGGGAAGAGGTGGTGACTGGATTTCTGCTTGTGTGAAGGTGGGATGGGGTTGTTGCCCTGATTTCAGCTCAGAGGCAGATGCAGTGGGGGGGGGGGGGTTAAGTGAAAATCCTAATTTCTGGTCAGCGGGGGTTGGTACTCACGTGAGGGGAAGGAAGACACAAAGCTCTGCCCAGTGGGGTTGGGGATCATGCCTGCTCAATGTGGATGGAAACAAAGCTCATTGAGGGTGGTCCCTATCTTTTTACAGAATTCTGGCCAGCCTTACCTTTCCGCTCCTGTCCTTGGTTTGGCAAGATGGCCCGAGTCGCCATGTGAGCACCTTCGTGCTTCTGTATACTTTACACTCATTGGGTGGTGGAGAGGAGACAGAGGGTGGGGTGGGTGTGTATGCGTGCAAGGGGTGGGTGGGGAATGGCGACTGCGTTTCCTTGATCTTTAACTGGTGGGGGGAGGCTCCTAACTACACTGTGGGGGTAGGGGAGGGAGTTGGTGAAGGTTTGTGAACTCTACTCCATTGCCATGATCTTATTGAATGGCGGAGCAGGCTCAAGGGGCCGCATAGCCTATCCCTGCTCTTATTTCTTATGTTCATATGCGTGACTCCTAACTAGTGGAGTCACATTCTCTGTGTCGCTTAGCTTTCATTCTCCGTTTCAGTATTACTTAGTGCTGCTAAATATTTTTACTGCTCCTTGGCTCACAGGTCACTCATTACTGTGGCTATTTACAGCTCATTCGTCGAACCACTGCCAAAAGTTTGCAAGTGCTTTCTGTGACTCGCGAACATTGCTATAAATCTCATGAATTATAATCAATCTGTTTGATTTGTTTTTGGATGTGTTTGTTAGGCGGGTTCCTCAGTCACAGTGAACTGGAATTTACTGCTGCTGTTTGGGGCGGTTCCATAATGTTAGGCGGTGCCTCATTATAATCAATTTGTCACCTACAGGTGCAGTACTTCTGGACTCCGGAGACCACTCACTGTTTCTAATATAAAACAGGGAAACACACGATAAAAGACTTTGCTTCCTCCTACAATCTAGAAACTTGGCAGCTCCTGGCTCTGAACTTAGCTTGTCTTCAGTCACGGTAATGATTTGTATGATGGGTCTTAACTGTGCACCTCAGCTTCTCAATGTAAACAAATATTTCAAACACCCAGTACATTACAAACCCTCCACCCCGAGTTCCAGGCAGTGCCTTCATTAAAACAGCTGAAAATTTGTCAGAAGCTGGGACAATTTAAGGTGATGCAAGTTTTCCACTTTCTAAGTTAAACTGGAAAGAAAGAGGCAGTGAAGGATACAGCAGTAGAGGGAGAGCAGCTCCGCTCGGTGATTGATCTGCTGAACAAGCCGACGTCTGGCCAGAACCTGTCGCTGAGCGGCTGAAATCTTGTCCACACCAACCGGTACTAATGCTTGGCACAGCTGTGGAAGATGAGAGCAAGTTAAAATCAGCTGCACTGTTTCGTCATTCGATCATCAGAACCTATCTGGAGTCCTCTGGGCACCTAAACACAGGAAGGACATGACTGCCCTTCACAGGGTACAAAGAGGATTCTGGATATCAGAAACTTATGAAGAAAGGGTTAAGGAAGTCGAGCTGGTTTTCTTTGGAAAAGATGATGAGGTGATCCAATTGAGACTTATGGAGGCAATTAATAAAATTGATCCAGGCAAATAGTTTATTAGAATGAATAGTTCAACGAGCAGAGGACACAAGTTGAGAAGTTGAGTGTCTCTTGATGGAGTGCTTTACCAGGCTGGACCATCCTCAGTCAAGGTGGAAGTCAATGTTTCACCAGATTGATCCGCATTTGAGCACAGGTCACTGGTGTGAAAGGCAGACATGGTCGGGATCAGTGTCCCACTACTGTCCCATTGCACAGGTCACTGGTGTGAAAGGCAGACATGGTCGGGATCAGTGTCCCACCACTGTACCATTGCACAGGTCACTGGTGTGAAAGGCAGACATGGTCGGGATCAGTGTCCCACCACTGTCCCATTGCACAGGTCACTGGTGTGAAAGGCAGACATGGTCGGGATCAGTGTCCCACCACTGTACCATTGCACAAGAGTAAGACTGCTTTCACTCATTTATCTTTGTTCTTCTGTTACTTGTGGCCTAAACCTGGAGGAAACAAACTGCTGCGTGGAAATCTGCTTTTGATTTAGATCAGTGTAACCCTTTACTAAACCCGCAGCACTGTGAGTGCATAGAAAATGTAGCCACAACGGTCAAATTCACACCATCACCGCTCATCCCCTCCAACTCCCTGCTCCTGCCCAGGTTCAGAGTTAGCTGGTCTCAGCACGGACAGCAATACAGGTGCTACAGGTGCCCTCAGTGTCCCTAGACCAGGGAAGGGGAAGATCACTGAGGCTTCCTGCTTCCGATCGCTATCTGGTGACTCGCTGCTGGAAACTGCACGTGTGAACATCAGGTGAGGGCAAGGTCATACTCTGCGGAGATCCACACCACGATTCAATGGCCTGACAACACTCACTGTCTTAAGCTCATATATGATGAATGGCCACTCGGGCGAGGTAGTGGGGGTTGGGCAGTATTCATGGAATGCAGCCCAGGTGGAATTAAAGCCTTCAGAATGGAGGTAGAGGAGAAAACGGTTGAAAATAATCAAAACCATCTTGTGCTGCTTGTAATCTGTGAGGGGAGGCATCTGTTCTAGGCCACTGAAATAAATAATACACCACACACCCACCTCCTTTATTTCATCCGGAGGCAGATGTTGCAGATTCTGGTACTTGGTCACACTCTGCCGGTGGCTCTCGTAGCTGCTGAAGAAATCACTTGTACTTTGTTTCAACAGGAACATGACGACTCCAAGGCTGGGCAGCCTCCAGTAAGGAACCATCGGTAGCTGGGCATCTGCAAATGGGGAGAAATAACATTCCCATCAGTGGAGCTCGAGCTAGGAAATGTCAAATGTTTTTCCTGGTCGCAGTCCCCCCTCCAACGTGTTCCTAGTTATCAGCGGTCAATACTAGACCTATCCAAGGTGAGAGACGGACAGGCGCAAAGCTCTATTCCTGAGGCATCGCCTCTGCCAAAAACAATCGTGTTTAAAACTTCAAGCTGCATCATGGGTGACAGTGTTGGCCCAGTGGTACTAAGGTATTCATTGCAATCTTTTCCCTGTCTTTCCCTTACTCACCTCTTGGTCTCTGTCTTTGTGCAATTCTTCTACTCTTCTCATGGTCCTGCTGGCTGTGGGATTTCTTTCTCGGGGAGATATGTGGAGCCGTTTCAGTCACTTCCACTGTGTATACTATTAAAATTATAGGACACGCGAAGAGACAGGGACTCCCTGCCAAGTCCAACCACATGGGCAATCAGGATCCTGAGGCAGGAGACTGTGATGGCCTGTGTGAGACTGCTGCTGAATGCGGAAGTATTGATACGCCTGAGGAAAACATTCGCTTACAACAATGCTATTTTTTCCAATGCAACCAGCCCTCTTTTTAGGAAGACTTGTTAAGAACTTACGTGTGCAACACTACTCACTTGTGCCAGTACATGTACAATGGTGAATAAATCCGTTGGCCTCAAATCCCTATTAATAAAAATTGTAACCCATATCTATCCAGAAAAGACTAATCCTCATGAACATGCCATGGGTTGCAGAGAAAAAGCGAGTGTTTAGAAAACGATGACTTCAGAAAATCTAACCAATCCCAGTAACACAGCGGTCGCGGTCACACGGCGGTCAGTCATACCCCGTCACAGTCATACCCCGTCACACAGCGGTCACAGTCATACCCCGTCACACAGCGGTAGCGGTCACACCCCGTCACACGGCGGTCACAGTCATACCCTGTCACACGGCGGTCAGTCATACCCCGTCACACAGCGGTCACAGTCATACCCAGTCATACCCTGTCACACGGCGGTCAGTCATACCTCGTCACACAGCGGTCACAGTCATACCCCGTCACACAGCGGTCGCAGTCATACCCAGTCACACCCCGGTCACGGTCACACCCCGTCACACCCCGTCACACGGCGGTCACAGTCATACCCTGTCACACGGCGGTCAGTCATACCCCGTCACACAGCGGTCACGGTCATACCCCGTCACCCAGCGGTCACGGTCATATCCTGTCACAGAGCGGTCACGGTCATACCCCGTCACACAGCGGTCACGGTCACACCCCGTCTCACAGCGGTCACGGTCATACCCCGTCACACAGCGGTCACGGTCACACCCAGTCAGTGGTCACAGTCATACCCCGTCACACAGTGGGGTCAGTCATACCCTGTCACACAGCGGTCAGTCATACCCCGTCACACAGCGGGGTCAGTCATACCCCGTCACACAGCGGTCAGTCATACCCCGTCACACAGCGGTCAGTCATACCCCGTCACACAGCGGTCAGTCATACCCCGTCACACAGCGGTCAGTCATACCCCGTCACACAGCGGTCAGTCATACCCCGTCACACAGCGGTCATACCCCGTCACACAGCGGTCACGGTCATACCCTGTCACACAGCAGTCACAGTCATACCCGTCACACAGTGGTTAGAGTCATACCCCATCACACAGCGGTCACAGTCATACCCCATCACAGAGCAGTCACAGTCATACCCCATCACACAGCAGTCACAGTCATACCCCGTCACACAGTGGTCAGTCATACCCCATCTCACAGCGGTCACAGTCATATCCCGTCACACAGCGGTCAGTCATACCCCGTCACACAGCGGTGTCAGTCATACCCCGTCACACAGCGGTCACAGTCATACCCCGTCACACAGCGGTCACAATCATACCCCGTCACACAGCGGTCACAGTCATACCCCGTCACACAGCGGTCACGGTCATACCCCGTCACAGTGGTCATGGTCATACCCTGTCACACAGCGGTCACAATCATACCCTGTGACACAGCGGCCACAGTCATACCCTGTCACAGTCATACCCCGTCACACAGCGGTCACGGTCATACCCCGTCACAGTGGTCACGGTCATACCCTGTCACACAGCGGTCACAGTCATACCCCGTCACACAGCAGTTATAGTCATACCCCGTCACACAGCTGTTATAGTCATATCCAGTGGATTGCTATACTGCTCGGAAAATTTTACATGGAGGGATATTAAGATTTGGAATCTATGGAAGTTGTCAGTCAGCATATTGCAATATATGCTTGTGGGGAGGGGTGAAGCCGGAAGGTTTACCTTGCCGAGTTCCTTCGCGAGATGTGCCTTCAGAAAGACTAGGAGTAAAGAGACAGATGGTATGCTGGGACCCGGTACTGCTCTGTATCAGCAGTATTTGACAATATTGCACCACATTCGCACAAATCTGAAAGATATAAACAAGAACTACAGTTTACATCATCAAACTTTAATTCTCAGCCAAGACATCAGAAAACTACAGAAGCTCTTCAGCCATTTGCTAGCCACGGTTCCTGTTGCAATTTGGGCGTTCTCCCAACATGTAACTCCTGTTAACTGCAAAAATACAGCTTCAATAAGACTTGTGCCTCCTATGAACTGAAACTTGCCTCTTGTACATGGCATGAATTATTTAGTGTGCCAAGTGACTAATGATTACTGTTATCTTGGTAGGATGACCCAGCCACTATATTACCCTGTCCATTTTGAATGGTAGAAAAAATAAGTTCAGGCTAAAACTAATATCAAATTTATTTACCAGCAGGAGAAGCAGAAAGCAGTACAATATTTGACTCGGTGCAGACACAGATTCAAAACATCAACAATGCTAAATCTTCTATTGCAATAAATTTGGAACCAAGTCTCTGAGGAAACATTACATGAACAACTGGAACCATGTGGCCCCTCCAGACCACCTCCACTGGAAACAGGCAATCAAAGCAGTGAATTAAAGACCCTCGCACTGCCATCCAGATATCGTCTTGCCTTTCTTTGACATACAGGCAGACTTCTTTAAAAAAACAAACTACTCTTTCACATTAATCAAATACAGAGACTTACATGGTTAGTGGGAAGGAGCAGGGGAAGTGGGACTAATGGATAGCTCTTTCTAAAGAGCTGCCACGTGCATGAAAAGGCTGTATGGTCTCCTTCTGTTGTGTAAGATATTTAAGATTTGAACACAAGTCTCTAGGTTGTCTGTTGAGTGGTTGGTGCTTGACACCTGCCAGCAACACAAAATATTTGGAATGTCTCGTATGAATCTGCAAATTTACACACTAACTTTTTAAAGACATGCGGGACTGGTCAAACTAACTTGGTCCAGTTAAGTTCCGATTGCAGGCAGTGACACCATAAAAACATAAGAAATAGGAGCAGGAGTCGGCCATTCGAGCCTGCTCCGCCATTCAATAAGATCATGGCTGATCTTCTACCTCAACTCCACTTTCCTGCACTATCCCCATATCCCTTGATTCCCTTAATAGCCCCAAATCTATCGATCTCTGTCTTGAATACACTCAATGACTGAGCCTCCACAGCCCTCTGAGGTAGAGAATTCTAAAGATTCACCACCCACTAGAGGTTGTGCACCTCCCTCCAAAACCAATAGCTAGCTCGGGACAATTTTGTGTACTGACTTTCTCCCCACAAACAAACTCTTCAGAATAAATATAATGCAGAAATGTTTCTGTTCTAGGTAGACTGCTTCAGTCATTATTAGTGCACCACAAACAAAAGTTGGTGATGAGAGAATAATTTTAATTATTTTTTTTAAATGAACGATGGTGCACAAAAAGATAAGATAACTGTAAAGTCTGTGGGTTGTTTAGTTAATTAATACACAGACTCCAAGAGTAACTTAAAACAGGACTTTACTATTCGAAGGTCAGGGCGAATCTGCCCAATAACTCCTGGCACAACACTTATATACTGGTGTGGTCACCGTCGGTATTACCGTATACAGAAGCCAAACAAAGTAGTGCCACACCTAAAATAGTTCTCTTAAAGGTGAACGGTTACATACAATAGTTCTCTTAAAGGTAGACGGGTACATACACTACAATAACCAACCTTGTAGGGTTTTTATTCTTCAATTGATATACATCTTCTATGTACCATGTAAAACATACAGCTTTATCTATAAATAGACAAAAAAACAGGAGAAGTCCTCCCCTGGACGTGATTGGAAGCATACCTGTTGCATAGCTAGTTCCATCTCATCCTTCTTGCTCACCCCGCTGACTTGGGTGCCTTCCTGCTGTTTTTTGGCCTCGCGAAGTAGGTCTGAGCCACTGAATCGGCTGAGCAGGCCCAGGCACTGGCGCTGGCGGTCACAAAAGATATTAAATATCAGCGATATTGAAAATTATATTCAAATAACAATCATTTGAAAATGTAATGCACTTCTCCGCAAAATTGTGACTGTACAGTAAGATGCACAATGTGTGACAATGCATTTAAAATAGTTTGGATTTCATTGTTCTTGTAATGTCGATTTGAGAATTAAGCACTCTCGACCTAAACTCCCTTAAACCTAGCACAAGCAAAGTACAAATTATTGTTCTCAATCTGTAAAGTATTGAAAAGGTAGAATCAGGGCCGGTGATTGGAGCCAGAGCGTGGGTTTTCTGTAAAACTGGCAAATCAGCTGACCTCTGACCCTTACAATAGCAAAATACTGCAGGTGCTGGAAATCTGAAATAACAACAGAAAACACTGGAAAAACTCAGCAGGCCCGGGCAGCATCCGTGGAGAGAGAAACAGAGTTAGTATTTCAGGTCGAAGACCTTTCTTCAGAACCGAGTCCTGACGAAGGGTCCCAGACCTGAAACGTTAACTCTGTTTCTCTCTCCACAGATGCTGCCTGGCCTGCTGAGTTTTTCCAGCATTTTCTGTTGTTATTTCAGACCTCTGACCCTTGTTGATTTTCTCGGTGATGCTGTTTAACGTCAAGACAACCTGATTAAAATGGAGGGTTAAAAGGCTGGTGCTAATGTGGAGAACTACATTGAGTATTTGGATAGGGTAAGTATCAGTGAACATGTAGCCAGTGCTCACGCTGTGACGTGACTTAAAAAATGCAGTTCTTCGAGCGGATTGAAGTTTCAGCAGTTAGTCCGAGGTTTCATCCTGGTCTATGCTGAGTTTGCTGATCTCCGAGGAGTAGGAGGGGAACAACAATTAGTCACAGAGCTTTGAAGTTCAATGACTATTCTAGGCAAACGCAACAGTTAATTGGTGCACAGCAAGATCCCAGAAACAGCAGTGACATGCAATGACTAGTTAATCTATTTATAATTGATGTTAGTTAAGGGAGGAATGTTTGGCAGGGCACTGGGAGATCTCCCCTGCATACAGTGCTCTGGGACCATTAGCATACACTCAAACCACTAAAATGGGCAGACAGGGCCTCAGATCCATCTCATCCAAAGGACAATACAGCACTCCCTCAGTATTGCACTGGGACGTCAGCCTGGGGGTTCTGAACCAGAGACAAGAGTGTTACCAATGGAGTCAAATGGCAAAGAGCCATCATGTGTTTAAAAGTGAACATTCCCAAAGTGGTACAAAAATAGAGAAGGGGAAAAGGAAGTTCAAAGGAGAGAGGCAAGCATGTAAAATACAAACTCAAATACCTGGAAACGGCCAATATGACCTTGAAGTTCCATGATAGTACCATCGTTGCCTTCCATTTCTATCCCGCCTACCACACCTGAAAAAGCAATGTACGTTACAACCAGCAAGATCACTGAACAGTGCAAGTATGAATCCCTTACTATTCACCCTTAAACTTCCCCATCTCCTATGAAGGTACTGATTGTTAATGAGGTACAGTTCCACAGGCACTAGTAGCCGCCCATTTTTCATGTGTAAACGTGGACAGTCAGTGTCGATAGGCTATTAGACTGTGAGGGGCACATTCATAGGCAAATGGCCAGTTAATCTTCTTTTGGTGGTATTGGTTGAGGGAGGAATATTGATAGGGGACCAGAAGAACTCACTCTCCTCTTCGTATAGTGCCATGGGAACTAGCACTATTCACAGAAAGGCTCAAGTCACTGTATAGCTAATCAGCAGCAGGGGTCTATCGTGCAGGATGCAAAATCGTGGCTTTGCATGGCTCAAGAGAAGATTGATTGAAAAATACGAGGGGTATCTGTCCCAAACCCAACTGTTGACTCAAATTGGTCCCTGGGACCTGATTCATGCCAACTTCAGCCTGGACTATCCTTTTAAACTGCACCGAGAAGGAGTGCAGGGCACTTGGATCTTTTTCATATTTCTTCACTGACAGTAAAGTCTGAATACTTGTTAATCATGCGTTAAAATGGTTCTCCTTTATGGATCAGAATTCCTGGCTTCCCCTGATCCACATGCAAGATCCAAGACCAAGCTATCTGGTGGACTTGCTGCAAAAAGGAAAGATGCCCGCAGGGAGAGCTCTGGCCGACACCAACCCAAGTATCCTGGCTGGCCTCATGGAGGGCATGGCTTTTTGCTAAAGTCCCTCACATACGGGGCTGATTACACAGTTGGTGACAAGTAAGCCTGGTGTGCGGCACTGGATTTGGAAGTCTAGAACATCAAGGTTGTTGGTATGTTGCAATTCTATGTAGGATCCATCACCAAGTTGAAGGTAGATGTCTGTTGTGTAGCTGATGAGCAAACTCAGACTTGGGAATGACAGCTGTTCAGAGACACTGCATGGAGACCAGGTACCGGAACACACATTTACACATCCAGGGTGTGGTGCCTATCACAACTGGGTTACAGAAGGCAAGCAGCTGCTGCTGAAACTTGGCAGCTCCAACTGGTGAAACCACCATTTGATTGCCGATGATGTGCGTCCGTGTTAGGAGGATGGTGGCAATGTATCTGCACATTTTAGGGCAAGTTGTGCTGCTGGTGAGGGGCTCCCGATAACTCTTGTCCACCTAGAAAGAGCTCAAACCCATGCTTGTCGGTTGTCTAATGACAACTATCGATCATCTTATTGTGGGTAAGGATGTGAGCTGGTCTCAGGGGTTGAGGCGGGACTAGAAAGTTGCAAAGGGACATTAAGTGAGTGGGCAGATGGAGTTCAACATGGAGAATGGGAAAGTGTGAGGTCATCCACTTTGGACCAAAGAAAGATAGATCAGAGTATTTTCTAAATGGGAAAAGCCAGGAATTGTGGAGGGGCCGAGAGGTTTAGGGGTCCATGTACAGAAATCACAAAGCTAGCGGACAGGTACAAAAATAATTAAAAAGCCTAATGGAATGTTGGTCTTTACCTTAAGAGGGCTGGAATGCAAAAGGGGGAAGTTATGTTACAGTTGTACAGAGCACCGGTCAGACCACAGCCGAGCACTGCGCTCAGTCCTGGGCATCGCAACTCAGGAAGGATATGTTGGGCTTGGAGGTTGTGTAGCGCAGATTCACCAGAATGACACCGGGCCTAAAAGGGTTAAATTATGACGACAAGTTGTGTAGACTAGGCGTGCAGTCCCTTGAATATAGAAGATTAAGGGGCGATCTAATTGAGGTGTTTAGGATGATTAAAGGATGAGAGGGTAGATAGGAGAGAAACTACTGTCTCTGGTGGGAGAGTCCAGAACAAGGGGGTATAACCTTAACGTTAGAGCCAGGCCGTTCAGCGGTGATGTCAGGAAGCACTTCTTCACACAAAGGGTGGAACTCTCGCCCCCAAAGAGCTATTGAGGCTGGGGGTCAATTGAAAATTTCAAACCGAGGTTGATAGATTTTTGTTAGGCAAGGGTATTGAGGGTTGTGCAACCGAGGAGTTAAGGTACAGATCAGCGATGATCTGATTGAATGATGGAACAGGCTCGAGGGGCTGAATGACCTTCTCCTGTTCCTATGACTTCAAGATGACAATCCCAACGATGGAAGCGGAGAACCAAGGAAACCTTGTAGTGTAATCAGTAATTCGATACCTGAACCAGGCAGGTCCGCTGTACTCCAGGGCACTGTTGATGACTGACCAGCCAGTCTGGCTCACTGGAACCTGGAGGGGTAGAGCGGTTAACTTGGGGGGGGGGGGGGGGGGGGATGCTGGGATTCCTCTCACCAGCTTCAAATACCCTCGCAAGTCAAAGCCCAACATTGGTGTGATGGTTCCGGTTGGACAAGTGTATCTGTGCCGACAGGCTGCACGAAACTTCACCAGTGCCCCTTCACACATGCAGTGCCAACAGGTGCCGAGGCTCTCTGGACTTACACAGGTAGGGTGTGCCCCTACAGGGAGGCGAAGTGCACATCATACTGTGCAAATAGAATCACTACCTGTGTGAATCTCAGTAGGTTAGTGTGGAGACTCCTAAACATAGTTTCTGCTCGTGTCAAATATCTAAGTTAGCTGATCAGAAAAGACTGGCAACTTAAAATTAGGGTTAGACGCAGTGGGAAACTGCTTGACTCACTGTAAGATGAAGTATGGTAAAGAATTATTTAATCATCCAGGGAGCCTTCAAATAATCAAAACTGTGGACAGTAAAAGAGAAAGTTCCAGTAGGGTCAAATCTCTCCCACAGTGAATCTCTCCTTTCCCCATCTCTCCTGAAGTTACCAGCTCTTGTGGGTCACAGTTCTACAGCCTTCTCGTGCCTCACGCAAGTAGAATTCACGTGTGAACCTGGTCGATGAGGCAACGCCATGAAAAGAATCATTACAACCAAGGTTGATCAAGTCCTCACTCAATGTCCACACATAGGTGCCACTGGGTAACTATCAGGAACAGGAACCTAAACTAAATGTTCTCCTCTCCGAAGGGAGCCAAGGCTAACTAACTTCCTACTGACCTGCATTTTTTGTTTTTAACTGTAACTTCCTACTTCCTGCCCCAGCAAATGGGCAGGAGGAGAGCTACAACTGGCCTCAGTATCTCAGAGCTAGAGAGGGGGTAAAGAGTCCAGTAAGGTTCCAGCTCACTATCCAGTGACCCCTACAGGAAAGTGTGCATGTGGCAGTCGTGTGACAGGGTTGGGATCAGGAAACTGGGCTCTCTATCTAGGGCTGCGGAGCCCAATTGTAGAATCCCAATAGCTATCCTTGGTGAGATTAACTAACTCAGCACAGACTAGAAATTGAACTGGGGCCTTCTGGTCCGTGTGGCTTAATACCACACGGAGTGATGCCTTTATCCACTAGGCCATCAGGGAAGAGAAGTGACAAGAGTCTGCACATTCTGAAAGCCAAGGCACATCCATGGAGGGAAAACTGAACAGACAGACAAACCCCTCCCCATAGGTGAAAGAATTGAAACAAGAAAGGTTCCTGCATTAGCATTTCTTACCTGGTAAAGCTGCTTTGCTTATGAGGCCTGTCAAAAGTGCCAACTCCTGCAGGGACCCGGCAGTTAACTCCTGGCAGCGTAGGATAGCCTGGATAGGGTCTGCATGGGCAATTAGGAACTGCAGTACCTGCATCAGAGAAAACCGCCATTATAATCAGATGGGAAGAAGAAATAAAGACTTGCATTTATATAGCGCCTTTCACAACCTCAGAACGTCACAAAGCTCTTTACAGCCAATGAAGTACTTTTGAAGTGTCGTCACTGTTGTAATGTGGGAAACGCAGCCAATTTACACACAGAAATTTGCATTCGCACCCGTACGACCAGATTTAGGAACAGCTTCTTTCCCAGGGCTGTCATCCTACTGAACTCCACAAATAAACTCTAAAGCCTGCACATCTGCCAATGCACTTTATTATGGTTATATTTATGTTAATATACTACAAGCCAAATGAATGTTGAATGTTTAAATGTCTTAATCTAAATGTCCACTCTCGGGAGCCGCAAGCCTACATTTCGTTGTACTGCACTTGTGCACTAACAATGACAATAAAAGTTGATTTGATTTTTTGATTTGAAAAAAAATCTCCCACAAACAGCAATGTGATAATAACCAGAAAAACTGCTTTAGTAATGTTGATTGAGGGATAAATATTGGCCGGGACACCTGGGAGAACTCCCTTGCTCTTCCTCAAATTGTGCCATGTGATCTTGAGAGGGCAGATGCCTCATCCTCGGTTTCATGTCTCATCCGAAAGACGGCACCTCCGACAGTGCAGCACTGCACTGGAGTGTCAGCCTAGATTTTGTGCTCAAGTCTCTGGAGTGGGACTTGAACCCACAACCTTCTGACTCAGAGGCGAGGGCGCTACCCACCGAGCCACGGCTGATACTCATTTCAGTTAAAGATTTTGTCTTAGCTCAGCTACTGTCGGACCACTCAACAGACAGCATTTTATCTGGGTTAGGGATCTGCTCGCGGACTGGTCCTAAATGCTCCTGAACATTATAAACAATCCCTGTTGGAAATACTTCCGATTTTGGAGAAACAAGTGCAAGTCAAATACTGAACGAGTACAGTTGGATCTGAACTCCAATTCCAAAATAACCCTGTAGTTTTTAACGCACATTCTTAAATAGATAATTTTATCTTTATGGAGATTTATTATTGCCATTCACATGTCTTAGGCTGCGTTCTCCTTGAAGATGCTTCAGAACCACTGCCAGGGCGGGCATGTTTCATTCGCAAGACTACCCAGTGAGCATCAGTAGGCTATTATAGCCTGGAGGCATCACAATTGAAAGGGAGATCCTGTTCTCATGCACCATTCATGTACAAGGCAGGGATCACTGGGTAGCAATAAAAGCTGCAACAGACTGTTTCCATCAAGGCTTTTCACATGACAGCAGTGGCTGGGAATGCTAGAGTGCTCCAGAACTTGTGCTTTAGTCAGCATTTAGCACATCCCTGCACTGGTGATCAGAATGGAGGGGGTGTTTCAAGTGTAGTTACCTGTCCCGCAGCCAGCTGGTGCTTCCCAGTGCTGGAGGTCAGTATCACCTGGCAAAGCTGAAGAGCTGGGAGCAGGATCTGCCGATACCTCTCCACAGGGGCTGGGATGAATCCTGATGGGTCTCTCATACAAAACATACTGCAGAAGAAGAAAAAAATACGATAAAGATAGTGTATTAAAATAGGCTCGTAACCCCCGAAAAAGAAGTACTTATATTCAAAGTACATCTTTTACGATGAAGATCATTGTGACTAACTGCTTTAAAATGGTTTCGATCTCTGATCCATACAGAGATCTTCCAGATACAAGGTCTCTCGGTGTAAGGCTCCTTTGGTGACATGGCAAAGTGTTGCACCCTGCAGAAGCTCCGGTGAAAGCATATCCAGCCATTAGCGCAGTTTCCCCAGAGTGGGGCAGCCCAACAGTGGCTGTGAGGAAGGTCTGAGGCCAAGAGCTGAATGTAGCCAGTCCTGGTCTGACAGACTGACCTTCCTCCCTCCGCACCCGCTGATACGCTTATCAATTACTCCATAAAAGACGACGAATCAGGAAGGTGATGAAAAGGCTTTTATTAACTAGAGAACAGAGCATGCCTCTCGTGGGTGGCTGGTTCCAAGAAGGAAGCGAGTCGGCGAAACCCCCACCTTTATACCTGGTCATGTGGGCGGAGTCAGCTGAGGCATGCCTTGGTACACAGCGCCACCCAGAGGTAACAATATACAATAACAGTGGTTTACCACACCCGCCCCATCTCGCTGCTCGGCGGGGGGGGAGTTCTGGCCGATTGCTGCGCCACTTCTACCATCCTGGCCGAGATCAGCCAACTCAACACAGACCAGGAATTAACCAGGGACCCGATGGCCTGAATGCCACACGCTGTGGTCTGTTTACCCACCCACATCGGATCAGCAGCCTTCGCAGGTTTCTGAAGGAATGCATACTGTTCATTTTGGGGAGACAAATATAATAGATCCATTTTTCCTCTCTCTTTATTTTACATGGAAGTATTAATGAATGTTACAAAGATTTTAATTAATTTTCACCTGCAGCGAACGAAACACCAGGACTCGAGGCCTGATCCCTCACCATCCCCCGATCCTTCACCCCCGACAGTTTTGGACTTGGCAGAAGTACCAGGCCCAGCCTAGTCCTCACACACAGCTGCTCACTGACACAGACTATTACATGAAGAAATGCCGTGGGCTTCCCGGACTTGAGCTGTGCTCCTTACCTGTGCGACTCAGTTTCAGGCCTGTGATCATAGACCTGGCACTGGGACAGACGCACAATGACCCCTGCTGTCAGAAGCTCCATGGCCCCCTGCTGGATCTTAGCCACTCTCGTCAGAAACGCCTGGTGAATATAGTAAAGAAAAACTTAAATATGGTCAATAAAAACAAGCATTTGCAAAGAAAAAGATTCGTGTGGTGTTAGAAATCAAACTAAAAGGGTGTGTAGGAACTAACAGAGAAAAGCACTAACTGGAAACTCTAAGGACGGGGAACTTTATTCAGTAAAGGTTTCCAGTCTGCAGCATGCAACACGCAGACTAAAACATCCAAATATACACAGTTGTAGATTTTGTTACAGATAAACCTTCTCACCCTATAAATTACTACATGGGACAGTTTCTGATCAAGTGTGCAATAAATGGGCATTTATGAATTACACAGGTTAAAGTGACCCAACCTTTCCTCTTTCACCAGTATCGTTGTGGTCACTTAAGTACAACAGCAGGGGGAATAATTATAATACTCGACCAATAATCCAGAGAACGGGAGTTCAAATCCCAGCATAGTAGTTTGAGAATTTGAATGCAATTAAAAAAATTCCAGAAATAAAAAGCCAGCATCAGTAAAAGTGACAATGAAGCTGCTGCGGATTATCGTAAAAACCCAACTGAATACCGATTACCAGCCCCGAAACCAAGTTCTGAATATCTATCAGACCGTTGGCCTGAAGTCAGGAATTGTGTGTGGCACAGGTTCAGAAACAGCCAATAGAAGTTCATGAAAGGGCAGGTAAACTGAGGGACAGGTGATCCACAGGGGCAACAAGTTTCAACTACCTGCCTGCTGGAATCTTACTATCAGTCTTCAGTAAAATGACTGACTAATAACTTGACAAGAAATAAACAAATTCGACATAGCAAATTACATTCTCTCGTTATGTTCACCGCTTGCGGTCTCTTATTCAGCCAATTGGCACCAATAAGCCACAAGGTAGGGAGGAAGCCAATGTGCTCGACATGTGTGATATGGTTTACTGACACTCGAACGGCTCCAACAGCTTCCACCACTAGCCATACCTGCACCCTCCAGTACTTCACCCCAGTGCTGAAAAGCTCAAATGCTCTCTGTAGACACAACTCAATTTTGGAATGAAGAATCTATAATCTAGAGTTGTGCTGTTCTCCGTTTCTCATACACGTTACTGATAGCTGGGGACAATCCAGTCCCCTTATGGAAGGCAGGTTAGCCAATGGAGGAGTGGGCCCAAAATGATAAAACTTCTCTGCTGATTAAAGCTGAAGTGAAAATGACAGTTGAAACCTGGAGCACAAGAGGAGTTCTTGATGCAGTTGCTTCCTAGTTGAATGACCACCTTTTAAACCCCACCCCTCAACAAGTGGGCAGCCGCGCGTACACACGCACACTTACCATTTTGGATTCATAAAGATATAAGGCTTTCAGTAATGGAGGCTTGGGACTGAGCATGCTCTGAAGGGTGGCGTCGTCCTGGGCCAGGCTGTCTGTCAGTGCTTTCAGGTAGCCGCTGTTAGTGAGGTAGTAGAGCCACTGTTGGTGCTGGTCAATAGCCACAATCCGGTCCAACACCGCCAGTGCCAGCATCTGAAACAGGAAGACCAATTTACCGAGATGTCATACTTGGGAGGGGGTCGGGTGCAGGGGCAGGGGTTGGAGTTCCAGTGATAAGCGTCGCTGCAACGCATCCCTTCCCCCATCGCCAACTTGACCAAGCTGATTGTGTCTGGCTGGGGCGGAGATCACCTCGCACAAAAAGTAGGTACTGTATAACTTTAATCAGGCCCAGTGATCTCCTGGACTGGTTTCGATCACCAAAATAGTCAGGGAGTCAAAGAGGAATTTCAATATTTCCCCCCCCCCCAATTGGCCTGGGCTTTTCGCCTCTCCCAGGAGATGACATGGATTTTGGGTGGGGTGAGGAGTGTATATATTGTGGTGCACAGGGAATCGCCGGTGTGTGGAACAGGCTGGGTGGACCAGAGGGTTCTTTTCCCGTCCGTCATTGTTCGTATATTCGTGTCAGATATCTATGCCTGGAAGGGGTACCTCAGAGATGGGGAAAGGACAAAGGGAGGGACAGCAGTCCACAAGTGACCACTCCACAGCCTGGTCATACCTGCCAGATTCACTTTGCCCATTCTGTCTCCCTGCCCAAGAAGGTGTCAACTCGTGGTGGGATGTGGTTCCATGTGTGCCAGCAGCTCTGTGGAACTGTACCCGAAGAGCCATTCTCCATGCATGACCCAATCGTGGGTAAGAACATAAGAAATAGGAGCAGGAGTAGGCCAATCGGCCCCTCGAGCCTGCTCCGCCATTCAATAAGATCATGGCTGATCTGATCCTAACCGCCAATCTACTATCACAGAACCATCTCCTGAATCTAACAGAATTAGACACACGAAATAGGAGCAGGATCAGGCTACACGGCCCCTGGGCCCGCTCCGCTACCCACAGGGCCATGTCCGATCCGAACCTAGACTCATGTCCAAATTCCTGCCCGCTCCCCGTAACCCTTAATTCCCTTTACTTCTAGGAAACTGTCTATTTCTGTTTTAAATTTATGTAATGATGTAGCTTCTACAGCTTTTTGGGGCAGCATATTCCATGGACCTACCACCCTGAGTTAAGTAGTTCCTCCTCATCTCAGTTTTGAAAGAGCAGCCCCTTATTCTAAGACTATGCCCCCTAGTTCTAGTTTCACCCATCATCGGGAACATCCTCCCTGCATCCACCCGATCCAACCCCTTCACAATCTTATAGGTTTCAATAAGATCGCCTCTCATTCTTCTGAACTCCAATGAGTAGAGTCCCAATCTACTCAACCTCTCCTCATATGTCCATCCCCTCATCCCCGGGATTAACCGAGTGAACCTTCTTTGTACTGACTTGAGAGCAAGTATGTCTTTTCTTAAGTATGGACACCAAAACTGTATGCAGTATTCCAGGTGCGGTCTCACCAATACCTTGTACAACTGAAGCAATACCTCCCTATTTTTATATTCTATCCCCCTAGCAATGAAAGCCAACATTCCATTGGCCTTCTTAATCACTTGCTGCACCTGCATACTAACCTTTTGAGTTTCGTGCACCAGGACCCCCAGATCCCTTTGTACTTCAGTACTTTCCAGTTTCTTGCCATTAAGATAATAACTTGCTCTACGCTTTTTCCTGCCAAAGTGCATAACCTCACACTTTCCAGTATTGTATTCCATCTGCCAAATCTCTGCCCACTTACTTAGCCTGTCTATGTCCCCTTGCAGGTTTTTTATGTCCTCCTCACTCACTACTTTCCCTCCCATCTTAGTATCATCTGCAAACTTGGATATGTTACACTCGGTCCCCTCCTCCAAATCGTTAATATAGATTGTAAAGAGTTGGGGACCCAGCACTGACCCCTGCGGAACACCACTAGTTACTGATTGCCAGTCTGAGAATGAACCATTTATCCCAACTCTCTGCCTTCTGTTAGATAGCCAATCCTCTATCCATGCCAGAATATTACCCCCAATCCTGTGATTTTTTTATCTTAAGCAATAATCTTGTGTGGCACCTTGTCAAATGCCTTTTGGAAGTCTAAATACACTACGTCCACTGGTTCCCCTTTATCCACCCTATATGTTATTTCCTCAAAGAACTCCAGCAAATTTGTCAAACATGACTTCCCCTTCATAAAACCATGCTGACTTTGTCCTATTAAATTATGATTATCCAAATGTCCTTAATAATGGACTCCAAAATTTTACCTACCACAGATGTTAGGCTAACCGGTCTATAGTTTCCAGCCTTCTGTCTACTGCCCTTTTTAAATAAGGGTGTTACATTAGCAGTTTTCCAGTCTGCCGGGACCTTTGCCGAGTCCAGGGAGTTTTGGAAAATTATTACCAATGCATCCACAATCCCTACCGCCACTTCCCTCAAGACCCTAGGATGTAAGCCATCAGGTCCAGGTGATTTATCCGCCTTGAGTCCCATTATTTTACCGAGTACCACTTCCTTAGTGATTTTGATCGTATTTAGCTCCTCCCCCCCTTTAGCCCCCTGTTTGTCCAGTGTTGGGATATTCTTAGTGTCTTCTACTGTAAAGACTGATACAAAATATTCATTCAGTGTTTTTGCCATCTCCATATTTCCCACCATTAATTTCCCGGTCTCATCCTCTAAGGGGCCAACATTTACTTTAGCCACCCTTTTTCTTTTTATATAACTATAAAAACTCTTACTATCTGTTTTTATATTTTTTGCTAATTTACTTTCATAATCTATCTTCCCTTTCTTAATCAATCCTTTTGTTATTTTTTGCTGTCTTTTAAAGTTTTCCCAATCCTCTCTCCTCCCACTAGATTTAGCTACCTTATATGCCCTTGTTTTTAGTCGAATACTATCCTTAATTTCTTTACTTAGCCACGGATGGCTGTCTTTTCTTTTACACCCTTTTCTTCTCAGTGGAATATATTTTTTTTGGCAGTTGTAAAATAACTCCTTAAATGTACACCACTGATCATGTATCGTCTTACCCTTTAATCTATTTTCCCAATCCACTCTACTCAATTCCGCACTCATACCTTCATAGTCTCCTTTATTCAAGCTTAGCACGCTTGTTTGAGATCCAACCTTCTCGCCCTCTAATTGAATATGGAATTCAACCATGTTATGGTCACTCATTCCAAGGGGATACTTTACTAGGACATTTTTAATTAATCCTGTCTCGTTACACAGGACCAGATCTAAGGTTGCTTGCCCCCTGGTCGGTTCAGTTACATACTGCTCAAGAAACCCATCCCTAATACACTCAATGAACTCATCCTCAAGGCAGCCCTGCCCAATTTGATTTGTCCAATTAATATGATAGTTAAAATCCCCCATAATTATAGATGTTCCCTTATTACAAGCCTCAACTATTTCAGGAGGTATCACAGCAGAGCCCAGCCGTGTCCTGACTGAACATACACACTTTCTGGCAGGAGTCAGGAACCGAGGTTAATTTCCCTTCCATAGCCTCAAGGTGCTGCAGCCAAGTGCGGTGCCCCTTCCGCCACCCTGGATAAGATCAGTTAACTGGGCAGAGAACGGCAATCAAACCCACCACCTGCTGGTTTGTATTACACTAGATGATGCAATTACCCATTAAACCAATCAGGGGACCCAAGCTTTCAGGGGAATGGTCAAGATTTTCTTGTGGTGGGAGACAAGAAAGTGAGTGTTCAAACTGAAATTATTCTCACTTCCGAAGCATCTGTGTTATTTAATGAAATACAAGGACAACGTGACTCACATACTTATTATAAATGAATGAAATGCCAGTGTTATGTGAAAGAGTGTAATACTGGAACGGTCAAACCCTATCCATTGTAACCCTGGGTGTTTGTTTGTTTGTACTTACTCGCCCAATTTCATGCCCATCACAAGCATCTCGACAGACGACCTCCATCAGCGATGCCCCATAACTCTCTATGATGGTCATGTTGTCTTTCTGCAGCTTAGTGTACTCATCCTCCGGAGCGGTGAGCCTCTCCCACATAGTTTTCTGGCCTGCACCACCGTGATTGAAAGAAAAATGCACATCAAGAGGCCGGACTCGAGGCAAACGGTAGCATTAAACTCCTTCTGCCACCTCTGGGACACGATGGAACCTTTGACATCAATCAACAGGGCAGCGCATTCTTTTTAAAAAGGGCTATGCGCATGTGCACAACGACCCGCTGGTGCAATGCAGCAGTTGAAAGCCAGACATTTCCTGTCTGGTTTCATTTTCCCATAGTTACTGGATGGGTACCCCTAAAATCGGACCACCTGGTTCAAAACGTGACGACTCGTCACCCCACTCTGGGATCTAACCTCAATTGAAAGCTGGATCTCTACTTCCCAATTGTAGTAGAGGCCCCAATAAAAATGACTAAACAGTTTGAAATCAGATACTGGGGGAATACACAAGCATAAAGCAACATAAGTTATATTTTACGTAAAAATATATAGAAGCTTCAACAGATGCTAACAAAATACCTGTATGTATGGCAATACCTGGTATTGTACTGAGCCACACAGACCTGAAGGTTCCAGGTCCCATCCCGGGTTTGTGCTCAGTTACCTGATCTCAATCAGGGAAACACGGAGGGTGTTATAATCGGCTTCACTGCCACTGGGACGGGAGAAATAAAGCCAACCAAGGCTCCTACGCTTGATCAATATTCCTTGACGTTTACTGGAAAGTGCACACACACCGCTGGTAAAGGCAAGATTCGGCTTGCCTGCGATGCCCTCCCCAGTCAAATAGCCTGTCCAGGCTCACACATCAAGAATGGTCAATTTGGTGAAAAATGAGTTGCTTGGATAAGAGTTTGTGAACTGAACTCAAGCAATTAAAAGAATGGGCAAGCACTTGAGTTTAGTAGACCATAAAAGAATTAGAAGAGTGTGGTGAGTTGATGATACACTGGCCTTTACTTCTGGGATACAGGTTCAAATCCAGCCTAGACTGATGCGATGATTGAGTCGCGTTCTTGGGCAGGAGAGCTTTATTCTTCATTGAGCTGTACTGTAAATGACCCGAGAGTGTCTGATGGGACAATAGGTGCTTGAAATGGAAAGTGTTCCATTCCTTGGATCCAAATGCCTCACTTGGATGAGCAGAAAGGTTACACAAAAAAGGAAAATGATTGTTCACAAACTGCTATCTCCTTCACCTGCAATAATGATATCCTTATATCAGAAGTACTGTACCTGTTTCCAAGGTGTCTGGTTCATCGGGCTTCTGACTCATCTGCAGGTAATACAGCAGCGCGCCATACAGGTGTGCTCTCACACGCTGGAATCCCCCGCCTGCCGGCAACAACGCAGGTGTTAGTGCTTCTGTCATCCAACCATGGGCATTATACAGAGAATAGCTCCTGATAGAACAGTGACTATCTTATGTTAATGCCCCAACAGATCAAATTTAGGAGTTTTTTGTTTTGTTTTACAAAGAGTAGTGAGAATGTGGAACTCGCTGCCACATGAAGTGGTTGAAGCAGAGGGTATTGACGCATTTAAGGGGAGGCTTGCTGCATACATGAGGGAGAAGGGACTAGAGGGATATGGGAGCAGGCTAGGAAGAGGTAATTAGAGTCGGAGGAGACTCGTGTGGAGTATAAACGCTGACGTAGACCACTTGAGCCGAACAGCCTGCTTCTGTGCATTAGATTCTATGTAATGTTTTTGTAAGATAACTTCATACATTGAAATAATGTGGGCACGCTAATCAGGATGCAGTCAGATCCTGAAGTGTTGCTCGAAGTTCCCTTGAGTAAAGTAATGGTAATGATAAGAGTCTTTGCCACTGTGGGAGCAGTGACCTGAGGGCATCATAGAAGTCCCTCTAGTGGTAGAGATTGTTAACTGCAAATTCTCATTTCACAATTCACTTTTAAATTGAATCGATGCTGTGGGCAAAGGACATTCAGTACCTCTGCCAACAGCAGAAAATCAATATAAAAGAACCAAACTCCACATGCTCCAACTGCATCCATGACCAGCCTTTTTGTGGGTCCCGAGAGCTGTTGTTAGAGGCAGTGTAAAAGGTGCAGAATACATATCTGCATCTTATGGGTCTGCTCTCCTTGCCATCAGTATAAAGGCCTCACACATCAAGTCACACACCATCCTGACTAAGTATATCGCCGATCCTTCATCATCGCTGAATCAAAATCCTGGCACTCCCTACCTAAAAGCACTGTGGGAGTACCTTCACCACACGGACTGCAGTGGTTCAAGAAGGCGGCTCACCACCACCTTCTCGAGGGCAACTAGGGATGGGCAATAAATGCCGGCCTTGCCAGTGATACCTGACGTAGTAAAACTCACTATGCACTTGGATTGAGTATAAAGCAAGGTTTTAATCAACTTGTTTCAGAACATGGAGGTCTAGTTGTACTTCACTAGTTCCTCGTCTTACAAAATGTCCCTGACAAGCTGGGCCCACGTCCGAGTATTTAGACTCCTTGGACAGTGCCACCAGCTGGCCGTCCAGTGTTATTTCACGAGTAGTTTCTTGATGAATGAGGAGATTTATAACAATGCCCAAATCCCATAAAACAAATTTTAAAAACAAATACCTGCCACACATCCCAAATTTCAAACCACGCGTTATACACCGCTCCCATAAAAACAGTACACTCTGTTAGTCCAAAATCAGCAAGGGCAGGGATTTAGGCAACTTAAAAGCTCAACTAAGTAATATTCAGTAGTCAGGGGGTTTAAGTGAGCAGAGGGCACAAACCTGGATTAATTTTTTTTAAAACACACACACCTCCTGGGCTAAAAAGAGAGAAAAAAGCCAGGGCACTGGCTCTTGATCCTGATCCTGCAACATTCCTTTGTAAAGGGGCTCACAGAAAACATTAACAGGAGTAGGCCATTCAGCCCCTCAAGCCTGTTCCACCATTCAATTAGATAATGGCTCATCTGTACCTCAATTCCATTGACCTGCCTTGGTTCCATATCACTTGATAACCCTTACCTAACAAAAATGTCAATCTCAGTTTTGACATTTTCATTTGACCCCCAGCCTCAACAGCTTTTTGGGGGGGAGTGTTCCAGATTTCGACTACCCTGTGTGTGAAGAAGTGCTTCTTGACATCATCCCTGTATGGCCTAGCTCTAACTTTAAGGTTATGCCCCCTTATTCTGGACTCCCCACCAGAGGAAATAGGAAAGTAATGCTGCCATTGACAGTTGCCCTGTTAGCTCCAAGTGGTGCTGTTGAACTGATAGAAATGCAAGGGAAGAACAAAGCTCACAAAAAACTCCTGTATGATCAGGCCCGCTGCTCCAGACACTTTTTTTATTCGTTCCTGGGATGTGGGCGTCGCTGGCAAGGCCAGCATTTATTGCCCATCCCTAATTGCCTTTGAGAAGAGAGTGGTGGTGAGCCACCTTCTTGAACCACTGCGGTCCGCGTGCTAAAGGTTGTCCCACAGTGCTGTTAGGGAGGGAGTTCCAGGATTTTGACCCAGCGACGATGAAGGAACGGCGATATATTTCCAAGGCAGGATGGTGTGTGACTTGGAGGGGAACTTGGAAGTGGTTGTGTTCCCATGCGCCTGCTGCCCTTGTCCTTCTAGGTGGTGGGTTTGGGAGGTGCTGCCGAATCTACATTGCACAATAAAGAATGGCAGCAGTTTCATTGGGACGTACCAGTTGTGAGGATGAAATCCAAGAGCTTCCTGAGGATGGTGTGAAGAGAAGAGTCTCCGATAGAGGTAAAGCCAGCCGATAAGTCTGCTGCTGATGTGCTGCTCCCGTCGAGGATGGTGACGTACTGGGAGTGGGTGCTGAGCGCCTGTTTCTGCTCGCTGCGGACTGTCTGGCTGAGGTGAGCAGTGAGAGTGAATACCGTCCCAGCCACCACGGGCATGAGTTCCTGGGCAGCCTCCTCACTGAGGATCTAAGAGGGAGAGACACAGAGTCTAACAAAACTATCAGACTACACAGCACCATAAAATACAAGCTTCCCAACAACCTCTGTGCAACCCTACTGTACCTAGACTTATTTTATGCTTGGTGTTGGTCTGCTTTTTAAAAAAAAAACTTCACCAGACTCCCGAGCCACCGGAGCTAGCTCTGGATTTCCTTATTCCCCTTTCTACCGTCCACTATTCACACACTGTCTTGTATATGTTTTTTATTTCTCTCATTATGCCTTTTTGCCTCCTGCTAATACCACTTCTACCATTTAATCATCTCCTGTTTTCAGTCCAAGCACTTCACAGGTCATGCCATTTCTTTACCAGTGTGCTTGTGTTTTTTCTTTCCCCCCCTCTTCTGTTCTCTTTTAAATGCTGTTTGTCTGCAATAGCTTCCAGTCGCGAGGAAGGGTCGAAGAGCTGAAACATCGACTTCTGTTTTTCCATGGATGCTACCTGACCTGCTGCCGAGGCGTCAGCCTTGGCTCAGTTAGCAGCACCATCGCCTGAGTCAGAAGGTCATGTGTTCAAGCCCTTCTCCAGAAACTCGAGGACAGAATTGGAAGTGCCGTCTTTTGGACGAGACATTAAACCGAGGCTCCACCTGGCCAACATTTCCAGCTTTTTCTGTTTCTATTTTATGCTTCCCATGTTGAATTTTGTCTTTTGTGCCACTCCTACCATGATGTAGAGTATTCCATATCGACAATCCATGCCACTGCCCACTTAATACCTTTCATACAGGAGAACTGAAATAGTTTTGCAACATGATGCAGTTGCACCTGCCGTGAATGGACTCTGTTTACGGTGCGGGTTAGGTTCAGAGAATGGCTGGGAGACTGGAACCTCTGTGTATGGGACTTGACCATTGAGGCGAAAATCTTCCCTAGTTCGGAGTAGGTCAACACAAGCTAGAAATATGATGTTCAAGAGCTGAGCCCAACCTGCCTACGGCCAAAATGAAACAGTGACCCAGAAAGCAACTGGTGCACACTCCTCTTTCTTGCTGGTGGTACAAGAGGCAAATGCACTAATGTATTGTAAAGAGGAAAATTAAACAATCGATAGGTCTGGAGGACAGTGAGCAGCCTTCCTATCCTCCTAACTGATTATACATGGATTCTAGATACAATAAACGCTTTCGTATCCGGCACCTACGGGACCGGGGTGGTGCTGGTGGATTAAAAATTCAGGATAACGGAGGCAATTTATATACTGGCCGACCTCAGGCCAGAAGAAGGGACATGGAGTGACAATGGCCACAGGTACGAGAGCCCCGGCCGCAGGTGCAGGAGCCCCGGTTACACGGCCGCAGGTGCAGGAGCCCCGGTTACACGGCCACAGGTGCAGGAGCCCCGGTTACACGGCCGCAGGTGCAGGAGCCCCGGTTACACGGCCACAGGTGCAGGAGCCCCGGTTACACGGCCGCAGGTGCAGGAGCCCCGGTTACACGGCCGCAGGTGCAGGAGCCCCGGTTACACGGCCGCAGGTGCAGGAGCCCCGGTTACACGGCCGCAGGTGCAGGAGCCCCGGTTACACGGCCGCAGGTGCAGGAGCCCCGGTTACACGGCCACAGGTGCAGGAGCCCCGGTTACACGGCCACAGGTGCAGGAGCCCCGGTTACACGGCCACAGGTGCAGGAGCCCCGGTTACACGGCCACAGGTGCAGGAGCCCCGGTTACACGGCCACAGGTGCAGGAGCCCCGGTTACACGGCCACAGGTGCAGGAGCCCCGGTTACACGGCCGCAGGTGCAGGAGCCCCGGTTACACGGCCGCAGGTGCAGGAGCCCCGGTTACACGGCCGCAGGTGCAGGAGCCCCGGTTACACGGCCGCAGGTGCAGGAGCCCCGGTTACACGGCCGCAGGTGCAGGAGCCCCGGTTACACGGCCGCAGGTGCAGGAGCCCCGGTTACACGGCCACAGGTGCAGGAGCCCCGGTTACACAGCAAAAGGTACGAGAGCCCCGGTTACACGGCCACAAATATACAGTAAAACTTACCTTTGAGTTCCTCTTTGGCTGGACGGCAGCTGATACTGTGCGGGAAGATTGCAGCACCCACAGCGACGGCGGGAACAAGTGGCAAGTCATTCCCCACCATTTTCGGGACACTACTGCCCCGTTCCTTCTGGGGCGGAAGCCTCAAAACCTACTCCTGAATTTTGCCGGTTATTGAAGCATTCCAGATGATGAAGTGCCGTTTAAGTAAGAGTTTACTGCACTGGGAAATTAAGAAATCCTTTGTGCAATTTACCAATGCATCTTGGCTGTTAAAATTTTAGTACTTATAATTAACCAAAAACCGCGGTGTAATGATAGAAACTTGCTGCAGGACATTTTTGCATCACCTTGTCATGGAGTTCGTGTAGAAGGTCCCGGATGACCAGCTGTCTGTCCTCCTCCTGAATCAGGTCCAGGGGACATGCTGCAAGTATGATCTCGACGAGATGGCGCCAAGACTCCAGCATGTGCCGCTTGGCGTGGAGACACTCCCGCAGCTTGTTCCTCTCCACCACGTGCTGCAAGATCGTGTTGATCTCCTGAACAACAGTCACAACATCAGAAACAGGCGCGCTAAATAATCAGCTGGCAACATGCAAAACAGTTTCCCTCCTCAAAACATAAATGGGCTGGAGCTGAAAACAGAGACTGGGAACGCTGGAACAACCCGGAAACGCTGGAAATTCATAGCGGGTCTGTCAGCTTGTGAAAAGTGGTGAGACAGTTGAACAGTTTGGGTGGAAAGCCTCGGTCACAATGTCAACCTGTCTTCTCTCTTCACAGATGCCCACAGACTAATCATAACACAGGCAATCCTTGCAAATTAAACGTACCCCATTCTCTTTTTAAGAAAAGAACATTTTTGCAGCAAAGCAAGTTGCCTTTTTCTACATGCTGTTCTCAGAATAACTCGACCTCACATGTCCCAAAAACTAATGGCTTTAGGGGAAGGAATCGTTCATCTCGGGCTCGGGGCCTATTGAACTATCTTGCTTTCACCATTCCTGAATCACTCCTTATGACAATGGCCCAGAAATTCGGGTCGGGGGCTTCCCGCGGGTGCAAGCCCCCGACCTGCACTTACCTAGCGTGCCGGCCGTTGTGCTGTGGGCCCGCGTGGAATTCCGATCCGGGGCCTGGTCCAGCTGCCGGCGCGCAGTGCTTGTGTATCCCAGGGGCGTAGTTAGTTCGATTCGTCCCCTGGGATCACGTGGGCCATGGGGGAGCCAATCGGAGCAGGGAATGCTCCATTCATAAGTTTGACAGGAAGTGCTGTCAAAACTTATAAATACTACGGCCCCAAAACATCACTAAATCTTCAAATAAATTGTTTAAAAAAAATCACATTTTTAAAATAAACTATAAATTACATGAAATAACTATTATAAACAATTATTTAAATTTTTGAAAAAAATAATTTTATTTTCTAACGGGGCTAAAAATAAACTTACCTTGCTTTAAAGTATTTAAAAATAATAAACTTGTGGAATTTTTTTAAAAATTTCAATTAATTCACCACTTACCTTGTAAAAAGCAGGCCTTACGCCTGCTTTTTAAATGTGTAACTTCTGCAGACTTACCCTCCTGGGAAAACCTGGAAAAAAAAACGAAGTTCGATGCGCACGCGCAGCCTCTCCCGCGCACGCGTTCGAACTCTGAACCCCTTCGTTCAGGGGAACAGAAGTGACGGTTTCCCGCGCATGTGCAGTGCATGCAGGAAACCGGCACTTCCATTGGGCCTACGGGTGAGTACCCCGTGCGTACTCACCCGTGGAGACTCGAATTTCTGGGCCATTAAGTCTTTGCTGGGGTATAGAAAGAAAAGAACTTGCATTTATATAGCACCTTTCATGTCCTCAGGATGTCCCAAAGCTCTTCACAGCCAATGAAGTACTTTTGAAGTGTAGTCACTGTTGTACTATAGGAAAATGCAGCAGTCAATTTGTGCACAGCATTGTCCCACAAACAGCAATGTGATAAATGGCCAGATAGTCTGTTTAAGTGATGTTGGCTAGCACACCAGGGAAAACTCCCCTGCTCTTTGAAAAGTGCCAGGGGATCTTTTACATCCACCGAAGGGCAGGCGGGGCCTCGGTTTAACATTTCAACCGAAAGACAGCACCTCCAACAGTACAGTACACCCTCAGTACTGCACTGAAGTGTCAGCCTAGATTTTGTGCTCAAGTCCCACTCGAGAGTGCTACCACTGAGCCACGGCTGACACTCCACGGGCACTGGTTACCCTCTAGTGACTTACCCAAGTGGTTATTCTCAGTGTGTCAACATGCTGTTCGATCTAGAGTGCACCACAACTGAGCCCAATTCTAGGCTGACACAATATCCACACACCTGACCAGCCAGCTGAAGTCGCTGGATAGTGATCAGGAGTGGCAACAATGGCGGATTTCCCTCCAATGCCAACTGCAGCACCATGTCCACTGTCCTGCCCGAGATCAGCGACCTCAAAACAGACAGTGAATCGAGCCTGGGGGCATCTTGATGAGTATGTTTCAGCTGCTTACTGAATAAATCATGATGGGTGGGGGGGGGGGGGGGGGCAGTCCACGCTTACTTTAATAATAAATAGAAAATAAAATAGAACAGACAAGTAACACATTGCACAGAAGGTCTTACCTCCATTAGTAAAGGTCTTTGTCCGATGGCTGCCATTCCCTGCAGAGCATTCACTTCAGCAATGAGTACTCGATGAAGGAGCTGGGAGGTAAAGCAATTCACAGTGAAAACATTAACAGTACAAGGTTACACTGGAGTTTCCATTTCAACACATCTAAAGATTGTACCCCGACACCTGATCTGCACTAAGCAGGTATTTTATATCCTCCGATAGATGCTACTCCTACACTAGGGAGAATAGCTGAGGTGACATCCAGATGCCTTCCTCTTTAGTTACGGAGTGCCTTCTCCCAGGTGGGCTGTGACCAAGACTCGAGAGTCCCAGCTACCCTTCAATATGCCTTTACCACTGCTGAGGAGCCACGTGATCCTTCCTCCGCTAGATCCACCGCGGGCCTCAACTCGTAACCGAGAAGGGGCCCTTACTGGGTACTGTCAGCTGCGGCCAAATGAGCCCGGGGTGCATGTCTCGTGGGCAGGGACCACCACTCCCTAATACAATGAGGCAATGGAGCTAGAATCTGCCTTACGCAGACCACTGCTGATGACAGACAAGTTAAGACATTTGGAGGACTGTGCTCTATTACAGTCTAAAGCATCATACAGCATTAAGGGTGGAGTTAAACCAGCCTGTGATTGGGGTGCTGAGTCTGAGGGAAAAAGACAGACAGCCAGTAGACTGTTCCGGCCTTGTTACTCAATAATATTCTGGCACGTGGAAAAGTGATTTATCTCTGACAACTCCCCACATTATGCTAGACCTTCAAAGCCACTGCCAGTGAGGGGGGAGGAGGGAAAGTCGAGGAATGTGAGATACAAGACCGAGCTAAGATGTATATCAGACGAGGTGCAAGTGGATTTACATGGGGAAGGGTGGAGGAGGGAGAAACAAATCAGCAGATGAGGCAGTCACCATCCCGGGGAACAGAGTGGAAACCTCAGTCAGCGTGCCAATATACAAGACTATCCAACAGGAGCAATTTCCACTTTAAGCTGGCCACCTGGCTTGATATTTTAATTGGTTGATGACTTGCGGAAAACATTTGGTGTTTGGAGAAAAAAAAGTGTGTGTGTTTGGCTTCTCTTAAACATATATCTCTGACCCAAAGAAACAAACTTTGCACAACTTCCAGGGGAAGATTGCCCCGACAAGTCGTTGGGCCTTCTGCTGCACTGCAACATCCCGGCCAACCAGGGAACTGCTGCCAAAGGGAGGTGTAGAATGTTTAACTGTTGGCGGGAGGAGCTGGAGAGTACCCGAGGGGAAGGGGTGCGAGGAGAGAGAACACTACACGTTGCGGGAATGATGGAGGAGAGAATACTAGAGATAGAGAAAACTCCAGGAGAGGGTGTATGAGATAGAGGGAACACAACATGAGTCAACACCACAGATAGTGGGAACACAAGGGGTGGAAAGACTAGAATTTAAAAAAAAATTAAAAACATGTGTGGTACAGACAGGTAAACAGATTGAATGTGGATATTGGAGAGAGAGAGAGAAAGGAAAGGCTCAAAATGCTATACTCAGACAGCAGTTACCTTCACATTGCAGACAGTCTGGCCCTGCTGGTTCTTGTGTTCACACTTCGAGATGACCTGTTCAATCTGAGTACGATCAAAGAAATCCAAATGAAGCTCTTCCGGAGTCTCCTGGCGAAAGTCAATTGAATCCAGAATACTCAGGATCTTTCGGCGCACTAGATCAACAGCAACATTTGAATATCAATACTCGCAGGAAACTCCTTTTGAACCACATTCAGTAATTGAGCCTTTTAAAATAGTAATTGATTGCCAAAATCTAATGCAACACTGTCCTATTGTACTTCATTTCATCAATATGTAGCAATAGGAGACTCTACCCCCAAATTGATTGACGAGAATATTAACTGGATAGATTAGATTTATTTAGATACTCAAACTTTTCTTTGCAAATTCTGTTGAAATATAAACAGCAACATGACAGATCTGATAAACAAATAAACTAGGTGAAATAACTTCACTGCTCTTGGTCCCAATATACCACATCCAAAAAGAAACTTACAAGATTGTACCATGCAGAGCCAGGAGAAAGGGGCCCTGGCCTCTGCAGAAACCCCACAGTACTTGGTACGTAATGCTGCAGGTTTTTCATTGTTCACCAGTACCACACCAAGACCTCAGCACTATTCTCCCATTCACTATCCACTGTTGGTTTGGTTCTCTGCACCCCCCTCTTTTCTAAAGTTATCTTTCTCTTGCTCTCCCCCCTGCCCCCTCCCCAAGCTAAAGGAGCTGACCCTTGCTGGGTTCAATGCAGTTTGGTTGGCTTCTGGTACTTCACTCAAATCCATGTGGGCCCAGACCATTTGTATGGTCAGATGACTCACCATGAGAAAAGTCAATCCTATACTCACTTAACATCCAAACAGGCACACTTTCTACCAAGGATCACTGCATAATGATATGGAAACCCTGATTAACCCCCAACCCACAGGCTTGTCTCTGGGTAGCATTTGACCATTGGCAGGACAGTGGAGCAGAGGTCAGAAACGTATCGGCACAAACCCAAAACACATGGCTGGAGCATCAAGGCTAGTGCTGACATGACACTCACAATCTAACTGAGCTATGAACCCCACCCCGCCTCTGCAGCAAACTGTACCTTTCCCAACGTGGCAACGTGTCTGGGCAAGAGCATCTCGAGTTCTCCAACACTAGAGTGAAGTAGTGATGGGTGCAGGTCTGTCCCCGATTAAGGCAGTGGTTGGAGTAATCACGCACAAAAAGTACCACGCAACATGAAAGTGTGTTGGTTTAAATGTGATTATTCCCACTGTGTATTGGTACCAATACACAAAATAAACCTGCAAACACTGATGCACGCAACATCATGCAATCTGCCAAATATTCATTTTATTTCCTCTTCTCCCGAACCAGTAACTTACAAATCTGTAGATCTCAAAGCACAAGTGGAGGGAGACACTGGATGAGGAGATGCAAATACCTTTAGAGGTGGTGTCAAACTGCAGAAATCCAGTGATGGTTCTCGTTTCTTCTTCGAGACTTCCTTCTGCATCAACTGGTGGATAAAGACAGCAGCGACATGAAGCAGCAATGAGCACCTTTTGTAAGTCACACGACAACATTCATAAACAGCATTAATTAGCTCAAGCGTATATAATCAGTCGCCCAATTCAACAGCAGGAGCGAGGGAGGACTCAAATGAGGCCAACTTCGGAGGGGTGTTGTGTCTAAAAACATCACAGCCTTCTATCTTAAACCAGCTATCATAATCAGCTCTTTTTATGAAGGGATGAAAGTACAATCCCTTGATCAGAGCCTATTCAATTTATCTGCTCTCAGGATGCGGGCAATGATGGCAAGGCCACATTCTTGTCCATCTTTAGTTGCCTTGAGTGGTGTCCCTGGGGCCTTCTTATGCAACAGCTTCTTGGGAGATCCAAGTGTGGATCTTTGCTTTGGCTGTGCGGCACAGATAAAAGGTATCTTCATCCAATATCAAGCAGGCAGATCGTGAAACTGCAAGGCAGTGAAAAGCAAAAATAAGTGTTCTTTGGAGCAACTTTCTGTTGCAATAACTCTTTGTTGGAGTTGAGGGTTCAAGCAATTAAAAAAGAAACTCGGGATGTGGGCGTCACTGGCAAGGCCGACATTTATTGCCCATCCCTAGTTGCCCCGATACAACCGAGTGGCTTGCTTGGCCACTTCAGAGGGCAGTTAAGAGTCAACCATGTTTTCACCCAGACATCTCATCAGTGTTTAGCATGAAGCAAAATGGTTAAGTAATAAACAGACTGCTTGTGGTGACCTGCAGGACAACACTTCAATCCAGAGATTCTGGTAACACAAGACAGCATGAACATGAATGCTTTGGTGGCATTGATAAACCAGAGGTTAAATTGCTCTGACTCTGGTTAATTTTCTTCCATTTATTTCAGGCACCGTTGGGGTACGATCCCAGGGAACCTGGTCACCTCTCAGTACTCTCATCCAAGTAAATCCAGAAAGCAAGCTCTGTGACAGGGAGCCTCACAGCATAGTGTTAAGTCTGTGCTCACCTTGCATCTTCTTCGTTGCCCCCCTCCCCCGTCCGTCAGTGCAACAAGGGCACTGCATAGTGATCAAAAGCTAGAACCCTATGCGATTTGCACCTTCCCTAGTCCAGAACCTCTGGGGTCAACTGTCATGCTGCTGCCAAGATGAACGTTAATTGTTTTTTTTAAACAGTCCATTCTTTCTTTGAAACAAATATGGACTGTGAACTAGGACCTTCAATTCACCGCTCCACTTCCACTCAGACCTCACCGTCCGCGGCCTCTTACATTGTTCCACGGAAGCTCAGCGTAAGCTCGAGGAACAGCACCTCATCTTCCGATTAGGCACTTTACAGCCTTCCGGACTCAATATCGAGTTCAACAATTTCAGATCATAACCTCGGCCTTTATCATATATTTTTTATCCACACTTTTGGACTGTGCCTTTGCTTTCTCTCCCACTTGGCAGCTGTCTCTCACTCTGCCAGTGCATTCACACCTCAGCTAGAGCCATCTTTTGTTTCTTAACCTGCCCCATTACCATCTCGTCTCGCCTTGAATATCTCTTAGTGTCTCTTTACTTCTCCTGCCTTCCATCCTATCACAGGCCTTCCCTTTCTGTTCTTTCATCCCCTCCCCCATTTCCTAGCCCCCAAAACCTGCTTCTCAATCGGTTTCATTTCCTGATTTTTTCCAGTTCTGACGAAGGGTCTTCGACCTGGAACGTTAACTCTGTTTCTCTCCACGGATGCTGCCTGGCCTGCTGAGTTTTTCCAGCGTTTTCTGTTGTTATTTCAGATTTCCAGCATCCGCAGTGTTTTGCTATTGTAGGACCACAGAGTGTCTGACGCCAAGCGACAGGCAGAGCATTAAAAGGTTAAAGATAAATTATACATTTTTTATTCTCAATTATATGTTTAACACAAGCTTCTTCTGCCACAGGCATTTTGACGGGCTTGACTTTCAAAAGAAACAGTAAACAAATTTCAAAGAAGGTGCAGATTTCATTTATCTTTTATTCTGGGTATTCGTTCCTCTCTACAGATTGTTCCCCAAAATACAGTTTCAAGTTATGCAATTGTCCCCCACCCTGACACTTTCTGGGATACAGTTCCATGGGACACTAGGCGTCCTCAGGTACCATCTGCAACCAGCCTTTCTTCAGTAAGTATTGAAAGGCTATTTAACCAGGGAGGCATCACAACCACGTTCAAACCTCCCCTCACCCAACAACTACATGTGGAGAGGAGTCACAGAATAGTGATTAGAAGTGGGACCATGATCGATTCTTTCCTCCTTCACATTCAGGATACGGAGAGCAATTATAGACCCACCTACCTCCATCACTACCAGTCCAGCCAAGATCAACTAGCTCAGCAGAGACCAGGGACTGAATCTAGGGCACCCCTGGTCCGTAGGGCTCAGACCCACATTAGACTGTGAGCTTTTGCAGAGCCCTTGGTTTCTATTTCATTAGATGAAAGGAACTGTCTGGATTCGAGAGCCCGTAACACAGGGGTGATATCGCCACATTAAGCTCAGCAAATCACTCGGTGTAAAGTTCAGAGTATCTGGTAGCTCTCTGGAGTGAGTACAGTGAAAACGACAAGAACAGCGGCTGGGTGTCACTTCCGATTGACTCGTTGCACTGAACCAGACAGCTCACACAGTGATTCTTAAATAAACAGTGGCAGCAAAACTTTCAATCAATATTGAGACCCCAGAGAAGCAGAGATTGCATTAGAGCAGAGACGGTTCAGGGGAGGTTTAATAGAGGTGTTCAAAATTATGAAGTGTTTGAACAGAGTAAATAAGGAGAAACTGTTTCCACTGGCAGGAGGGTCAGTAACCAGAGGACACAGATTTAAGATAATTGGGAATAGAACCAGAGGGGAGATGGGGAGAATTTTTTTTACGCGAGTTATGATGATCTGGAATGCACTGCCTGAAAAAGTGATGGAAGTAGATTCAACAGTAACTTTCAAAAGGGAATTGGATAAAATATAAAAAAAGAAAAAAAAGAAAAAATCGCAGGGCTATGGGAAAGAGCGGGGGAGTGGGGCTAATTAGATAGCTCTTCCAAAGAGAGTCAGCAGACATGATGGGCCTCCTTCGGTGCTGTATGACTCTTACGATCCCCGCACACATTCAGAAACACTTACCAGTGTAGGATCGCAGCGGCACATCATCGAGCAGCAGATGGAGGAGGCGCTGCGTGTGAGAACGCTGCCGATTCAGAGATGTCACACGCAGTTCAATCCCAGCAGTCTTCATCAGCCACGACATCTGGTTCAAGGCTGAGATTTCGTGGTCTGCGGAAAGGAATTCTTCCAGCTTTGAATGAAGTTACAATTTATTTCAACACACACATGTCCGCATTTAACACAAAGGTAGCGGTGAAAGGAGAGGCCATCAGGCAATGGCTGAAAACGAGAGCCAAGTCTTCTATTGTAATTAGAACAGGAGAGAACACGAAAACAGGAGAAAAAAGACAGAGGGAGAGAAAAAGAAAAAGGGAGAGAGAGGAAACACGTGTGCCTGCTAAAGTGAGAGAGAAGATGGGGCACAAGCTCCAGACTCTCCTTTACCTTTAACTACAAAGGGCAGATGTTGGAGCTGAGAGAAGAGAAAATCCTGGCTTGTTCTCAAGTATCGCATGGTTGGCCCGGAGGTATCAGAGTATGCACACAGCTGATAAATCACCTAGAGGACAAGAACAGCGATTTGGCACCAAGAAGAACAAATTCCACAGCACAGTATTTAGGTTTGACTGAATGGGATGCAATAACTCGGAGCTCAATGCACAGAAAAAGGTTTTTTTTTTTTTTAAAATGAGGACCTGCTCCACAAGTCACTTGGGCAACATTTTCTCCACTCTACCCGCAACAACACCGACTCAGTGAGGTGTGGTCTTACAGGTTGGCGGCCCTCTGGTGTCTCTTGTTAACTGGCCTGTTTTCATGCACAAGGCCAGATAGCGAAATTCAACAGGTCACTTGACTGTGGAGGGAATCAAAGCTGAACCCAGGACTGTTCCACTTGATAACCATAAACTGGTGTGCTCAACAGTAGGAGTCACTGGATTGCAAGCAGGAGGTCTGCTTTCTTTGCTCCCTAATATAAGGATGCTGATGCGGCCTACTCCCACTCCCACTCCCACCATCGGCTGGCACTTGTTAACTCAGCAGTTGAGTTGACAGGCCGAACGTCAAATGTGGGGGGGGGGGGGGGGGGGGTTAATGGAGTAGTCGGGTCTGTGTAGCTTTGTAGTAAATAAGGGTGCACCTTTACAAACTAGGCAATTAGGGAAGTGCAGAGCACATTTCTACATTAATAGGGTGCAAGATTAGAGCTCAGGCTCATATAATCATAGAAAGTTACAGCACGGAAGGAGGCCATTTCGGCCCATCGTGTCCGCGCCGGCCAACAAAGAGCTATCCAGCCTAATCCCACTTCCCAGCTCTTGGTCCGTAGCCCTGCAGGTTAGAGCTTCCCAAGTGCACATCCAAGTACTTTTTAAATGTGGTTAGGGTTCCTGCCTCTACCACCCTTTCAGGCAGTGAGTTCCAGACCTCCACAACCCTCTGGGTGAAGAGATTTCCCCTCAAATCCCCTCTAAACCTTGCCCCAATTACTTTAAATCTGTGCCCCCTGGTTTTTGACCCCTCTGCTAAGGGAAATAGGTCCTTTCTATCCACTTTATCTAGGCCCCTCATAATTTTATACACCTCAATAAGGTCTCCCCTCAGCCTCCTCTGTTCCAAGGAAAACAGACCCAGCCTATCCAGTCTTTCCTCATAGCTAAGGTTCTCTACTCCCAGCAACATCCTTGTAAATCTCCTCTGTACCCTCTAGTGCAATCACATCTTTCCTGTAATGTGGTGACCAGAACTGCGCGCAGTACTCTAGCTGAGGCTTAACTTGTGTTTTATACAGTTGAAGCATAACCCCACTGCTCTTGTCGTCTATGCCACGGCTAATAAAGGCAAGCATTCCGTATGCCTTCTTAATCACCTTATCTACCTGGCCTGCTACCTTCAGGGATGTGTGGACATACACTCCAAGGTCCCTTTGTTCCTCTACACTACTCAGTGTCCTATACATATGCTCAGACAAAGGTACAACAAAAATCAGCCCCATTTCTGACAAAGCAAGAGAACCAAGGGAAATGGGATTAAATTAACAAGGAACAATTGAGAGTGATAACAGGGTGAGAATCTAAGTGCTGTGCAAAAACAAGTGCCAAACCTGAGCAGTTGATCACAATCCCAAAGTTAATTTGCTCTTGCAACATAGCCGCTCTCTTTAACCCCCCTTCACTGTTGATGTCTATACTTCACCCACAACGTACTCCGCCACATGGTAACCATGGTTACTCTTTGTCGCCTGCTTCAGTTCGCAAAGCAGCCACGCTGCACTAGTGATGCAACAGACTCTACCTTCTTCAGATTTGCTCCCTTCCTGGTCCCCTGAAAGAATGGACTCTTGCTGGGGTAGGGCTGCAACAGGCATCATTCCCTCTCCAGCATCTCACCAAAGAGATCCCAAAGAGTGGCGGACGTTTAAGTGTGAAGGGAGTCACAGGTGAGCCTGATGCTGTCCATACTCGATGTCCACACACAGGCACGCACTTTTCAGAAAATGGACCTGGATAGCACCAGGCATAGGAGCTCTGGGGTGCCGAGGCCAATTGCATCACTAATGCTGGAGCTAATGTATCCTGTCATTCAGATACTCGAGGAACATAGGAACAGGCGGAGGCCATTCAGCCCTTCAAACCTGCTCTGCCATTCAATTAGATCGTGGCTGATCTGTACCTCAACTCCATTTACCCACCTTGGTGCCATATCCCTCGATGCCCTTACCTAACAAAACTCTATCGATCTCAGTATAGGAACATAATGCCAGCTTGAACTTGTATGAGGCCAAAGCCCATTTCAATTGGAAACGGACACTACCAATGATCAATAAAACTGCATATTGAGCTGTCTCACTGAAACATATACATGCAATCCACCCACACAGTATTTCCCTCAAGTAGGAGAACAGAAAGGTCATTCCTACCTGATAGCAGAGCTCGGCTAAATGTGGGGACTCCTTCACAGCGAGGGGCCCATTCCTTCCTTCGGTGCCCTTCTCAAGAATATTCAAAATGGAGTGAAGGCAGGTTCGTGGACAACCAAGAACTCCTTATTTATATTTAAAAAATTCAAGTTAGCAAAAATTTAAACTGTTTCCAACATTCCACAAGCTTACTGTTCAATCGTATTGCTGTGGGGACGGTGTGATGACTGCAGGTGCATGGGCACAAGGGAGGGAGTGGACGAGCACGCGAGTGTGCGTGGAAAGTTTGAGGGAGGTGCTGTTGCTAACTTGCATCACTGCCAACGTTTATTATTAAATACACCCTGTTCTAAATTCATCACAGAGTTCAAAACTTTGTCTGGGAGAAGCTGAAGACTCTTCGCCGGTGCTTAGGAGTCTTTCCAAACTAAAAGCAACAAGGTTGAGTGCGTCAGCAGATGCATGGTGGAACAAAAGAAAATCTGCTTTCTAACAGTCATCCTTTGTGAAGCAGAGAAACAAAACATTTTTGTCAAGCTGCAAATGTACAAGGAATAAGGTGGAAGTTGAAGTTACCTGGATCTTGCAGGTTGGTGGCATTCACTGGCTTTCGCAGCTCGTAACCCAGCAAGTAGAATGCCAGGTTGGGTGCTTTCAGGTCCAGGGAGTTTATCAGCAAGCTCAGGATGTGGATCTTTGTGTTGTGTCTGACCAGGGTGCATTTCTTCTCTGGTACAGTGCCTGTGATGAGAAAACACTTGTGGACACGATGGAAAAAGTTTTTTTTGCCAATAACAGTGTGTACCAGGATAGGAGTTAAAAATCAGAGGGCACACAGCAGCAAGAATCAGGGCAATGGGGGCAGAAACTGGAGTCAAGAGACACAGACAGTAAAATGAAGGAGAGTGTAACAGGAGGCAAGGAACAGCAGGAGACATCAGGCAGGACGTAGGGAGCAGCAGCAGCTGGAATGCTTTGTAGTACATTCTGCATAAGTTGTGTTGATTGGTGACTACACCATGTGTGTATGGAATTGTATTTCAAGGCAACCTATAATTCAGACAAAATTAATATTGATGCGCTATCAATTACTCATAAAAGACTGAGAGTTAAGAGAGTAACTAAAGGCTTTTATTAACAAAAGAATGAAGGTCTGCCTCGAGTGGTCGACCAGTCCAGAATACAAAGGGCTGGGGAGCAGTCACCTTTATACAAGGACTTGTGGGAGGAGTCAGCCGAGGCATGTCCAGGCATGTACACAGTGGAATACAAACAGTGGTTTACCACATTCACCCCTTGTTTAAAATTGAGTCCGGCGGGGTGAAGTGTATTAAAAGTTAGTGTATTGGAGTCTCTCCGGAGGTCTTGTCTGCCGCTGTGATCGGCGTGGCGACGGCAGGGGTAGTGGAGCTTCCGGCGTCGAGTCCTGCGTAGGCTGTGGCACAGGCGTGTCGTCCTCGTAGATGTCGAGCGGGTCGCGGGGCCCAGGCCTGCTGTCTGCTGGGGCTGGATATCGGGTCGTGGGGGGGGGGGGGGGGGTGGTGGTGGTAGTGAGTAGTGGGTTACTGCGGCCCCCGAGGGTGCAAGGTCTCTTATGGAGACTGTGTCCTCCCGCCCGTCCGGGTATGCAATGTAAGCATACTGGGGGTTGGCGTGGAGGAGGTCGACCCTCTCGACCAGGGGGTCCGTTTTATGGGTCCTCACGTGTCTTCTCAGTAGGACCGGCCCTGGGGACGTCAGCCATGGCGGTAGCGATGTCCCCAATGTGGACTTCCTTGGGAAGACAAACATTTTCTCATGAGGGGTGGCGTTAGTGGCAGTGCAGAGCAGTGACCGAATAGAGTGGAGCGCATCGGGGAGCACATCCTGCCAGCGGGAGGTTGGAAGGCCCCTAGACTTTAAGGCTAGCAGGGCAGCCTTCCAAACTGTCGCATTTTCTCTTTCCACCTGTCCGTTCCCCCGGGGGTTGTAACTGGTGGTCCTGCTTGTGGCAATACCCCTAGTTAGCAGGTACTGACGGAGTTCGTCGCTCATAAACGATGAGCCCCGGTCGCTATGGATATAGCTGGGGAAACCGAACAGGGTGAAGAGGTCGTTCAGACATTTAATGACCGTGGCACTGGTCATGTCCGGGCAGGGGATGGCGAACGGGAAACGGGAGTACTCATCAATAATATTGAGGAAGTACACATTGCGGTCGGAGGAGGGGAGAGGCCCTTTAAAATCAACGCTCAGGCGCTCGAAGGGGCGAG